>NW_026870038.1:0-600000 GCF_029168945.1 Cannabis sativa | reverse complement strand
ATGGAGAATCAAAGTGGCGTAAGTGCAAGCAAGCTCACTGGCCATTGTTGTACTGAAAAGAGAGGAATTGAAACCCTAAACTTTTGAAGCGGCAGCTTTGACCTCTGGATTGACACAGCGAAGGGTTTTTAGGGCAAAATATACGGATTGTATATATAGGTGGAGATGGCTAGGGTTTTTGATTTTGATTTAATTAGGAATTAGAATAGTGGGAAAGAGGAGAGAGAAGAAGTTGAAGAAGCAGTTACAGAGCTTTGGTATATAGTGGGCCTTAATTATCAGTACACGAAAACCCAAGCCCAGTATAAAAGCTAAGGCCCAAGCCCAAACAATTCTAACCTCACCTATTACCTGTACTTGCCTTAATTCCTTTTCTTCTATTCTATTTTATTATCTCTAACCGAACTTTACCAATATTTTATTTTATGTCGACTAAAGTGTTGATGTAACTAATAATAATAGGTCATTGTTGCATAAGAGCATCTTTAATAGTTATTCATTGTAGTGGTCTTGTCACATACATATGTAATATGGTCTAATTTTTATGACCAATTTTATATAAAGTGTTGCTCAATATAGACAATGATCATATGATTTTTTTTTTATTAGATTTTTTTTTTACCTAAAAAATCATTAATTTAATACATGGTGGACAACTTTTAGAGTTATCAACCATTAGAGTGTTTTTGTAAGAAAAATGTGACAAATTTTATGTGATTGAGAAAGAAAATAAAAAATATATTTTTTTAAATAATGTATGTATTTTAACACCTATAAAGGTTGCCCCCATTAGAAATGCTATTAGTATATAATATTTTAGTATACATAATATTATATAAAAATATAACATATAATAATATAATTTAAGATTTTTTTATTTTTATACTTTAAAGTAATTTTTTTACATTATTACAGAAATTTACATAGCATTTAGCAACTAACAAAGCAACCTAAATGACAACTAAAATCTATATAATAACACACATAAAACTTACTAGACCAAGGAACCACCGAAACAACCCAAACCATAAATTAAAACAAAAAAAAAATTAAAAATAACATTACAGAGCTATTAGATAGTGGGCCTTAATTACCGTCCACAAAAGCCCAAGCCCAGTATAAAACAGGCCCAAGCCCATATTAATTCTAACGCCACCTGTCTGTCATTCAGTTAACATTACAGAGCAAACGGTTCCAGATTCTCTCCTCTCTCACTTTTTTCGGCTGTTCCAGAAAACCCTAGCTCTCTCGAGTTCTGCAGCTACTTCTCATCCTGACTGTGCTCTCACTTGAGAAAAGGCTCGCCAGTTCTTCAATCGGATCCAGGAATCTCCGATTCGGTGCGGCGGTGTTTCTCAATTCTCGCTCATTTATGTATGTCTTGGCTAGGGTTTTGGTTACGAGTTTGAATTGCAGTTTCTTGTTATATTTGCTAGTTATTTAAGCTGGGATTTCGAGTTCTTGATTCATCGAAAAGATTTATTTATTTATTTATTTATTTTATTGTTAAATCTTATGGAATTAAACACGAGCGTTTGAACGTGTGAGAAATTCTTGAAGGCAGTGGTTAATCGTGAATGAAAACAGTTATAGCAAATTATTTTTTGTTGGCGTGATCTTCATCTTTTTCTTTTACACCATTAGTAAAAGAAATTGAATTTTGTAATGATCTGTTGACATTTGCCATTTTATATTGTTAATGAGTAGACAAGAACTTGGCAAGAAGAAAACATTGGCCACTTTTCATGGCCAAAATGTTCCAAATTTTTTCACTTGTAGGAATTACTGTTACATAGCACCCTTTATTAATTTGAATTAGGGAAACAATAGGTACCAAGCAAGGAGTGTTTAGCATAAGAAAAAGTCTCAATTAACTTAGGCAACTTTTGATTAGAGGTAATAAAATGGGATGGAATGGAATGGAATGGAAACAATTTTCATTCCATTTCTTTGTTTAGTTGCATTTTAAAGTATTGTAGTGACACAATGTCATTCATTCCAATGGAATGATTTGCCATCATTTTTCTAGTATGTCTATTCCATTTTGAAATGGAAGGAAATACCATTTCATCGCAAGATTGAGTAAAAACTAAAAAAAAAATTGTTGTGCATTTTTTTTTTTCATTCTTATTCCTGTATTTTCATTCTTACCAACCAAATATACCTTTTATTAACTACATTCATGTGTAAGTTTTTAAGACCAATGGTGCTTGCCTGGTCTTGTAAATGCTTGAATGGTTATGCAAAATTGGAAATGAACTACTAGTTTCAGTATTTTCTTTGTTGATTTTCACTCATATTGTAAATGTATTTGCTGAGAGATTAAAAACGTGATAATTCCAGTCCTGATCCTTGACATAACTTCATGCTAGAGATCCTACGGGATTTTTAAACAGTTTTTCCAGTTCCAGTGTTGTTTTTCAATGCTGATAAAGAGGGTTGAGTAAGGTAGGCACATGCATGAAATATATGTCCAATATTGCCTGATCTCATGACACGGATGTTTCTTTATGATAGATGACAAGCGCTTGGACAAATATGAGCATTGCAATCATACATAGGGGTATAGAGAGGGATGGGGAGATTCAATGTGGAGTTATGGGTGTTAGTTTTTATAATTGGAGATTCTTGCTCTTGCTCACTCTCAGAAGATCTATACATACATCTGCTAATATTCTGGAGAGGATGAGGAGATCAAATTTTATTTCAATATATTTATTGCTTTGGAGCATCTTGGAGCAAATGAGCAATGGAGCTTGTGGAGCACGGCTCACCTCGAGGATTGCTCTCTTGGTTTGCTTCATTGTTTTGTTTTTGCTTTACTTTTGGTAGCATCAACAAAAGAGTACATGTGATGATAACCGGATAGAATAGTGGATGTTGCTGCAATGTATTTTAAATTTTAAGAATATTCATTTATGAGATTTCTTTCTGTTTGCAGTGAGAAACTTGCATAATCAATCTTCTTGTTTCAAATATGAGTGGCCGCTTTTCTCGCACTATTTATGTCGGCAACCTGCCCTCAGATATAAGAGAGTGGGAAATTGAAGATCTGTTCTATAAGGTTTGTTTTAAACTTATTTACTGCAAAGTGCAAACTTTTGGTGATGTTGAGTTTGATCTAAAATTTATTAATTCATTAGCAGAAGTTAAGAAGGGTTTAATGATTTCACGAAGTGATTCAATTATCCACAAGCTAACAAACTTTACTGCTGTCTTTGCAGTATGGTCGTATAGTAGATGTTGAACTGAAGATACCACCTCGTCCTCCATGCTATTGTTTTGTTGAGGTATGCTTCCAGTCACAGTTTGGATGCATTTAGAGTTAAAGCTGATTTATTTTCCATGTGGCTTATCTTGTTTGTGTTTTGGTTTTAGTTTGAGAGTTCTCGAGATGCAGAAGATGCAATCAGGGGTCGAGATGGGTATAACTTTGATGGTTGCCGCTTAAGGGTAAGATAGTATTCTTGCTTTGGCTATTCTGATTTTTTTTTTGTAGTTATTTCTTAATTTATTTCTCCATAATGCAGGTTGAGCTTGCCCATGGTGGCAGTGGTAGAGGGCCATCTTCTAGTGATCGTCGAGGTGGCTATGGTGGCGGTGGTGGTAGTAGTGGCGGTGGCGGTGGGACTGGGCGCTTTGGTGTCTCTCGGCATTCTGAGTTTCGAGGTACTTATCTCATCAACTCTCATCAATGACGAAATACTATTTCATGTGATAGGAAAGTATGTTTGAGCCTGAGCTGACAATTGATTCTAGTCTCGCTTGGTTGTTATTCATTGTTTGATTCATGTGTATTTTGTTGCAGTTATTGTGCGGGGACTTCCTTCTTCTGCGTCATGGCAAGATTTGAAGGTATGGTATTAATGCTTCAACTCTACAGAAAACTTGGTATTGATATTTTATATATTTGTTGCCGTGGGTTATATTTCTGGTGTATTGGTTTCAGGATCATATGCGCAAAGCTGGTGATGTATGTTTTGCTGAGGTTTCTCGTGATGGTGATGGTATAACTCTTATTTGGTTTCTCTTGCAGTTTAAACATTTTATTTTGTCTGCTTCAGCAGTTTATTTTATTTGTGAAATGTAACGTTCGTGTTCGTGTTCCTGTTTAATTGAGCTTTTAATGGCATGTTCAAATTGACTCAACTTGCTTTCTAATAATTGAATTTTTTTCTGCCAGACATGTTAATATGATCATATGAAATGAAATGAATACTTACCTCTTGGAATTGCTGTATATTTTCAGGGACTTTCGGTCTAGTGGATTATACTAATTATGATGACATGAAATATGCTGTAAGTATGTGGGAGATAGTAGTTCATATGCATTTTGGCAGCCTTTTTATAAATTTTAACATTCATTTTCTTTTCCAGATTCGGAAACTTGATGATACCGAATTTAGAAATCCATGGGCAAGAGCTTATATCAGGGTATGTATTTTCCTTACAAAATGATTCAACCTTTCTATCAGCTTTAGACAATTTCTTCATCTGATATTTGACATTGACTTTGCTCCTTTTGAAGGCATCCTCACCTTCTTTCATCCATTTTTTATTGTTCAAAACTTCAAATTAGAAACTGTTAGATCGAGCAAAAAAAGTACAAACTGTTAGCTTAGCATTAATTCACTTAAGCAGAAACCAAACAGAAAGAAAAGAAGCTTAGCTTTAAGTCTTTTGTGATGCTTCAAGTTGATTTGCCAATTATAGCAATGGTTCATTGGTATATCTTATATTCATGTAAAGCTTGTGTTGTCTGCTTCCAGGTCAGGAAATTTGAAGCCAGTCCTTCCAGGAGCGTAAGTAGAAGCCGCAGCAGGAGCAGAAGTCCAAAAAGGAACCGCAGGTACTAACCTTTCTCATTTTGCATCCCTTGTTTCTCTTCGTCAATTGTTGTGTATAATATAATGGGGAAGTCATGCCTCCTTTTCTTTGCTGGCAGTAAATCTGTGGACCGGTCATCAGTATCAAGGTCTAGATCGAGGTCAAGGTCGATGTCTAGGTCTAGGTCTAGATCTAGATCGCCTTCTCCCGTCAAATCTTCGAGGTGGGTATTTTTGGTCGCTCAAGAGACATTTAAGATTATGTATAATTCTGCGTCGTATATCATTCTGCTATCCTAATTGTGACTTGAATAAACACTCGTTTTCTATTCTAGGCCAAGATCAAGAACAAAATCAAGATCGAGATCAATGTCAAGGTCAAGATCAAGATCGAGGTCAGGATCTCCTCGTCCAGTAAGTGATGATTTTACCTTTAGAACAAACTTTACTTGAAAAGAATGTCAGAATTCATAAATGCAACCATTTTGCTTTACAAATGAGATTGTTTAATTCTTCTATTGTTGCTTAATCTCGATTCCATTTTCAGGCGCGGTCTGGCAGCGGTTGATCCTTTATCGAGCAAGAATATGCAGTGGAGTTGGCGCTAGTAGAGAAAGAATTATTAAAAATATATATGAGTGTGGTCTCTTTTGTTATAAATTTCTTTAGGAGAACCCTTATTATTGAGTATGAGTTTGTATGATTTACAACTACACACAGGGCTTTGCTTGACTATCTATTTTAGTGTATTTTATTTTTAGGTTTAGCCAATAGTAACTGATTATATTAGCTGTGACTATGAGTTTTATGGAGATTTGTGAAACTTTGTTTCCTGGATTTCTTTTAAAGGATTTCAAACCCTTTATTGGATTATTGAAATGTTTAAGCCTTACAAAATGCTATTTAGCCTTATTCTACAAAACTATAACAACTTAGAATTCAATCATTTTACCTAATTTAATCAGGCATTGATCATTTTTACCCAATACTTTTGAGGAAAAAATGTTTATGATATCTAATGATAAATTGATTAGAGTAGCGATGCAAGGGATTATTTGTTGATGGGAGAAAATTTTCTATTCTTTAATAGAGATCATGGGTCTGTTGATATCTTATAGCTTGTTCTATTTTGATTAATAAAATTATATATTATATTTATTGTTAAAAATAATAAAGTATCATAGATTTATTATGTATAAAATAAATAACTTAAATATTATATATTATAATATAATTTAGGCTAATTTAAATTTTTAGCTCCTTAATTTGACACATACTAAATTATGTCTTTTAAACTTTTTAGATTGTTAAAAAAATTTCTCAAACTATTGAGATTGTTTGATTTAAGGACTCATATCTAATTATACTATAGAAAGTCTGACATGAATGAAAATTTTAAAAGCATGATATGGTACAGTTAAAGTTCAAAAAGTGATTTGGTAAATAACAAAATTTAAGGATACAATTTAGTATATGAATAATTATGACTGTTGAGTGAGATTTTTGACAACTTTGATTAGAGATGTTTTAATGATTAGAAGAAATTTAATACGAAGGATTTTTACGTGGTTAAGACATTAATGAGCTTTACTCTATGAGTCACTATTCTTAATGTAGTAATTCTTTACAGAAGGTTTACACTATTTTTTTCGACTCCTTTCTCAAAATGTAGTTAAGATATTTATCCAAAATGAGTTGGCCTTAGGTGCGAGCCTAACCCGCTTATGCTTATGCTTAGAACCGGCCTTTGAAGTAGTTACCGATAACTTAATTAAAACATACTAAGGTATGAAACTTTTATAATGATACATGATTTCTAACATTATCAAAGTAATCAAAGAGGTTCAGAAAAGATCTATTGTGATTTCTTTTTTAATTTTATATATAAAAAATAAAATAAGTTAAAAAAATGGTTGTACTTGTCCAATAAAAAAAAGAAACAAAGATAGTGATGATGTGGGTACTCGAACTAGGGTTCGATTCTTCTTCTTCTTAATCAAATCTTAAAACAAAATCCGCAGTCTCCTCGAGTCGATCCCTTCAACTTCAACTCATCAAATTTCCCTCCAAATTCAATTCTCAACGGCCACCAACCAACCATGGCCTCGCGCTTTCAGGCCGCCGCCTTATCTGCCTCGCCTTTCTACCCCAACGCCCTCGCTTGGTCCGACGATAACCTCATCGCCGTCGCCTCTGCTCATCTCGTCACCATACTCGTACTACTACTACTACTCCCTCTCTCTCTCTCTCTCACTATATATATGTATGAATGTATGTATGGATATGCTTACATTTTGTGTTCTTTCATTGTCAGAGTCCTGCAATGCCTTCTAAACCTCGAGGTCTTATCACGATCGAAACCGGCGAGCCTTATCCAATCGGTGTTGTTGATCGTACTGGTAAATTTTTTTTCAGCGTTTAATTATCAATCTTATCTCACTTTTTTTTTTTTTTTTTTTTTTTCAGTTTTCAAACTTTGTCTCTGTTTTTTTTAGATTTGTTATCAGATACTTTGCTTCCGACTAGTATATCTCGTGACATTCGGCCTTGTGTTCGATCAATTTCATGGTCGCCGCTTGGATTATCTCCAAATTCAGGGTAAGAGACTGATTCTCTCATTCTCTGACCTTTTACTGTGATCGAATTGGATTTGTGTATACTGATTTGGTGCTTACAATGTAGATGCTTGCTTGCTGTGTGCACCATTGAAGGACGTGTTAAGCTATATCGTCAACCTTTTTGTGATTTCTGTGCTGAATGGATTGAGGTATGATGTGATTAAGGTCAAAGATTTTAGATGAACAAATTAGTGAAATTAGTGAAATTTGATAAATTTTGTTTTTTTTTTCTTCAGGTTATGGATATATCAGCTAAGCTTTATGATTATCTGGAAAGTACTAGCTATGGCGAGTTAAAAGCATCTATTCCAAATGAATCTGATGTAAGTTTGATCTTATCTTGGGAGGCAATGGTTTCTAGATGGTTTTATGTTTTGATAAATTTGATTGAGCAACTTTTTTTTTTTTTTAATTTTATTTTACCAGAAATTAGATACAGAGGTAGATTCTGATGAAGACTGCTTAAATGTCATTTTGAGAAAGCAACGTAAGCGACGGAGATCGATTAAGAATGTATCCGACATTAGATAATAGTTATATTGTTTCAATAATATGGTTCTGTTTTAATGTTTTCTTTCAAAGCTGTTTTTCTACTTGTTTTACTTAACTAATTTCAGGCGCTGGAGACTGATACTGGCCAATTAAAAGAAAGCAATTGTATGCAGATTGTTTCTGTATCAAAATCTAAGGCCAATTCTCTTAAGAAGATACCCGAAAAGTCCACACTGCCTCTCATAACTGCTGATAAATATGCCACCCGGAGTGCAATACTATCATCTCTTGTGGTTGCTTGGTCACCAGTGTTGCAGGTTTCACCCAAAATGTGTGCTATTCCTCAAAATGGTTCATCCATGTCTTTACTCGCAGTTGGTGGGAAATCTGGTAAAGTCTCACTTTGGAGAGTTTCTGTACCCGAATGCTACTCGATTGATCTCAGTAGGGTCCCAACAACTGCAACTATTGTGGGGCTCTTGCAGGCACATGGTTCATGGGTTACAGCAATTAGTTGGGCACTGCTTGATTCTGAATCTTCAAATCCTCTATTTTTATTGGTTACTGGAAGTTCTGATGGGAGGTGAGTTGGTAGCACTTTAAATCTTTTTGTGGCTTTTCTTATGTGCAAATTTTGTGTGGTCAAGAATTCATCTACGTATTATATGTGTAATTTCTCTTTTATCTTTTTTATTCGGAAAGTAATATTTAATGTATAATTGTTATGATTTGTTCCATTAACCTAGCATTATTTGTAACACAATGTTTCATCTTTCCCTGAGTAGCCTTGTTTATGTATTCAGCAACTCAATCGATTTCACAGGCATGTCTGATTCCTTGATTCACTTTGTGTCTGAAGTCTGAAAGATTGTCTTACTAGATGAAAATAAAATTACTTATTCTCATCAGCTGGTTGTAGTTATCAATTATCATTCATATTTTATTTTATTTTGTTTTCCAGTGTCAAGATATGGATGATTTATAATGAGCAATTGTTGAAGTCAAGCGAAGCTAATCATGCTTCCCTTTCCCTGTTGAAAGAGGTAATGTAGCTCTTGAATTTTTTCATATTTAGAAGTCTACTTCTGTCTTATTAATTGTTAGCATTTTGTGATAAATGGTCTTTTTAATAGGTTATAAATGATGATGTCCCAGTTTCAGTAATTTCACTTACTGTACCTGCTCAGTCCTCAAACAAAATTTTCTTGGCAGTTGGAAAAGGATCTGGAATTTTTGAAGTATGGATTTGTGACATATCGAATAGTAAATATGATAAAGTTGGCTCGTATGATTCACATGACAATATTGTAAGTTCCTTTTTGAACGTTTTTTATTTTAATTCTAGTCAAAGCTGTGTATTAAGTTTTTAAGCATTACTAGGTTACAGGTTTAGCTTGGGCTTTCGAAGGACGTTGTCTGTACAGCTGCAGTCAGGTAGTTTGAGTTTAGAAGTTTTGTGTTATGTTTTTTCCTTGTTATGTTTTTTTCAATTATAATCACCCTTTCTGTTTCTTTTGTTTTTTACAACATGTAAATTATTACCACAACTTAATTCGAATGATTCTTTGACTTCGAAATTTTTTCTGCAGTAAAAAATAGCAGTACCTTTGGCAAAGAATAAATTAAAATTTGTAAAGTTTTTTCTTTTGCTAACTTAATATTTGTGTAGTTGATCACTCAATTTGTCATGGTTTAGCTATATGCTTGAGAGCAAGATTGAAAAGATTTTATAAAAGCTAGTAAAAATAGATTACCAAGAATGGGTTGTTCGGGGCTGGATGGGTCAAAAAAATGTTACTTTTGCTAGCTACATATCATTTATGATTGTAACTCCTACGGGAAGCTTTGTAGTGCATGACTGATTAGTCAAAAAATTATGTAGATGTGGAATTTCTGATAATATAAGTGTCATTGGTAATAAATGAACAAGTATACTGATGATGTATTCATTCTTTAACTACTTTACACAAACTGATATGAAATATATGTTATACACATAAATGTTGATGTCATAATCATAAATTAGTGAAATGTATCTTAATGTTTGGCTAACAAATTCAAGTGCTATTAGGATAATTATGTTCGGTGTTGGATTTGGAGTAATGATGTTCTATCTGAAGTACCACTTCCTTCCAACACTCCTCGCTTGAGAAGCCCATCAGAAGTATGTTACCATCCTTACATTCCCCTTTTCCCTTCATTTCTGTGAAACTCTTTATTTGGTTTACAAGTGTGAAAATGCACTTGCAGCTTTCACATACATATGCGTCATGCTTTGGTGTTGCAGTCTCTCCTGGAAATCTAGTGATTGCTATGGTATGACATAAACCTTGTGCCCTTTACATGTGTTATTACTAAGTAGGATGGTAATGCTGTTATGTTTCAGTTAATTATTGGAATGGAGTATAATGACATCTACAGTGCCACTACTTATTATAATAATTTCCAGCAGTTCCATTTTTTTTTTCTCAAATGTTAAAGTTGTAGACTGAAAAGAACACTAAAATGTTTATTCTTAAACCTTGTAGATTCGCAATTTCGATGAAGATTTATTGGATCCAATGTACCAGAAAAGGTAAAAAAAAAAAACACTTTGAAGGCATAATAATGCTATCTATATCTGTAAATTTTGTTGGTGTAGAAATATAGGAACTTAAACTTAAGAATCAGCTTGAGAAATAATGGAAATCATTTAATTCAGTAAAAACTGAAACAAAGATATAAAGGGTCAAGCTTTCTGGTTTGTTTCGGAAATTAAGTGTCAAGGAAGATAGGGAATGTTGATTAGCTAATATTTACCTAAGTAAAAAATGAAATAATAAATTGCAGGGAGTGAGAGAATGCAATTTCGACTTAAAGCTGCTATTCAGCAAAAGCCTTGATCATGACTGCAAGAGGACAAAGAGTCAGCTTGCTATGGAAATGATCAGGAAAGATAACAAACTAAAACTAAAATAACAACATTCATACTGGAAAATAAAGCTGCAGGTTTCCTTTTATTTGCCTTAGCTAATTTCTTGAAAAAACATGCCAGGACTCAAAAGGCTGCTGTTGAGTTCTTCTGGATTGGTGCACAAGAAGTATCTGTTTTATCAAATAACTCCTCAACCTTCGCTCTTCCTGGTATTCCCGTAAAGGAGTTGAGTTCTTGGGAGGTCAATATTCTGTGGTCTTTGAAACAGTATGAATGTCCAAGCAAACCTATCATTGTTTGGGATATAGTAGCAGGGTTACTGGCTTTTAAGCGCTTTGCAGCAAAGTATGTAGAACATATACTGATCAAGTGGCTCTCAATTTCTTATATCGGATCTAATAAGTACCATTCTACTGAAAAGATTTTGTTGCATATCCCGAGGATCTTTTCAAAGCTTTCTTCTCGCCAGCTACACCTGCTGAATATTATTTGTAGAAGGGTTATGCTATCAGAGCTGAAAGCTGACCAAATTAATAGCAAATTAGAGAACCTTAAAGAACTAGATTGCTCAGATGAGAAACTGATTATTTGGATTAAGCTGCTTTTGAGCAGCGAAAGAGAACTCCGTGAGAGACTTATAGGTTTGAACTTTTCTACTTGTGTTAGTCTGCTCTCTAATCCATCAACCTCACTTTCATCTCCTCCTGGAAATCGGTTTCCTGTTGGGTTAGCACAAATGCAACAATGGGTTGCGCTTAATCGTGATTATGTACATGATCCGTTAATAGTCCTAGCATCAGAGGTTCAAAAGCATGAGAAGAGGTACTTTATTATTTTCCTTAAACTGCTTGATTTTACTATGTCTAAATTTCTCACTGCCTTCAACTTTTTCAACACTAAAAATGACTGCTACATTTATAGGCTTCAATCAAGCAAAAATGCAACGGAGGAGGAGTGTTGCTATTGTTCAGCTCCAGTTCCATTTAAATCTCCAGAATTCGCACATTGCGAAAGTATCGGTCAGGGACACAAACTAGCTCGTTGTTCTGTTTCTATGGAGGTTTGTCTTACAATCCCAACATGGTTTTGCATATGTTGTCACAGAAGAACTTCCACACTACCACCCGAAACTCTTTTCACATTGCCCGGATACCCTTCATTCGATTTAAAGTCTTCAACGGCCTTGAACAATGCATCTCCAAAGCCATTGTGTCCATTTTGTGGAATAGTACTACAAAGACAACTGCCAGATTTTCTGCTATCTGCATCTCCTGTGTAAGTTATCATGTTCCCTTACTTTGTTTCAAGTGGGCTCCAACCCATGCTTTGGGTTAGAAAAGAAATAATATATAGTAATACCAAATTAATTCCCTTTATGCAAGAAAAGATTAAATAATAAAATAGGGTGAAAAAATGAGAGAACAACAAATAATGATTAATGAGTTCACAAATCAGCACCAAAAAAAAAAAGGATATGACTTGTGGACAATTGTAGTAGGTAAGATCTATATGATCTATCTGTCTTTATTATATTTTATTTATTTATTAAATTAATTATTTAAGGTCCTAATTATGTCACGTGTTGTATATGCTTAATAACCAGGCTGTGTAACATATGCCCTTTCATTATTGTAATCTCTGTATTAATTACAAAAATAATAAACAATTGATCATATTTTAATTGATGACAAAGATATATAATATAGATAATATCAAACAACTCTTAATAATTGTGAAAACCTATATTAGAAAACATTTGTTTTTTCATAAAGTCTCCTATTAATAATACTCTATAGATTTAAATATAAATGCTTTCTTTAATACTATAGCTACTAATACTGAAAATGCTCCATGATTTGGTTTTAGATTTAGATTTAGATTTGTTTTAGTTTACTCTTCTTCTTCTTCTTTGTTTGTTTATTAAGTCATTGCTTCAAACTTTGACTTAAAATTGTATTAAAAAAAATTAACATTGAAGATATTCTATTTCTATATTTCTATTTCGATTGTTTTTCATTTTCTTTCGTTTAAGTCGTTGAAAATGATGGAAGCTCTCACTCTTGGAATTTTGGTTATTATGAGCTAAGAATTTCCGTTGTGATTTGTGATATTTTTAGCTTTATATAGGAAGTAACTTGCTTGCCGTGAGGGTTGGGCAGTTTTGACCACGCTTTTATATCTTTATTTTTCTCTTTCTTTTTCACTTATTTACATTGATATGTACATTGATATGAATTCAATTGTACAAATGATTTCAAAAGAAAAATAAAAATCAATTGGAATTTGGACACATATTTAGGGGTGGCAATCGGTGGGTTCGATACGAACACGAGTTGATATTTTATGAGTTCAGGACAACATGAAAATTATTCAGGTCGTGTTTGTGTTTATAAATTATTCGTGTCATGGATTGTGTTTGTGTTAGACATCTAAAATAAATTTAAGAGCTCCACACAAATATAATTTGATGACACTAAAAATAACAATTTAGCTTACAATTTGCCAACACGACATATGATTTTGTAGTTTCGACATGACACAAAATTCATTTGAATTGTGTTCGTGTTTGTGTTTTATAAATTTTTTGTGTCACAAATTATGTTCGGGTTAGTAATTTTTTAGTAAATTTAAAATCTCAACACGAATTGTTATTACTAATAATATGCAATGTATAAATAACATTTAGGGTAGACATGTTATTTAAGTATCCAAAATTTAAAACGGAAAAAAAATAAAGAGAATTTGTTTTTTTTATTTGAAGCTATGTTTATGTAATATAATTATTAAATATATGATATTGATTCAATTTTTATTTGTCAATTGTTCCAAAAAAAAGTAATTTTTAATTTAGGTATTTTTATCGTTCATTTAGTATCTCTTGTATTTTAAAAGGGAAATTTGATTTTTTATGCTTACATATTCTTGAAATTTTTTCCTTAAACTTATAATATTTGATATTTGTGGGATATGACACATTTTATAATATTCCTAAAATACCCCCATTTACATTACCCCCTCTCTTTTCTTCTCTCTTTCACTACACTGTAGACCATCGGGCCCCATCGGGCCCACTATCGGGCCAACCATCGGGCCCACTATCGGGCCCACCATCGGGCCCATCGTGCCCATCGGACCCATCGGGCCATATTAAATTCTATTTTTTTACACATACAATCGGGCTCCATCGGGCCCACCATCGGGCCCATCGAGCCATATCAAATTCTATTTTTTTTACACATGCATTGGGCCCACCATCGGGCCCACTATCGGGCCTTTGTCTCCCTCAATTTTTTGTGTTACCATCGGACCGGCATCGGGCCTGCATCGAGCTACATCGGGCCTGACGAAATCAAACCCCAAATCCAGATTTTGCCCAAATCACATCCGACGGAAAAAAAAAAAGAAAAAAAAAGAGGGTTGGTGAGGGTGAGATGGTGAGAGAAAACCGAGAGAGATAGAGGAAGAGAGAGAGTTGAGGTTTGAAAATGAGAGGGGTATTTTTGGGTTTATTGTAAAGTGGTCATATTTTTTAAATTTTAAAATGTATTAGATTAGGGAAAAAAAATTAAAGTATTTTATGCATATTTTTTCAAATTTTCCTTTTAAAATTTGGATATTGATGACAAAATTACATATTTTTGGTAGTAAAGTTTTTTAAATGTCACTTTTGTTAGCTATTACTCGTGTTCAAAAAGCTCTGTTAAGTGTCACGGTGGATATACCACAATGTACACGTAGCAAATTTTTAGTGGAGGATATTGCCGGCAAAACTATCTAAATTCTATGATTAGTGACACTTAACCACATAAACTAATTTTTTAGTGGTAAAATTCTTTAAATCTCACTTCTGTTAGTTATTTATGCATTCCGTTCAAAAGGCTCTGTTAGGTGCCACGGTGGACATATCACAGTGTACACGTGGTAAATTTTTAGTAGGAAATATTGACTGGCAAAACTACCTAAATTCTATAATTAGTAACGCTTAACCACATAAATTGATTTTTTATTGGCAAAATCTTACAAACTAAACTTCTATTAGCTATATATCCCTTTCGTTCAAATGCTATTTTGAGTACTCTATGATTGGAACCATTAGATTTCCCTTCCCTCGTTCTTTCTTCTTCTTTTGTGATGAACCCACCAGACCACAACGAACCCAGGCATGAACCAGCGAACCCAGAGAATCCCTCCAACTGCAGTGGTATTGATGAGGAGTTGCGGGAGAGGGAGAATCAAATCTGGCGAGGTCGAGGCGAGAAAGAGAAACTTCAAAGGAGAGTTGGGTCTCGAGGCTTAGAGAGAGGCTGAATGGTTGGTTGTGTTTGTAAGGTTGGGAAGTCGTTTTTGTGGTTTGTTTGGGTTGAAGGCGGTCAGAGGTGACTTGCCGGAGCTGTGCGAGAAGGAGAACGAAAGAGAGAGGGAGTGTGGGTGGAAATTAGGGTTGCAGGGAGAAATATATAAAAGAAAGAGACGAAGAGGAAAAAAATAAAAAGAAAAAATATTTTTGATTTTTGATTTATTTATAATCTTTAAAAATATTTAATCAATTAAAATTATGTGGACTACAAAAATTTGCTACGAGTACACTGTGACATGTCTACTATGGCACTTAACAGAATTTTTTGGACAAAAGGGGTAAATAACTAAAGTGAGATTTTGAGGGTTTTACCACTAAAAAATCAGTTTATGTGATTAATTGTCATTAATTATAGAGTTCAGGTAGTTTTATCGCCAATATCTTCTACTAAAAATTTGTCGAATACCTAATAGAGTCTTTTGAATGGAATAGGTAAAGAGCTAACAAAAGTGAGATTTAGAGGATTTTACCACCAAAAAATTGGATTGATGTGGTTAAGTGACACTAATCATAGAGTTTAGATAGTTTTGTCGCCAATATTTCCCACTAAAAATTTATTACGTGTACAATGTGACATGTCTACCGTGGCACTTAATAGAGTCTTTTGAACGAAATGGGTAAATAGCTAATATTGAAGGGTTTTAATACCAAAAAATTAGTTTATGTAGTTAAGTGTCACTAATCATAGAGTTTAGATAATTTTGTCGCTAATATTCTTTTAAAATTTTATATATTTGATAAATAATTTGTCAAAAAGAAAATGATAAATAAAATTTTATTAATATAATAACATGACTAAACGGTTGTTAAATAATTAAATTTGAATTTATAGCTCATATAATTAAGAAATTGGTAAAATTTTATTATTTAAATTTATGATACATAAAAAATTAAAAATTAAATTTAGAGTACTAAATATTATTTTATTATTTGAATTTATGATACATAAAAAAAAAATTGAATTTAGAGTAACAAATATGTATGGTTTTCAAATATGAAGTATCAAATGAGTATTCTTATCTACCTTGATCAAATTTATGGTGTAGAGTTTTCCTATTTATAGTATGCCCACTTTCTTGCTCTCGAATTGACTTTGTGATGATCTTAATAAGCTAGTTAGGAGATTTTGGTGGACTGGGGCTACTAAGAGGTCTAGATTCTTGGCTCTCACTAACTCGGAGTCTATATGTTGTCCTAAAGAGAATGTGAGCCTAGGTTTTAAACAATTATGGGATCTTAATGTTGCCCTGATATCAAAATTAGGATGGTGTTTGGCTTCTAATAGTGATTTCTTTTGGTGCAAAAATTTATGTGCTAAATACTGTAAATTAGGAGTTAATTTTTAAAATCTCACTTTACCCTCCAATGCTTCTTTTGTGGCCCGGGAAATTATGACCTCTAGGGAGCTTATTAGATACCATAGTTGTTTCCTTGTGCGAGATGGGAATTTGATTAATCTGTAGAATACACCTTGGGTCTCGTGATTGTCTTGGGACCATTATAGAGTGTTGGATAAATCTCCATACTAACTGTCACATGGGAAAATGCCTTAAACAAGTTACAAGAAAAAATAAAGTAAGATTTTTTACTAGTCTCAACAGACCATTATAACTCTTGGAGTAGTCGGTTCTGTTTTCATAGGCTTAAATCTTTTAGCTCTTTACTATACAAGAAATTAATAACAACTTCTCAAGACTCCAACAAACTTTCAGCAACACAAGGAAAAATCATAACAGTTTTCTAACTGTTTTCTTAGCTCAAAACACAACACATCACAATCAACAACAACACTATAAATAAAGGGGTCAACCTGCCCATTTCGTGTGGCATTTTCAGATCAGCCAAAGAGTGTTGCAGCAGCCATTTCATGAAGAAACAACCTCAAAAAATAAGAGGGAAAAACAGAGAGAGTTAGAGAGATTTATTTGTAATAAAACCAGAAAAATAAAAGAAGAAAAGAGAGAAAAAGCTTGAGATTACCTACTAAAATTGTGGTTAGGAATCTCCAACTCTTTGTAATCGTTTTTGACATGGATAGTGAAGAATCAAGCATCTTCGAAGGAAGCTTGACGGAGATGTACCCTTGATTTTGAGGGGAACTCCGAAATCAATCTCTTTGTCATCTTGCTATTATTTTTCTGCCTCTATTTTCGGGTCTCTTTTCAATAACTAACAAATATCATTTTAGATCTTTGCTGTCACTATTTTTCTGGTGTTTATTTGGCTGTACAGGTTCGGGTATGGAGGGCTTTGTTTGAAGCTAGAAGAAGAGAAGTAGAGAAAGAGGGCTAGGCTGCGGTTTGAAGATTATTGGGAATGCAACTAAAGTCCCACATTGGCTAGGAATGGAAAGAATTATGGGTATGTAAGGTGTTCCATCTTATCCATTAGTATGAGGCATTTTGGGAAGGTGCCCAAAAAAAAACCGTGAGGGGTTAGGCCCAAAGCCGACAATATCATACTAATGTGGGAGAAGGTGAGGTAGCGGGGTCCAACAAGTCGTATCAGAGCAAAAAGTTTAAGAGCGCTGAGATAGTGGGCTGCATTTGCAATGTGTGGAAGAAACCCTCATTGTGATGACCTCGCAATTAAAGATCTATATGGTGTCTTTGTATCGAAAGTCTACCTGATATGGAGGTAGCTTCTTTCAATCCATGGGTTCAAGATGGTGTATAGCTTTCTTGTCTGCTATGCTTTTGGTGAATGGCAACTGGTGGGTGCCAGTGCATGGGCGAAGTTTGTGTCGAGATTTTGTGGGCCCTCTCATCTCATTAAAAGCCTCCCTCCTGAGAGTAAAGATATGTTAATTTGAAAAGATATTGTTGATGGAAGCTTCTCGGTGAAACACGCCTATAGATTTTTGGTTTCCTCAAGAGTAAGCCCTTGCAATGAGATCTAGAAGGTCCTCTAGAAGGCCCCAATTCATGAAGAACTAAAGTTTTCTTATGGAAGTTGGGAAGAAATATGTTGCCAATAGGACATCGTCTCCAAGCTTTTTGGCAATGGTTTAAATTGCATTATTTGTAGTGTCGTGAATATTATCTGCTTCATCTATTCTGTTACTATTCTTTGGCTAGACAAATTTGGTTATCTAGTCCTTGAAATATTTGTAGCGACGGACTTAGTTTTGATTTTGTGGTGTGGTGGATTCATAAGCCACCTGATTTTTTTCCTTCATCTTTTCCCGTTCTTGAATCTTTTCCTAATTTCGTTGTACTTTGGATTTTTAGACTTACTAATGTTAGTGCTCATAGATTAGTGGCTTAGACTTTGGTTTGTTTTGTACAATTATTTTCGTTATAAAATATATATATCAAATGAGTATTATTAAAAATACAAAATAACAATGACTCCATGTTCTGGTGTAGTTTCCCTTGAGGTGGCAGAAGGCAAAGCAATCCTTACAGCCCTTGAGTGGATTCAAGCAGTTAAGCTTCCTATTTCGGCTATTGCCTCGGATTGTCAAAGTGTGATCGATAAAATTTACAACTCTTATTGTAATAATTCTGTTCTTAGTGATGTTGTTAATTGTATTAAGAATTCATTGTTGTTCAGTCTTAACCTGTCTGTAATTTATGTACCAAGGGATTGTAATAAGATAGCTCATCTCCATGCCAAAACAGGATTAGGATTAGACAATAAATGTACTTGGAATGGTTCTCTACCTTCCAATCTAACCTGAATCTTTGTACTACTTGGTTTTTATATTTGAAGGATTTCAGGTTTTTGTCAAAAAAAAAAAAAAAAAAATACAAAATAACAAAATACTTTGTAAAAGCATAGTTACCTACCTTTGTTTTTTTTTTATTAGAAAATATTTATATAGAAAATTGTATATTTTGAAAGGGAATGAATTTTGTGCCCCTTACTAAGGACAAATAGTAGTTTCACGTATATGAATGAAACACTATTCATTAATTTTCAACTATTGATTATGATAGATGTCTTACTTTCTTTCTTGTTACATCTGAATACGAAACCTTTGACTTTTTTTACTTGCATTGCATAATTGGAACAACTTATTACAACTCTATCAAAAATGTTTTCTTTAGCCCAAAAAAAAGACATTAATTTATGTAGAGCCTATAGTGTAGATTATAGTGTAGATGAAGTTAAACCAAAAAAACCCCATGATGATCAAATTGCACTTGCAAAAAAATCAGTGCTTTCCATTTTTTATTTTTGAAAAAAAGAAAGCTTACATGATATGCTCTTTTTTTCTTTCTCATTATATTAATTAACAAGTACTTAAAATGTTAATTGATAAAGAATATAGTAAATTCCAAATCTTCAAACTCTTCCACAAAACATACTAATTATAAGTAAGTATTCTCTCTCTCTTTTTTTCATTTCATTTCATTAGGCACTCCTATCCTATCACAGTACAACTCAAAAATTTATATATGAATTTTATAGACTAGTTGTTGTTGTAGTTTTAATGCACTAAAGTGGGGACCTCCAAACTATACACCTAGTCTATTCTCATTTTATTATTATTTTTCGAAAAAAAAAAAGAGCTTAGAGCTAGACACAATAGTAAGTATACATTATCACTATTCACTACACCTATGATCCTTTTTAAAGATCCTAGTTTTATTATTTTTATTGTTATTAATTTGTTAGAGGTAATAAAATAGAATAAAATAAAAATAATCATTTTATTATGCAAAATATAACTTAATTTTTTTTTTTTAAATGACACTAATATATCATTCTATTATAAAATATAAAATATTAATAAAAAATAATTAATATATTAAATGAGTCCCCATCAAGATAGAGAATGACATCCTCGTCCCTATCTCGTTCTCTATTTAAATAAAGAATTTCTTCCCCATTAGGCCGAGTCCCACAGTGCCATCCCATAAGAATAATGTGCTTTTCTTAACCACCTATAAATTTTACACATTTTAAATTATACTCACAATGTTAAACTTTACTTTAATCCAATACAAATAAATTAAACAAATATTAATATCACTTTCTTTAATGAAACAAAATTTATAATATTAACAAGGGACACACATGATGTAACAATAGAACTTGTTATATTATGGTAATGGTATATAATAAAATTATGGTAAAGGCCAAAAAGCATAATATAGTATTGTGTTGTATAATTGCCCTTTTCACTTTATAGTAATCATTCACCCTAATTGGCTGGCCTTTCACAATCATTGGCATTTGGCACCGCCTTATAAATAAAAAACACAATATTATTTTTGGTATTTTGGTTTCTTTATTATAATTTTGGGTAAGCCTATAACACTATTGTCAATGGATAGTTAACCCATAAAATAATAAAACTACACTTTATTATTAAAAAAAAATAAGCTTAAATAATTTTTAAAAATTAATTTTAATATTAGTCCGATTATTTTATATTTATTGCAATACTTTTTTTAATTTTTTTTTAAATCATGTATATATATTTATTTTTTCTAAGAAAAATTATATTTTTTTAAAATATAAATTAAAAGAAAAAAGTTAAAAGAAGTTAGTACAGATATAAATTTTATATAAAATAAAAATTATTAAAATGATATATTTTTAAAAGTTTTTAGGATGCAAATAAAGTTTTTCTAGCTAAAAGTGCATATATAATGATAAAATTTAAATTTAGTGTTAAATTAACACCAAAAGAGTATTATTTTAGCACAATTTTTTTTTCAATTCTAACTACAAAACTAAAATCTATACTCTTTATTATAATATTATTTTATTAGTATAATAAAAAAATTTACTTCATAAATGAATTACTTAATTATTAGAAAAAAAAAAAGAATGTCATGATCTACAGTGTCCACTATTATTAGTGAGAAACTATAGCCTCTCATCAAAACAGAATAGGTTTTAAGGATCAGTTAGAGCATCTTGTAGAAAAAATTACACTATATTGTATATAAGAAGGGAAAAAAACAGAAAAATACAAAAAAAGAAAAAAAATTACAAAAATACTATGGGCCGGCCCATTAAACATTTATACAGTCCACATACAAATATTTACAAAAATACCACATGCACTAAACCTTTAGCTGCACGGAGCGAACAATGAAGCTGACATACCTTGATCGTTTCAAAACCGCAAAACAACTAAAATGAAACCAAAACGAAGAAAATACAACCATTAATTCCGGCGAAATCAACTGGAAAAGAAGACTTGCAATGATCTAAATAGAAATTTACGAAAAAAAACCAAAAAAACTGGGAAGAAACTAAAATTACACAATTATTTTCGGTTTTATTCGATCAAAACAACTCCCCCTAATATCGAAATCCGGATTCATGAAATGTAGATCTGTAACAAATAGATCTAGAGCTCCCCCCGAATCCAAAACAAGGTATGATGTGAAATTTTTTTTAAAAAAAAATCTCATGAATAATAGATCTACGTTATATATAGTTGCATTTTGGTTGATTATTGGTTTCCAATGTGGAATATATTTTTAAAAAAACAGAATAAGAAGAGCAAATTTGAATTAAGGGACAACACGTTACGTATAAGTCTGTTTATTTTTTGTTTTGGTTGCATTATAGTTGCATTATCGTTTTAAGATAGTTTATATAATATGCAAGTAGCAAAACTATAATAAAACTACAAAATAACTGTAAACAAACTAAAATACAGAAAAAACTCTTTGAACATCAACATCCATGATAAATTAAATTGTTACCCATTGATGATATACAAATGGATAGGAAACAACTAGACAAAAACATATTTCCAAAAAAATAGATACAGAACGTGTTTACACTATTAAAAACCGTGAAAAAACTAATACAAACTTAGAATAGATCAAATGAAAAACCGAAATGAAAAAGAATAAAACATCTGGAAAAACATAAAACAGAAAAAAAAAAAAAGACAACAAAATGAAACAGTTTTTAAGACTAAACAAACGAAAATGAAAAACCCATAAAAAGAACAAATAAATTAAACTAAAAAAATAGTAGCCCTGAAAAACCAAACGAAATGCTAAAATAAAAAACCTAGAATAGTAAAATCGAAAAACACAAGACACACAAATGGCAAATACAAACAAATTTTAAATAGGGGCGAAACCAAAAAGAAACTAAAATCAAACCTTATACTGAAGACCAACTCCATCTTGATCATTTTTTTTAGCATCATCTTGAGGAATTTTTTCATGGGCTGCCACCTTTGATTTCTTCTTTGGAAGAGCTCGCCCACGTTACGACAATGGAGCAAAATTAGAGTCATCATCCTCAACAACATGTCGTTTACCCTTGTTTCTATTAGCTAAAGATTTCAACTCCATTTTAGAAATTTTTTTTTGAACAAGGGAAGGAGTTGATGAAGAATAAGTTACAACCATATTTATATATTAAGAGAAAAATAAAAAGAGAGAAAACGGTTGATGGGAGTTGAAAAAAAATTTGAAGAACAAAAAGAAGAGTGAAAATGGAGTTGTGATTGTGAAGAGGGAAGTGTTAGCTATGAAGGTTATTATTTTTTTTTAAAAAAAAACTGAAAAAGAAATAGAAAATAAAAGGAAAAAGAAGAGAAAAAAGAGAGAAATGATGTATAGAGTGATTGATGTAATGCATCAATCAATCAATCACGTGTCAAAAAAGGTTGAATTGTGTGTGCATGTGGTAAAATAGTAATAAAATATAAAAGATGTGTAAAAAAGTTGGTTTAGCCGTGTATAGGTATTAATGTAATAAATTTATCATTTTAGATTTTTAGTGTAAAAATTTCTAAGTTTTTAGTGTGTCTTGGAGATGGCCTAGTAGTGGTATATAAAGTAATACTAATTTATTACATGCTAAAAATTGTGACGACAGTAGAACAAAATATAGCATGGACTAAATTCTACACTACAATAAATATAATTTTTTTATTTACATTTTTTCCATTTATTAATATAGTTAATCACTTTTTATATTTTATTTTTATATTTAATAAGATATTTATATTCTTTCAATCAAAATTTAATGCTTTTATTAATAAAAAAGTTAATTTTACGTCTAATGTATTGGAGTACTATTATAAAATATAAACTTAATATAATATTGTCTCATTTTTTTGAGCTAAATTTAGTTTAAATTATACACCATCCGTTACAGATGGTCTAATATGGACTCTTAACTAAATAAATATTTCGTTGCACTCCATATCTGTTTTTGAATTTAGAAGAATTTTTCGATCTAATTTTTTTTAGTGTACATTATTTAAAAACACTTCTAAATTTTTTAGAAAATTATAATCAGTTTATAATATTAAAAATAAAGTTTAAATATTTTATTGCACGTTTGACTATTTTTTGTTATATGCATAATGAATAATTATTTATTATTTTTAGTTTTATAAACTATTTAATTTTTTATAATTTTAAATAATTATAACTTACAAAATAATTAAAAAAAATAGAATAAAAAATGTTATTAAATGTCAAAATAAATAGAGAATATACTAAAACGCACCTCTAGAGATGAAGTGCATATTTTCCCCAAATTTTTATATCTATATATTTTGGTTTTATGTGGCCCTATTATAGCCATTGACATAAATTAGGAGAACAATAAAATATTGACAGTGCCCCATCATTCATTCATTCTTGAATGAATCTTGATGGTCCACCACCAAAATCAATGGCTGATATCATGCCTAGTGCTTGTGGGGCCCACTTAAATAACTCCATTGTTGTTGTACATTTCTCTTCAATATCACCAAAACTTTATACCAATGACATAATTTGTGGCTCCCTTTCACTAATATAGCACTTTTCTTTTTTACTACCAACATCATAACTATATCATATGCTATCTTGGTAATCAGTTCAGATTAGTTAGTATTGAAATTTGTGAAAGAACATAAAAAAAAAAAGAAAAAAAAAGGGAAAAGAAATGAAATGGGGACATTAACCAAATATATTTTTTTTAAAGCTTTGGACCAACTCTAACCCCCTCAAAAATGTTCTTTTTTGGAACAACCTTAAACAAATATTTTAGGTGCTTTTGGTAATGTATAAATATCAATAGAATAAAATACTAGTAATAAAAATAACATTAATATTTACATTTTCAAATTAATATATAAAGTTGACTTTTTTTTTAGATGTAGAAATATAATGAATTTTTTTTAATGACGTAGACATCAATGTTTAATACGTGTAAAGTTAATTTGGGGGGAAAATATTAACTTGGAAACTTTCTCTTTTGAGATGAACATCAATGTTTGACACGTGGCAAGAAGGATGACGTCACAAATTTGAGTAGACATGAGTCATAGCAATCAACCGTGGAGGGGACTCTAGCCCTGCGCCCATGTTGACTTTTGGAGCTCTGAGATGGAAGTTTGGACTTCAATAACTTGAATCCAACTCACTATCTTTCAGTATTTTATACCATGAAGACATGGAGCAACCTAATCTAAGCCCTGAGAGCTGAAATGACACGAACCTGCAACTTGGAAGCCAACTTGGGCACCTAGGGTTTTCACCTAGTGCCCAAGTTGACGTTCCCAACTAGGGTTTCAGTTTTCGGGACCATCTTAGTGCAAATGGATCAAAACTTGCATTGGGACAACAACTAGACATACCATAGATATATTTGAGGTATCATAATCATAATCAGAGCAAGTTCATTTTAAGCACCCGGTAGGGGTGAAAATCGGTCGGTTATGATCGGTTTTTAAAATTTTATAACCGACCAGTCGGTTACGGTTTTTATTTTACGAAAATCGTAACCGACCGTTTAGAAATTATAACCGTATAAAACTGACCGTACGGTTTTTGGCGGTTTTCGGTTTGGTGGTTTTAGGCAGTTTTTTGCAGTTTTGGGCGGTTTTAGGCGATTTTTGGCGGTTTTAGGCGGTTTTTGGCGGTTTTTGGCAGTTTTTTGGTTAAACTATTTTTTTATTTCAAGAACCGAAACCGACCGCCATGTCAAAAAAACCGAAACTGACCGCCAAATTCGGTGATGACGTGGAACCAAAAATTCGGTTACGGTCTGGTCGGTTTGATGGTCGGTTTCAGTTTTTCGGTTTTTATGAACACCCCTAGCACCCGGGGCCCTGGGGCCTAGAGCACCCTAGTGCCCAAGTTGACAATTTGTCAATCTGGGCACCTTCCAAGTATCAGATCGACGATCTAACTTTTTCTTATTCTTCGTCTTCATTAAAAACATGGAAATAGGTTCTTTCATGGAAGAAATATCACTTCCTGGGTGCTAAAAACAAGGCCTAGCGCCCAGGTTGACACATGGGACTGGCCTAGTGCCCAGGTTGACAAAAGCCGATTTCAATGATGTTTTTCTGAGAACTCTTCTGAGAATTTTCTCTGTTTTCAAAAAATAAAATATTGAGATTCAATTATTTTTGGGGACCAAACGGAACTTTCGAAGGGCCATAACTGTGACCCAATGCCCAAGTTGACATATCGTCAACTTAGGCAGTTTCTAATCAAGTTCACCAAAAAATGTTCCGATCATTTTTTCTATTATCAAAAATAAAAGCAAACTCGGGGAGAAAATCACAAACCCGAGCCTAACGCCCAGGTTGATAATCAACCTGGGATGCTGCCTTCAATTACTTAAATGTCAAAGTTAATTCGACCAATGAATCTAAAATGGTCAAAAATAGGGTAAGAGACATCATCCTCAAGTTCATGAACCTTAGAAGTATCAAAACGAGATCCTGGGAGCTCGAGAATGAGTACCCAGCGCCCAAGTTGACAAATGACCTGGGACACTGGGTTATGCTTATCCAATTCTGATTCTGTTTTGACTGTTCATCTAGTTTTTAACAATAACTAAGATCCACGAAGTCAGAGAATTCAAAATCACAACTTTACATTTCTCATTTCCAACATGGAAAACTCACTCGAAAATGAATAGTTTTGAGTCTCTCATTTCTGCAAAACAGTAATATCACTTAGCCATCTTAAAGTACATCCCTTGGACGTTTTTACACTTACCCAATGTCCAAGTTGACATCATATGTCAACCTGGGCGCTGAGATGTCAACCTAGCGTTGGATGTCAACCTGGGCGCTGGGTCATTTATTGCCTTCAGCAAAACATCCAGAACTCACTCAATATTAATTCGATTGACGCGATTCAATTTATGTTTCAAAGTTAATTCAATGCTCTATGAAGTCATATCTCACACTTTGATTGTAATTCTAAAGCTATTGGCACCAAAATTCACTCCAAGGAAGTTACGAAAATAAGCTCCGGGTTACCCGCACCAGGTCTCACCGGGCTCCAAAAAATGACCATCACCACCAGAAGTTAATTTTTACCGTTAGATCATCATCTCTAGTCAAAAACATCTAAAATGTATTTTCTCATTTTTTGTGGGCTTCCTTCACCTATAAAAGAAAAGTTCCCTTAGCTCATTTTTTTGACTTTTAGAAAACTACACACAAGGTGAGAGCTACTCTCTATAGTTTCTCTCTCCATAAATTGGAGCTTCTAACACTTAGCATTTTTCTATAATACCATCTCATGAGAAATAAAAACTCAAAGTAGATATAGCTCCATTACTGTCACGATACAGAGAGTGAACTACTATAAATTTATCGTGTCACTCTTATAATTACTTAACTACTTTTTCATTCTCGACAATCTAGCGAGTAGGTGTGGCTTAAAAGTCTAGTCCAAATTTCTGAGTCAACATGTAATATGATAGCGACTTACTTTTTGTTAGAAAAAACTGAATCAAAAAACTATTATAATTATATATATAATTTTTAAAATTCTCTTAGTTTTCTCCTCAAAATTTTGTGCTCCTTAGTATTGAGTGATTGTCCACACATGTCAAAGCAATACCCAATATAGAGAAGAAGATTGTAATGAACACAATCGAAGGAGAATTGAATTCAAATTCAGTTATTGATCATACTTTGCAACAAAAATGATTAAGAGTTAGAGAACTGAACGGAAATAGTCGTAACGTTCTACTACACTCAATGTAAGATTTTCTACAACCTTTATGTGATTTATTTATCGATTTTAGAGATTTTATATTTAGGTTGTTAGATTATAACTTATAATCCAACATACATGATTAATAAATTAAGATCCTAGTTAAATAATTTCCAATAGTTACCAAAAAAGTTGGTAATTGTTGGAGTGTCTGTTGAGGTTAAAGCAGTAGGCTGCAATTGTTGGCTCAACATGGATATGATCTTTTGACACTGATCGAGAGTGAGTTGAGATGTATAGGGATCAATAATTTTTCCTAAGACTTGTAACATTTGAGGATTAACTTTAGAGTTATTGTCGTTTTCTTGTTTGCAGTTGTTGTTGGCAAGAGTGTAGTTGGTCGTCTTTGGCCATAACCAGGGGAAACTCATGGAGAAAGTAGCACTTTTCTCTGTAGTGTCTTGGTTTTTGGCAATGAGAACACATGGAATGCGATCGTTTATTTCTTGAGGTATGATTTGTTGTTGGCGTAGAATTAGGTAAAGTAACAAGGCTGGTGTTGCAGCAATAATTGGGGGAATAGTGCAATTTTTAAGTGCTTTTTGACGTTCTTGATGGATGATCATGGAGAAGACTTTGTTGAGAGGTGGATAGGGATTAATGAGAAGGATCTGACTGCAGAAACCATGATAACATTCATTGAGCCCTTTGAGAAATTGAAGAACCTGATAATACTTAAGATGATCTTGGCCCTATGCGACAGCAACACAAGTGCAAAGGATGAGAGGACGCAATTGATTGATCTCATCCCACGTTGCAATGAGTTTGGTGAAGTAAACACTAACAGAATTGTCACCTTAATGAAGAT
The DNA here is from genome assembly GCF_029168945.1 of Cannabis sativa. Taxonomy (NCBI): domain Eukaryota; kingdom Viridiplantae; phylum Streptophyta; class Magnoliopsida; order Rosales; family Cannabaceae; genus Cannabis; species Cannabis sativa. The sequence goes on along the minus strand of NW_026870038.1, from coordinate 572,034 downwards.
AAGTCAAGGTTTCATCGAGCTTAAAGATCCGTGGCCCATTGTCTTGATTAAAGCGATTGTTCAACTCATACCACATCTCGATAGCAGTGTCCAGGTACATGATGTTGCTTTTGATCTCAAGTGAGACCGAATGGAGTATCCAAAACATGACCGTCTAGTTATATCTAATCCAAGAACTAAGTAAGGGATCATTTAGAGGAGGTTAAGGTGATGTACCTTCAAAAAATGGAGTTTTGTTTCGTGTGCTAATGGAGAGTTTGAAATCACACTTTCATGGCTTAAACTTGTGATTTGTAAGAACAGGGGTTGTGAGTGCTAATCCTGGATGATTTGCTTTACTTAGGAAGTAGGGACTTCGAATGTCTTCATAAAATGGTCGATCAATCTGGGTTGGGCGAATGTTGTCATAAGTTGGTCGATCAATCTGGGTTGGGCGATGGTTCAAAGCTGTAAAGGTAACTTGATGATGAGTGTCAACATAAGTTTGAGATGGTGGAGGAGCAATCGGATCAGGGGCATTGATTAATGGATTTTCTTGATCAGTGGTGGTAGCTGAAGTTTTTGCTCTTATTCTCACCAAGATCGAGTTCTTGAAAAGCTTCGATCTTCAATAGTTTGCATCTATAGCATATTACAATTTAGAGAAAGTAAGACCTATGTATAGGATGATATTATAAAAGAATAAAATAAGTCTAACTGCCTAACCACCTAACTGTACAGTCCGTACTAACAGTTCTAACCAATTAAGAGATTTTAACTAACTTATTATTGTTAATACTATTAACTTTTGGCGGACTAAAATTCATTAACACATAAATCACATTAAAAATATCGTGTAGTATTTCTTTTAATTATTTTCATAGTTCTAAACTTCTCTTTAATATTAATTTTTAAAAAAATCATAAACATTTATTATATAATATTTCTTCAAACATTACCTTTAATAATTGTTGAATAAAATATGGGTGGAGAAATTCTTTTGCTACTCTATTTGTATTTTTATTTGTTTAAAAAGTTAGATAACCCAAAATCCAAATTGAATATGTTCTATTTTCTCATCTCATCTTTATCTTTTTGCCAAAAAAGAAAAACACTCTTTGTTTAGATAATTATTATTATATTATGTAAATATTCAAATGCAAAGACAAAGATTTTTTTATTTTTTTATTTTTTTATTTTTTGTGAGAAAAGAACGTACCATATGAAAATGCCCTTCTCAAGAAAAGAGAAAATAAAAATGAAATGGTGATGTCTGTGACTGCAATGGATAATGACAGCCGCTGTAACTTTATCACTTCGCGATTGTAAAACCCACCTCTTCTTACACGTGTCATTCCCATAGAAAGGGTGCAGATATGATCGATGTACACGGTCGCAGACAATCACTTCTCCTTTTTTGGACGACCTATGCTCATGTAAATGCCCTAAAATAAATAACCAAAATATTATTATAAAAAAAATGTTTTTTTTTTTGGTTTTATTTTTAATGTAAAAAAAAAGGGTTCCTAAATAGAAGATTCTTTTGGCCAGTTTGGCTGCTTCTCTTTTCTCTTTCAAAAAAAAAGAAAACATAAGTAAATAAAATAAATAAATAAATAAATAAATGATAGGTTTATTTTCTTTTTCATTATTTCTTGGTCCTCATATTTTATATTTAATTTTTAATAAATGGGTACTTCGTATTGTAGTTCTAGATATTTCCTTGAAATTTAAGTCCTACTCCATATTATTATTGCATGTGCTCAATCAAAAAACTATGACAAGTGTTCTTTTCAATTCAAGCCTCACAAAGAAAAATGTCATTCTCAATATAATAATTATTATAAAAGAATAACCAATATTTTTTTGTTTGTTGATATAAATATAGAATTTTTATTAATGTTGAAATTAGTAAAAAGATAAGATTATATCTTAACAACAATATCATTTTTGTTAAATACTCAGTTTCGAAAAAAATAAGACGCTTTAATAAGATTATGAGTAATTATATTAGCAGATCGTTTAAAAAAAAATAAAAAATAGTGTTATAATTAAATATTATTTTGAGTAAGTTTATAGTACATTCTTTAAATGAGTATTTTGGTAGATTTTTAATCTGTTTCGGTACCTACAATAATTTTTTAATTCATTTTTTTGCTTGGAAATTTTCAAAAAGTTTCTAATATTTTAGAATATCGAAAAATAATATTTACATATTTTGTTGTACACACGATTATTTTTTTTAATACATATAGTAAATAATTATTTAAATTTTATTTTCAGTAACGGTAGACTATTCAAATTTTTTTTAAAATTTACAAATATACTAAATAGCTACAACATACGCGATTATGAAAAAATTAAAATAAACAAGTTTCTAAATGCCGAAACAGAAAGGGTGTCTAATAAAATGAACCCTTAGGGTACCCCTACTAAAGAAATTTCTTATTACTTTTTTATGGGGATAGATAAATTGTTTTGACTATTTCTTCTAAAATTAATAAGCAATACAATGTGGTTATGCCATTTTCCTTTTGAGTATTTCATTTTGTTGACTATTATATAAATATATATTTAATAAAATAGAAGAAATTTGTTTAAGCAAAGAAAATATAGAAAAAATGGTATATCATCATTAAATTAAGAATTACCCATAGAAAAACAATTTCCCATTCGTAGAATGTAACTTTTCTTTCTCCATTTTTTTTTATATACATAAGCATATTATTATCCTTATGAAAATGACTCTTTGCAACATCATAATAATAATAATAATAATATAATTGTCATTACCTTTGTTTCTTTTTCTTCTTTAATAAAAAAGTTTACCTTTTCCTTTTTTGTGTGTGCCTTACAACACAATTTATTTATGTTTACATAATTTCAAAGCATGCTGAGTAAGGTAATAAATAAATTAATTAATAAAATTTTAAAAAAATAAAAAACTATGTAAATTAAACACCCAAAGAAAAAGGCTAAAATTGGAAGGTAAAGATAAAGTTGTTAAGAGGGTTTGTTTTGATGAGGTCTTCCATTTCTTTATACCAATTCATATACATATTATACACATATACACATATATATACATAACAAATATATGTATCATCATCATCATCAAACAACAACATCATCATTTTTGGTACGTTGTGTTGTGTTGTGAGATGAAAGAAGGTCCAAAAAGGCAGTACTAGTACAGCCCAAACACCCTCCTTCTCTCTCTCCTTCTTCATTGAATTCATCCTTAAATATTATATAAAAAATTGTCTCTTTCTCTTAGTGTTAATCAATAATTACCCCATTTTCCATTTCATATCGATTTTAAAGACTCGTTTTTTATCATTGGTTTTCCTTTTGAAATTGATTGTAGTACTAAAGAACCGATCTTTACTTGTTGTTCCTCAATGGGTTTGCTCTGAAATTTAGAAAGAAAAAAAGAGTCAGGTACGCATTCTTCAACCATAAATTTTTTCTTTTATGTTTTTGATAAATGAAAAAAAAAATAAAAATTGGTTTTTTATTTGCTTTGATCGTGTTTTTTTTATGTAAACTAGAGTTTTTCAGAGGAAATCTTTCGGAAAAGAACAAACTTTTTGATCAGAAAAGAATAAAGGGGGGTTTCAAGTTTGTGTCTTTTCTTTTCTCTGATCATGGCGGTTGCTGAGAATGCACAAAAGTTTGAGGACAACAACACTGTAGTATCTTCTGTCTCTAATGGGTCATCAAATGATGTTGAAAATCCAAAACCCAGAAATGATTCTTCAGGGGTTTTGAGTGTTGTTGCTGTTGTTGATTCTGCTGCTGCTGATGATGATGATGATCAGAATTCTCCTGTCAAGTTTCAAAGCCAAGAGAAAGTTGCTGCGAACCCAGCTGGTTTTTCAGTCCCAAAGACTCAAATTGCTCAGATGCAAAATGGGTTTGAGTCCAATGGGGTTGATAATAATAATAATAATAATCAACAACAACAACAGATGGTGATGGTTAACTCTGGTGGTGGTGGTGGGTATGGGATTGATCACAGTTCTAATGGTGATGAAAGCTATAAAAATGATATGAGAGATTTGGAGGATTTACTGTCTAAGCTTAATCCCATGGCTGAGGAGTTTGTTCCTCCTTCTCTTGCCAAAAATTCTGGATACCCTTTTGGTGCTGCGTTTGGTTATGCTGGAAATATTTTAATGCACATTAACAACTCTGCCAATGTAAATGGATTTCTTGCTAGGAAGGTATGTTTTGTTTTGCTTTTACAAATTATGTTTTCTTTTCTGTTTAATTTGGTCGTTTGTTTCCTGAGAAAATTGTATGACTAGAAAGTAGAATGATAATAACTTTGGTATGTTAGCTTAAGAGGTTTTGGTTCTCATTTCTCAGTGTTCAAAGTTGATAATATTCTAATGTTTTTGTTCACTGTTTGACTTAATAGAAGAATGGCTATACTCAGGGGAGAAGAAGGAATTATCACAAGTTGAGCCCGGCACAACGAGATGCAATGATTAGGAGGACTGTTTATGTATCAGACATTGATCAACAGGTTAGTTTTTTTCATTTCATTTGGCTTGTGGTTGGTTGTTACATTGTTAGATTTCTTTCCAACATGCTTTGGGATTATTTTGCATTGAATTAGGTAACCGAAGAGAATCTCGCCGCGCTCTTTCTTAATTGTGGACAGGTAACCTTTTCGGTTTTGCTGGCATTTACTTGTTTTGTAGATAATGATGGGATTATTTTGTCTGAATCTTTTGTCTTGTTACTCTCTTAAAGGTGGTTGATTGTCGTGTTTGCGGTGATCCAAACTCTATCCTTCGCTTTGCTTTTGTGGAATTCACAGATGAAGGTAATGTTAATTGAAGTGTTTAATCGATGCCCATTGCTGTGTTTTTCCGTTTTTAATGGCTTTTTATATGTTTGTAGATGGTGCAAGGGCTGCTTTGAGTCTTTCGGGAACCATGCTTGGGTATTACCCAGTGAGAGTGCTTCCTTCCAAAACGGCAATAGCTCCTGTTAACCCAACATTTTTGCCAAGGGTGAGATTGAGAACGCATAATTTGGCATGGCCTTAATATGATTGTAGAGTTTAGAATTATTTTGAATTCGTGTTTAACATCTGCTTCTTTGACTTTGCACTATGATTTTCAGTCGGATGATGAACGTGAAATGTGCTCTAGAACTATTTATTGTACAAATATTGACAAGAAGGTAGGACTTTAAATCACATTTCTGTTTTATGTTACAAGATGAAATTTTGTTCTATTTGGTTCTAATTCTTATGCTTTTCCGATTAGGTCACTCAGGCAGATGTGAAACTGTTCTTTGAGTCACTTTGTGGAGAGGTTTGTACCGTATTTTTGAGCAAAATTCGTTGCTTTCTTTTGTATTACGAAATATGCTCATGTTTTTCTTTTTCCTATAGGTTCAACGCTTGAGGCTGCTCGGGGACTATCACCATTCCACACGCATTGCTTTCGTTGAGTTCACAATGGTAACTATCGTTGAAAACTCATGCTGGTTCAACTCTCTTTTCTTATTTTAATTTTCTTTTGAAAATCTTTTCGTTGTATGTACATTAGGTCATGTTAAAGAATATTGAAAGTAATTACAAAGATCATGTTATTGAGATATCATCTAGAGTATTTATGATGCTAATTGCAATAATTGTCTTGATATGTCATGGCGGAAAAAACAGAAATTTTGCATGCTTTATTATTGATTACGTACGTGGTATTCGGGTAAGCGTTACAATTTTACTTTAGGAATTAATGACAATAGTTGCATTTTCTTTATTTTGTAATTTTATGCCAACTTATACTCCGAGTCATTTCTATTATATAGAATAAATTGTTCTTGTGCCTTTCAGAGGCGCCTTGTGTAGCTTATATGTATTTTTTATAGCTTATATCCCAACCCGAGATTTGAATCGGGTTTTATCCTTCAATAAATATGGCTTTGATCACGCCAATGAAAGCCATTCGTGGCTTATACGGTTCTGGGGTTTCTTAACTCATTTAGTTCACTTCTGTGCTTGTTGCTGAATATGTTTGATGAAGTTTTGTTGTCATGAAATATAATAATTACCATGTTGTTCGAATACCGATGAAAATTCTGAGTAGCATTTCATTGAAACAGATACATATGTATCTTCAAAATATATGTTTTTGTGGAAATAGTCTTGTAGATCCTATGAGATTTATTCAACTACATTGAATTCCTTGACCACTTTAACATCATCCCGATCGTGTATCTATCATTTAATTCCAGTTCTATATCTAACGTCCGAATGGATTCAAATGAATTTGTATTGGAAATCTTTGTTGATACCGATTATCACTAAATGTTATACCGTTTCTTAGTTTGTTATTTCGAATTTCGCAGGCTGAAAGTGCAATTGCAGCTCTTAACTGCAGTGGTGTGGTTCTTGGAACTCTGCCGATAAGGTTAGTTTAGTATAAAGCCAAGCCACCCTTCTCTTTTTAATTTTCGGTTTTGACCAAATTTGTGAGTAAATAATCCCAATATTTGCAGGGTAAGCCCGTCAAAGACGCCTGTTCGGCCCCGTGCTCCTCGTCCTCCATTGCACTGAAGTGACCCCCTACCCCTACTAGCCATGTTGTTCCCTTGGACTAATTTCCTGCTGATAGATATATTTACATATATACATACATAGATACACAATCTTTTAAGGTACTTGTGGTGTTTATCTCTATACTTTTTTCCTCTGAAGTGCTGCTACCCGGTATCGGTTGTTCTTTTTATGTATGGAGGAGGGGTTAAGGATAATTTATGGGGTTTCTATTTTGTTTTAGCATATATCATGTAGTAGATGATGATGATGATGATGATCAAGAGTTGGATGGGAATTTTGAGGTGCCGAAATCGTTTAATTTATTATGATCATGAAATTATTATCAGGAGGAGAATGGTACTACTGGTGATGACTGAGATAACTGTTTTTTCTTTCTTTCTTAACCGTTCGGGATGTTAACAACCCGAAAAAGAATTCTTATGAACAACCTTTTTTCATGTTATTATTGTCTATCTATATGTGTTTATACTTCTTAATGTGTTCTTCTTCTTCTTCTGCCCTTTTGCTATGTTATTATGGTAAAAAATTATGGTCTTTGCTATATAAAAATATAGATAGATATAACTCTAATACCCCACAAAACTTAATACATTGTGTTCTTTTGAGTTGGTTTTCATTCTTGCCATGAACCCTTTTACATATTTATATATAAGCAAATCAAGTGTGTTGAGAATGAGATGTAGTTCCAAGCAATGGTGAAGCAGCATTTACTGTTGTTGTTGCTCCTGCAAAGAATTGCAGTGTTAGTTATTCTTCTTCAAACCATGGAAGATTTTTAAGTGTGAAAAAAAGTTCACCTTGGGTGGTTTTGGGATTGATTGTTGAGAATGGTAACAATGGATATTGAAGATGATTTTGGTACCAAGTGAAGTAGAGTTCATTAGGGGACCCTATTACATATTGAGCTGGAAAATCTTGTAATTGCCCACTAACACCATAACTAGCATTGTTGTAATAATAATTCTTCACAAACAAACACAAATTCAAACACTTAATTCAAATGAAACTTAAAAAGAAAGAATGAATGAAAGTATAAAAATTACTGACCAGTGTATAAATGTCTTGCTGGTAATTTGGGTACCTGGTTTAGTGTTTAATGAAACCAAAGACTTAGAAATTAGTACAAGAAGAGTGTTTATTCATTTGCACCTATGCTTATTTTGGTACTAATACAATAATAAAAGAGGAAGTGAATTATATAAGAATATTACCCATAAGCTCCATAAGGGTATGCATAAGGTTGGCAGTTATATGTTGAGACACCTAAAGAATTAGAAGCTGGTCTTGCCACACCCATTGTTGATGATTTCACCTTCCATAACCCTAAAAATCCTTAATCATGTTTAGTGAATATACCATACACAAAAAGTGTAATCATATTTTTGTAATTAGTTGTGTTTAGTCTAATTTAATCTATCATATAACATATGCAAGGTTGACCCTGAGATTGGGTGAACTTTAAGAGAATAAAAATTATTAAGCCATTTATTTAAAATACATGTGGTATTTTTAAAAATGAGCCCTTCGGTGGTTGGGTAAGTCGAGCCTAATTCACTTTAGTTCAGGTTCAGTTTACATATGTATAATGTTAAATAAGTGATTTGTATTGTGCACACAAACTAACATAATGTTGTTTAATTGGTCAACAACCTAAAAAAGTTATTGCTCGATGTTTTTAAAAAGATATCTAAAAAGACCATAAAATCGAGATTCATACTAACCGCGTTGAGCATTGTTTGTAGGATTTTTGTGATGATGATGAGGACCAAAGGCAGCAAGGTTACAATTAGCTCTTCTTCCATCAATGACAGGGTAAGGATTCTCACAAGCTTTTATAGCTGAATTTGGATCCTTAAATGTCACCTAATAATTAACAACAACAACAATACATATTCAAATTTTTCTAATATATATTAATGTTAAAAAAAAGAGAAAGATAAAAAAGAAATTACAAAGCCATAGCCTTTGGATCTTTGAGTGTGTTTATCAGAAATAACAACAGCTTCAACAATGTGACCAAACTGATCAAAATAGGCTTTCATGGAGTCTGTTTGAGTTGCCCAAGCCAACCCTCCTACAAATATCTTTCTATATCTTGTGTCACCTTCTTCTACATCTACTTCTGATGATGAACCCACCACCATTTCCTTCATTTTTCTTTCTCTATACATATACATATAAAAATATATATATTTGTAGAGGTTTTGATCAAAACAACAAAAAGGGTAATAATAAAGAGAAGAAGATGAAGAAATGAGTGAAACCAAATCAAGTATTTTGTTTAGTATATAAGTAATAATAATAATAGTACTTCAATTTTAATAGTAACGTTTGGCATTAGATTCCACAATAAAAGATACCTTCAACGATGAAAATAATAATAATAATAATAATAATTACTAGATATATTATTATGGTTTTGGTAGGATTTGATTATGAAAGCTATTAAAATTAAATAAAATAAAAAATTAGATCAAATGTGGTAGTGAAATATTATTATTATTATGGTTAATAATGAGTGGGTAAATATTATTTTGGACCCTATGTTTTGTAAAAATTACTAATTGGATATTTTATTTTGTAAAATGATAAATTGGACTGTATTTTCTAAAATAGTACTAAAAATACCTTGAATTAATTTTTTTTGTCAAAATAAAGCTTAATAATAACATGATATTGAGGTGTTATGACAAAATTATTTACGTTTTCTACATCTGTTCGTGTTAAAAATTGAGTTCAAAGTCTTATTTGTACTATTTTAGAAAATACATAGTCTTTTTTGTCATTTAACAAAGAGAAATATTAAAGGGCACCCATAGTACCTAGCACCCTTGTGAAATGTAATATTGCTATTGGTGCAATTCAATATCAGACCCCACTTATTTTATTTTAATAAATATTATAGCGAATCGCTAACTAATTATAAGTTGATACTTCATTGTGGTGCTAAACACCATAGTTTTCTTCTAGCGTTACTCTTTAACAAAATAGAGAGTCCAATCGATAATTTTTGTAATGTATATGGTCTAAAATGGTATTAACCTATGAGAATTGCTAAAACGTACCATTGGTGCTAAGCACCCTCCTCGATGTCATATTACTATTGATATAATTATGTATTGATTCTCATATAACTTAAGAAAATAACTTTTAAAAAATATCGCTAACCAATCGTGAAATGCTCATTAACCTATAATGGGTCCAAAAGATAATAGAGTGCATTGGTTTATTCAACTCTCTGTCTTCTTCTTAATTTCATAATTTACTTTTTTTTAATGATTTAAAGGAAGAAACGTTACAATGTTACAATTATTTTAGAAACTGTCATTTCCATTTGATTTAAATGTTTTTTTTCTTTAGCTTGGAAATATCAATAAATACAAATGAAAATATATTATGTTTTTAACTTATTAGGTGATATATCGTGTGTTTAGTTTAGTGTGAACGACATGCCGTATATTTAGTGCTATTAATTAATATAAATTTGTCTTTTCGTTTGAGTTTGTAATTAATTAATCATTTTAATAATACTGTGGGTAACTCATAAATATCCGTTTTATCTTTGACTAACCATGTTTTAGATTTAAAACAAGTGGTTTTAAAACGACACACCGTTTTTACTTTATTTACAAAACTGGTTTGCACTCAAAAAAAAAAAAAATTATAAAATATTCCACTTTTTTATTATTTTATTTTGTGAAAATAAATAATTTTAGTTTATACTCATATTTTTTTTTTATCATTCCTTTTCTTTCTTTTCACATTATAAAAAAATTACAGATAAATATATTTTCTAATATTGAGACAATAAAATTAAAATAAAATATATATAATACTTTTAGAAGAAAAACAAAAAATATGTATTATTTTTTTTAAAATGTGAAAACATCATAACAAAATTATTGAGAAATTAATACACGTATACACAAAAGGAAAATTATAAAAATTAATCATAATTAATTTTTTAATATTAGGGTGCATAATACATAATTGGCACGCGTGATGTTGTTTAGGCCATTTTTTATGTATAATTTATACAGCTCTTTGAGATTTTTTTTAATAAACCGATAAAAGATTAAAATAATAAAGATATATTTTACACAAAAAATGTAACGTTTTCTTTCATTTTAAAAAATTTATTATCTATTTTAAGGACATGCAAAAATATCCTAATAAAACTTTAATATCAATTTACTATTGAATAAAAATTAAAATGATTATTGGCAAATTCTATGTATAATATTAAATTATTATTTTGAAAAACTCTATGTAACACTAGCAAAAATCACACTTATCTCAAAGGTGGCTGTTGAGTGAAGCAATTCCATTAAGTTGATAATAAATTCATATTTATTTGTAATCTTTATTAGTTCAACGTATTTTGAACAATTAATATCTTATTTAAATCTCAAAATATAATACATATATAAATATATTGATGCACTCACCCAATTTTTATTCTCATCCACTTGGGAAAAACACTTTGAACTTATAATATCAATCTAATAAGATTTCAAAATAATTAACTTTGAACTACTTAATATTTAATAACCAAGGAAAATTGCTTACTTTACATATAATTAACATTTTTATTTTTGGTAATAAGAATATAATTAGCAAATTAAACACATGTTAAGAAAGCAAAACTATACTTTTGTATGAATGTTGCCAACAACCCATTAGCTCCCTCTAATGGCAAGGCCCCAAAAGTAAAGAATTGGATGTTGCTTGCCCTCATACACAAAATAGTTTTATATATGTGTAAATTTTCAAGTGGGAGCAAAAATAAAATTATGTGGGGTCATTTTTTATTTAGTGCATTTAGAGAAATAATAATTTAAAACTTAATATTGGTATATGATGATGTATATTGTAGTTATAATATGTATTATATTTATTTTAAAAAATTCTAAATAGTTTACGGTACAAAAAATATAAGATTCAAAACAATCAGTTACTCACATCTTTCTCTCTTTTATAACGTACATTTAATTATTTTGAACTAGAGAACTAAGTCGCGCTTCGCGCGATCTTGTAATTTTTTTTTTAAATTCTTTTAATTCATTTTTTTTGCTTAATGTACTAATTCAATTAATTCAACTTTTATGTACTAATATGATTCAATACAAATATTAATAAAATTTTAAAATAACATATAATAATCTAATCCAATTTGTTTAAGTCTCAAAATCTAATTCCATCAGTAATTTGATTGATTTGTTTTCTTAGTTGAATTTTTAGTTCTAGAACATGATTTCAATATTAACTTAAACATATACAAAATACTACATAAAAATAAAACATTAACAATCATTTAAGTAATAGTTGTACTACATAAAGTTATCAACTTTTTACTTTTATTGTATATAATTTTTGTTTTAAAAGTAGCTAATAAATTAAAAAAAAAAACAATTAAAATGTCTCAAAATATTCTACACAACAATTAATAAGATGCACTTTCTTTTCTAGAATTTTCTAAATTAGGTGCGAAATAGTATAGCAAGAAGTAATAAATAGCTAACAGTATTGGAATAGATATAGTTTACATATAAGTATAATTATAATTTATGTAGTTAATTGAATTCGTTCTTAATCAAATTCTGATAACATCATTTGTCATCTGATCAGATCCAATTTAAATTTAATTCACTCTAATTATAATTAGATATCTAATTTATGATGAAACTGGATTAGTTTCTATGTAACGCAGTCATAAATAGTTTAATCAAATTACAATAAGAATTAAGATTATATACAATACAATTATTAAGCTTTTCATATTTAGATAGTATCTTTTTGTTTCTTTAATTTTGAATCATTTATAATTAATTATTTAGTTGTAACTTTGCAAAAATAAAGTATTATCTCTTCACAAAATCATAAGTAAAATGACCTATCGAGTAACTATTTATGATAATGGATAGTATATATTTTATTTCATAATGAAATAGTATAATACATATATTAGAAAAAAAAAGCTATTTATGTTCCAATAGCTAAATATATACCGTCTAGGTATATTTTTCTTTTGACAAATAGATGTTAATTTATTTTTCTAATAATTATAATTATACATATCTATAATTATTACTAAAAGATAATAAAATAGATGCTGGGATAATAATTTCACAAAATACATAAAATTAGAAAGTTCATAAGAAAACTATTGAAAAATTAATAAAAAATAACTAAAAGGTTTTTCAAAATTTATAATAGATGATCGAAAGTTAAATAAAATAATTAAAAAGGAAAAAAGATTTTCAAACTTGTATACATAACTAAAATCTATGTTAAAAAAATTGGAATAGTATAAATTTTCCTCCTTGAATTAATTTATACAAATATTAATAATAAAGAAAATAAAAAATAAAATATCATCACTATATTTTATTTTAATAAAACTGATCATTCATAACGTAATTACTTATTTACCACTAATAGTTGAGATAATTTTATAATCAAAATATCATCATCTTCTTCTTGCTTGATTAGTCATTTGTTTAAAAATTCAACACACACACATATATATATATATATATATATATATTATATATTTTTAAAAAAGAGATAGATCTCCTCCAAAACTCCTCACTCACATCTTTTATTAGTGCAATGAATTTAAAGAAACTCATAACAAAATCATCCTATTAATTTTACTTCCAAATCAAAATAATTTTTCATAAAAACTAAATAATCATTCCATTATAAGTATTGAGTTGATATATAATACATAATGAATAAAAATTAAATATATATAAATAAACTCGTGAATAAGATTACAAAATGTAGACTCTCTATAGTAATCATTCCTATTATATACACATTGAGGATTACTCCACAATATCAATTTGAAAAATAAAAATATCATATATGAAAATAAAAAAATATGATATGTATTTATACATTGTGAGTTGATAATGGATAAAAATTAAAATATATTAATATATATATATATAAATAACCTCATGAATAAGATTAAAAAATGTAGACTCCTTTCATAGGAATCATTCCTATTCGTGCATATGAATGATTTACTTCACATCATCAATTTAATAAACAAAAATATCATATGGGAGATTGAGAAATATTATATCTATTTATAGTTAGTTTACATAGAGAGGGAGAGAGAGGTGGTGTGGTGGAAAATGAATAATTTTTTAATAGTGTAATAGATATTAGTTATTGTAAATTAAAAAATTGATCTTACATGCATGAATAATAATTTTATTGGAGAAGATGATAGGTTTGGTGCATAGTATAATAGTTATACAATAAATTATATTATATATTAAATTAGTGCTATTAAATTTTTCGGTTATTTTGTAATCATATTAATATATTAATGGTAATAATGGATTGATATTATTAATAAATTATAAAAGTTCAAATATGAAATGAAAATCTAAAATAACTACAAAATAGATAAATTAGAAAGAAAGAAGGGGAGTATGCCACATAAACTCTTGAATGCTTTCCTTTATATATATACTAGGGAACTAAGCCGCGCTTCGCGCGGTGTTGTCCAATTTTTATAATTTATATATATATCATATTTCTATTAAATGATATAATTTAAAAAATAATATTTTAACGTGTATATTATAAACAAATTAATAGTGTTGAAACTAAAAATATAATTTGCTATTTTAAAATATATAAAAAAAATTAAGATTTTGTGACAAATATTATTGTTATAATTATTAAAAAAAAAATTATTTTATAATTAGTTTTTCGAATTTTTTATTTCATAAATTTATATTCTAATAAATAGTTGCAAATATTTTTACTAAATGAGTAAAAATATTATAAATCATGATCGTTTGTTATTTTCTAATTATTTTTCAATTTAAATGAAATAATATGTAAAAGAGAAAAAATAATAAAGAAAAAAGAATCCTAAAATAATAGGATGCTGCATTTAAAAAAATAATAAATAATAGGATGATGCCTCACATATTGTGGCCATATATTTTCGAACACAAATTAGTGTAAGAATACTTTATTTATAGTTTAGAAATATATTAATTATGTAGTTCTTAATCCATATGAGATTTTTACCAATAATAATAATAATATATTTTACTAAGAAGTCATATTTCTCAACATCTACAAATATATAAAATAAACTAAATTTATTAAAATTCTTTTAATAGTAAAAATGGATCAAAATATTGTAGGGTGTTACCTCATTTTCTTTGGTGCTTTCCTTTATATTTATATATAGATATAGATGATTTATTTATTAAAAATTGATTTTTTTTAATTTAAAATATTTTACAAAGATTAAAAAATGTAAAAACATGGGTAAATAAATAATATCTACCATTCACATATTTAATGAAATATATATATATATATATATATATATATATTTATATAACTTAAAAGTTTAACATTCACAATAGTCTTATATCACATAAATATATTTCTTAGACAAATGAAATAAGAATATTATTTATAACCTTTCTAGATAAAACTTAAATAGTTTTTAAACAATGTGGGACTTTTAGTTTGTTTGTGTGGTTTGGTTTTCAATTAAAATAAGAAAATGTGTTAGAAATTAGGAAAAATATGAAGAAAAATTTATAAATTGACACATAAACTCTTCTTGTGCTTTCCTTTTCTTTAGTGTTTTTTTTTATATATTTATATATAGATATACATATTGATTTATTTGTTGAAAATTGATTTTTTTAATTTTAAATATTTTGCAAAAATTGAAAAATGCAAAAATATGTGTAAATAAATAATATCTATCATTCACATATTTGATGAAATATATATAACTTAAAAATTGAACATCCACAATAGTCTCTTATCAAAGAAGTATATATAAAAAATATATACATTTAAGGTGTCTTATTATTTTAATAAATATCATATATTAATAAATCAAGATAATTTTAATTATTTAAATAAAATTAAAATAAAGAAGTATAAGAAAATAATTTTTATATGAAAAAACAATTAAATGGTTTTTTTATAATTATTTTAAACTTAATAAAAATTGAAAAATAAAACATTATATTCTGCATTCACTTTAAAAAAAATTGTAATGGGCAAGATTAAGTTCACAAATCACCCACATAGAAAATAAATAAAATACTTTTTATATTAAAAAATAATTAAAGGGCTTTTTTTATAATTATTTTAAACTTGACAAATATTGAAAAGTACAAAAATATATTTTATATTCTTTTCAAAAAAATTTGAAACAAATTAGGCAAAATAAAAAATTGAGTAAGAAATTAATCAATCACCCATAAAAAAAATAATATTTTTTAGACATAGGAAAGTAATGTAATAAGAATATTATTTATAACCTGCATAGATAAAACCTAAACGGTTTTTAAACAATGTGGGACTTTTAAATTGTTTGTGTGGTTTAGTTTTCAAACAAAATAAGAGAATGTGTTAGAAATTAAGAAAAATAGGAAGAAAAATTTATAAAATGACACATAAACTCTTCTTGTGCTTTCCTTTATATATATATATATTGATTTTATATTAAAAAATAATTAAAGGGCTTTTTTTATAATTATTTTAAACTTGACAAATATTGAAAAGTACAAAAATATATTTTATATTCTTTTCAAAAAAATTTGAAACAAATTAGGCAAAATAAAAACTTGAGTAAGAAATTAATCAATCACTCATAAAAAAATAATATTTTTTAGACATAGGAAAGTAATGTAATAAGAATATTATTTATAACCTGCATAGATAAAACCTAAACGGTTTTTAAACAATGTGGGACTTTTAGTTTGTTTGTGTGGTTTAGTTTTCAAACAAAATAAGAGAATGTGTTAGAAATTAAGAAAAATAGGAAGAAAAATTTATAAAATGACACATAAACTCTTCTTGTGCTTTCCTTTATATATATATATTGAAAAATTGAAAAATGCAAAAATATGTGTAAATAAATAATATCTATCATTCACATATTTGATGAAATATATATAACTTAAAAATTGAACATCCACAATAGTCTCTTATCAAAGAAGTATATATAAAAAATATATACATTTAAGGTGTCTTATTATTTTAATAAATATCATATATTAATAAATCAAGATAATTTTAATTATTTAAATAAAATTAAAATAAAGAAGTATAAGAAAATAATTTTTATATGAAAAAACAATTAAATGGTTTTTTTATAATTATTTTAAACTTAATAAAAATTGAAAAATGCAAAAATATTATATTCTGCATTTACTTTAGAAAAAAAAATTGTAATGGGCAAGATTATGTTCACCAATCACCCACATAGAAAATAAATAAAATATTTTTTATATGAAAAAATAATTAAAAGGGCTTTTTTATAATTATTTTAAATTTGACATATATTGAAAGTATAGAAATATATTTTGTATTCTTTTCAAAAAAAAAAAAAATTTGAAACAAAATAGGTAAAATAAAAACTTAGTAAGAAATTAATCAATCACCCATAAAAAAAATAATATTTTTTAGACATAGGAAAGTAATGTAATAAGAATATTATTTATAACCTGCATAGATAAAACCTAAACGGTTTTTAAACAATGTGGGACTTTTAAATTGTTTGTGTGGTTTAGTTTTCAAACAAAATAAGAGAATGTGTTAGAAATTAAGAAAAATAGGAAGAAAAATTTATAAAATGACACATAAACTCTTCTTGTGCTTTCCTTTATATATATATATATTGATTTTATATTAAAAAATAATTAAAGGGCTTTTTTTATAATTATTTTAAACTTGACAAATATTGAAAAGTACAAAAATATATTTTATATTCTTTTCAAAAAAATTTGAAACAAATTAGGCAAAATAAAAACTTGAGTAAGAAATTAATCAATCACTCATAAAAAAATAATATTTTTTAGACATAGGAAAGTAATGTAATAAGAATATTATTTATAACCTGCATAGATAAAACCTAAACGGTTTTTAAACAATGTGGGACTTTTAGTTTGTTTGTGTGGTTTAGTTTTCAAACAAAATAAGAGAATGTGTTAGAAATTAAGAAAAATAGGAAGAAAAATTTATAAAATGACACATAAACTCTTCTTGTGCTTTCCTTTATATATATATATTGAAAAATTGAAAAATGCAAAAATATGTGTAAATAAATAATATCTATCATTCACATATTTGATGAAATATATATAACTTAAAAATTGAACATCCACAATAGTCTCTTATCAAAGAAGTATATATAAAAAATATATACATTTAAGGTGTCTTATTATTTTAATAAATATCATATATTAATAAATCAAGATAATTTTAATTATTTAAATAAAATTAAAATAAAGAAGTATAAGAAAATAATTTTTATATGAAAAAACAATTAAATGGTTTTTTTATAATTATTTTAAACTTAATAAAAATTGAAAAATAAAACATTATATTCTGCATTCACTTTAAAAAAAATTGTAATGGGCAAGATTAAGTTCACAAATCACCCACATAGAAAATAAATAAAATACTTTTTATATTAAAAAATAATTAAAGGGCTTTTTTTATAATTATTTTAAACTTGACAAATATTGAAAAGTACAAAAATATATTTTATATTCTTTTCAAAAAAATTTGAAACAAATTAGGCAAAATAAAAAATTGAGTAAGAAATTAATCAATCACCCATAAAAAAAATAATATTTTTTAGACATAGGAAAGTAATGTAATAAGAATATTATTTATAACCTGCATAGATAAAACCTAAACGGTTTTTAAACAATGTGGGACTTTTAAATTGTTTGTGTGGTTTAGTTTTCAAACAAAATAAGAGAATGTGTTAGAAATTAAGAAAAATAGGAAGAAAAATTTATAAAATGACACATAAACTCTTCTTGTGCTTTCCTTTATATATATATATATTGATTTTATATTAAAAAATAATTAAAGGGCTTTTTTTATAATTATTTTAAACTTGACAAATATTGAAAAGTACAAAAATATATTTTATATTCTTTTCAAAAAAATTTGAAACAAATTAGGCAAAATAAAAACTTGAGTAAGAAATTAATCAATCACTCATAAAAAAATAATATTTTTTAGACATAGGAAAGTAATGTAATAAGAATATTATTTATAACCTGCATAGATAAAACCTAAACGGTTTTTAAACAATGTGGGACTTTTAGTTTGTTTGTGTGGTTTAGTTTTCAAACAAAATAAGAGAATGTGTTAGAAATTAAGAAAAATAGGAAGAAAAATTTATAAAATGACACATAAACTCTTCTTGTACTTTCCTTTATATATATATATTGATATATTGATGATTCTGTTTTTAACACTCTATGTTAATTTAGGATTTCCCAACATAGGTTAGGTTCGATAATTATTATAACTATAATACACGCCACCATATGAACAATTGAGTTATAATTTAGGATAATTCTACAATGCACCCTCTTAAAAGGGGTGCATCGGTGCACGCCTATTTATTTAGACATCTGCAAGAATTTTTTAGTCCATTTTTTTTATAGTTGTGTACTTTGTAGTTATTTAAGACACTCTGCAAAATTTTGAGAAATTTGAAAAAATTTAACATGTCAAAAACATGGTTCAAACAGTCTGTTACACGCGTGACTCTTTTATTTTATATGCATGTAAAATAATATGTTTGAACACTATTTTTTATATTGTAAATTTTTCTATTTTTTTTTTTAAATTTTACACGATTATAAAAAAATTAAACTAATTTCTTTTTTCTTAAATACCAAAACAAATAAGTGATACATCAGTATACCACCTCTTTTTGAAAGGTTTGTTATAAAATCGCCCAATAATTTATTTAAGTACCATAAATATAAAACAACCCTACCCCATTTGAAAACTTTAAATAGAGAGAAATAAGTGTGTGAAATTGGGAGATATGTGTAAGCAATGACAAAGAATAAGATTATATATAAAGAGAGAATATCTCATAACAAAAGGATTGAAAGAAGTGAGGTGGGATGCTTTTTTGTGTTCTTTGAAGCATTTCTACAAACATATGGACCCCAAAACCTCCATCAATGTTGTCTATTCACAAAACACTATAATGATTTTTTGACTAATCATATGACTAATTAAAATTAACAATATTATTAGGTTTAGTGTCCTTAAATTTTTCTCTCCACGAGTGTCAAAAAGATTAATTTACAATAATTATATGTAACACTCTCATAAGTTTTTATTTCTTTAAAACTTAGTTCAAAGAATCAGCCTCCATTATGGAGCCTTATAACATATTATAATCTTTTCTTATTATATTAAAACTTTAGTTAAAGTGTCTAAAGGGTTACAATTTTATTTCATCATTTTACTAAACAATGCAAAATGAAATTTGATGATAATAATCAACTTTAATACTTCTAATTTTTTAGTAGATATATTCATATTTTTAAATATTATATGTTTATATACAATACCCAATTTTTTTTTATACAATTTACGTACTTCTCAAAATGTTACAATTATATATTTAGTTTTTTTCTTTAGAATATATCTTAAAATTAAATGCAATATTTTATCACTATACTACCGTCTAACATGTTAAAAATATAACATTATTGTGTAGGAATTTACAGCCTTATCCCTACACCAACAAAAATCTCATTATACTATAGTGTATTACCAAGGTCATTATTGACCTTTCCTTGTTCTAAGTCAAGTTTAGACACAAAACGACCACATAACTTGTGTCGTATCCACATTCACAGAAAATATTCTTGTCAAGTAGAACTTGCTCGAAACTATACAAATACACACACAATCAAGCATACATGAAAGAGCAGAGCACAAATTCAAAAAACAAAGTAAGAAATTAAGACAAAACACCTAAAATAATTTCGAAGTTCACCCTAAATCCAGAACTACATCTTCATCAAACTGTCTCAAAGATTAAACTTGAGTTTCCACTAATCAACAATCGCGATTACACAAAGTTGACTCTCTTTCCTCTATTTCTTTCAAAATAAATGTTTTACATTTTTCTTTCTCACAATCTAACTCTTTGTTTCTCTCTTTTACATGTACTCTCTCCTCACCATGAGAGCTTTACTTTCTCTCTATCTCTCTTGGATCTTGGAGCTAAAAGTGATTTTTCTAGGGTGATAGCTTTTGAAACTTTCTGATAGGAGTGTTTATTGAACTATATCCAATATTTTTATGACTATTCAGATCTGATTTCATTATATATAGGACGTTACATTTTACTATCCGATCTGATCCAATTAATTTCAGTCATCCAATTGATCAAACATCCAATGAATATTGGATTGGATCAGCTATATCTATTGAATGTATTTCATGTATATCTATTAGTTTAATTCAAGTTTATCCAATATTTTAGACCTAATATATATTGAATTGGATCAGATTCATTTAATATTTTAAATTCAATATCTATTAGATTGAATTAGATCCATCCAATCCAAAAAATAAAATAAAATTTTATTGTTAATTTTCATATATACATATATATTTTTTTTTTTTTTCGTATAACAACATAAAATCTAATTACTCATTCAAACTAAATAAAAATATTAATTATTTCGATTAGATATTAAATGTATTGGATTTTTAAACACTCTATCCTACATCTAATCCGGTCCACTTGAATACTCAAAAATAACATCCAATTTGATCCAATCAAAATTGAATATTTAATATTTGGCGGTCAGCTGTAATTGGATCGACTGGTTATCATTAGATTTGATCGATTAGATATTAAATGTATTGGATTTTTAAACACTCTATCCAACATCTAATTCTGTCCAATTGAATACTCAAAAATAACATCCAATTTAATCCGATCATAATTGAATATTTAATATTTGGCGGTCAGTTATAATTGGATCGACTGATTATCATTAGATTGGATCAATTTATGCACACTCCTACTTTTTCATCTTAATTTATAAAGTTGTATTGAGTTGTAATCCCAAACTGAGGTTAGTGTAACTAACTTCTAATTTTGATTATGTTTTTATTCCGCTGTAAGAGAGTTGTATTATTTTTGTTTAAGTGCTATTGTTGTACAGTAATTAGAACTGGTTTTAAGTGGAATTTAACCAACATATTGAAATATTGAGAATATTTATTGTCAAAATGAAACATTAGTATATGCACAATATTTTAAAAATAATGACAATATTTAGAGGAAGGAAAAAAAACAAAGATAAAGTACAAAAATACATTATTTTCATAATATTGAACATTTTAACCACCATTTACTCACAGTAATGATTTTTATTCATTCAACAAATTAATAAAAAGGACTTCACATGATTGTGAATTCTCGTGATGACTTTCTATATATTATTATATAGTAGAGTAATTTACGGCATAAGTATCTAAGTTTAACTCCCAGTCGTAAATAAATACATAAATTTAATTTTTGACAGTAATAATACTTAAGTTATAATTCTAGAACTTTTATAGGTACCTGACAATTACTAATAAGATTATGACACGTGGATAATGACATAATATTTTAACGGTTAGATACCTACAAAGTTTCAAAAATATAATTTAAGTATTATTACCGCCAAAAATTAAACTTAGGTATTTATTTACAACTTGGAGTTAAACTTAAGTATTTATGTCGCAAATTACTCTTACATGGTATAATTAAAAGACACGATTATGCCACGATGAATATATTGTTACCATTCATTTTAAATTAACCTAACAAATAACAAAATTTTCGTATCGAGCACCGAGCGGGACTAAATTTGTGCCCTAAGTCTTTATGGATAACAAAGAAAGAAAGAACCAACTTGATACAAGAACAAACTCTATTCTAGGTGGCCCTAACTAGGTAGCCAAGGCCATAATATTGCTTTGCTTTGCTTGTAGGGTTAGGTAATGCGTTTACTTAAAAAGACTTAATAGGTTTAGTCAACTATTTCAATAAAATTTGTACTTTTGTTGCAACTAGGGTTTTTTTTTTTATTATTATTTGCTAGATAATGACTTTGAGATCTTTGTCTTGTAATTTTACTTAAATTATTATTATTTTGATTAAGACATTAAAAAATAGTGGAGGTCCCACTATACCTACGAGCACTATACCAAATATAATATATTTATATATTTATAAATCATTCTAGTCATTTTTTAACAACCAAATAAAACTTGGCATATACGTAATAATTTCATCCCTATAACTGCAAAATAAAAAAAGTTAGTGACTAATTTTATATACTAAGCTCTTTATTTATTAACAAAAATATATGTATATTTGTTTAAATGGAATGGTTTTAAGGGCTAAAACAAATTCTATTTAAGCTCATTATTATAATAGAAACCTAATCAAAACATGGGCTTATTTAGTGTTATTATATTCATTCAATTGCAAAGGAACAAAACAAAAATATTAGTTGGAATAATTAATTTAGCCTTAGTCCACCCTTGAGTAATCTTCTTTGACATCACCAAAACCACATATGTATATAAATAAAGATATTTAATTTTGTTAAAAAAACAATAAAATAGTATTATTGTTATTAGAAATCAAAGTGTTCAATATTGCAAGAAATGATGTTTTAAGAGTAGTTAGGGATTTTTATTATTAATTATTAAATTCAATAAATAAAACTTAATATTGAATTGCATGGATAATAATATGTCACTTAATTATGGTGTTGGATAAGTTAAAATGTCTTAGGTATAAAAAAAGAAGTTATAACTTTACGAGTTAAATCAAATACCGATCAATAATAAGTATTATTGTTAGACACTATTAATACTTAACACTATAAAAAGATACCATCTTGTAAATGGTTATTAATTTTTTATAATAATTATTAAATTAAATATATATGCAACCCGATACTTCTTTGTTTTGAAAGTAAATATAAAATTTTATTATTTTATTAAATTAACCAAAAGATAACATTGTAATTATTCCTGTTGAACACTTAATTTGAAAAAAAAAAACAAGATATCCTATCAAGACTATGAACAACCAAATTTAGTAGATTTTTCTCTTTTTTTATTTTCATTTTAAAAAGATCTTTTCCATTGGCCCATGATAAAGTAACACCTATCTAATCACATTAAGCCATTTGTCCACAAAGTAATACATATATAGTAGTTATTATTATTATTAAGAGCATTCATATTGGATACCAGTAGTGTCTATTACCACTAAAATATGTCGTCTTACAATTAATTAACGATATTACTTAAAAGTTATTTTAGTAGACTATGTAGAACTCGATACTTAATTAGACCAATAATAATATTAACACATACAAAAATACTAAACACCACTTGTCTTATAACATTTCTTTATTAACAAACATTATAAAACAAGACCAAAGTTTTAAGTAAAAGTGTTTATATAAACCGACTTCTCTTTCATATTCGCACGCGTGTGGAATTTCTTGTCAAACCTTTTTTGTTTATTTTTTTTTTTTTATGTATATAATGCTTCTCTACACATAGTTGTTGTAGCTTCTTCTTTCTTCTTCTTCTTCATATTCATAAACTCTTTTCTCTCTTTCTTTCTCTTAGACATGGGAAATTACTCATGTACCCTTTACAAAAGATTGGTTTACAAAGACAAAGTTATAAGAGTTATGAAGATAGATGGGAAAGTGTTAAGTTTCACAAAGCCAATTCTAGTACAAGATGTTCTTGTGAGAATTAATTATGGTGTAACTAATAATATTAGTTTATCTAAAGAGATTTTATCATCAAAGAAGCTTCCACTTGATTATGAGCTTAAATTAGGTAAAGTTTATTATGTTATTCCTTTTTCTTCTTCTAAATCTAATAATGAAAAAAACCCTTGTGGGATTTCTTCTTCTATGGAAGGTAATAATAATTTAGGTGGTGTTAAGAGAATTAAGATTGTTATAACTAAGCAACAATTGAAAGAGTTGTTAAATAAGAAGATATCAATGGATGATGTGGTAATTTCTAGTTTGGAGAATGACAAGTCTAATTTCAATGGTAATTGGAAACCAAAGCTTGAATCAATCCCTGAAGAGTGAAGAGCTTTTTATAATTATTGTAACATGTGTTTTTGTTTTAGATGAACAAACTCAAAATAACTTTTGTTGTTTTTGATGTATATGTAATTTGTCTATTAACAAAATAATGATATATAACATAGTTTTTTTTTTCATGGTTTATTATTGTTGATGATGATTATACTTGAAAATATGTTGAAACAGAGGAAAAAAAACAGGGGAAAAATAACTGAAAATATAGTTTGTTTTTTTTTTTATTACTTTTATACCCACTTGCTTTTAATTAATAGAATCTATTGTCATTAGAGTTTAAATTTTTTAATTCAATGTAATTTCTTTTTTTATCATTTTAGTAGAGTAGTTTAAGAAAGAAAAAAAAAATACAAGTGAAATAAGGAAAAAAAAAACAGTTTTATTACATTTATCATATATTTATACACAGTGATGGACCTAAAAAATTTTCTTTGTGGGAGCTTTTTATTATTAAAAAATATTTGTACATATATTATAATCATTTTTACTAGATTTATTTAATTTTGTGGGATCTTTTTTACTATTTTAGTCTATAATTATCAAATTAAAAAAAAAAATTTAATTTTTTAAAAGGCAATATTTTTGCTAGCGGGAGCTAAAATAATTGGGTCCGTCCCTGTTTATACAGTTACTAAGCTTAAAACACAGCCAAAAAAAACAGAGGAAACAAAGCAAAAACAAAACTACTTATTCATATTTCTTCTCTTTATCATATATATACAAACAAACCAAAACAAAAAGCTACAAACTTATTTGAATATATATATATATATATATATATAGTTTCACTGAATTTGAACATCAATAACCTTACGTTCAACCTTAGTTTTAGGAATAGAAATGTAAAGAACACCATTCTTTAACTCACCCTTAACCTTATCTTTCTCACAATTATCAGGTAGTTGAATTCGAGTGTTGTAACAACTAAAGCTTTGACCTAATGAAGACCAAGACTCTTCTCCTTGTTGTGAACTTTGTTCTTCTTTATGTTCTCCTTTAATTACCAAAAAATCATCCTCAATACACACTTTCACATCTTGTTTGTCGAGCCCGGGCATGTCGAATCGAAACTTGATTTGATTGTCTTCGTCTTTGATGTCCCACGGTGTTCTCACCGCCCCCGTGGGGCGGTTTCCGGTAGGCGATAACATCATTGTGTCTTCGAAAAGTTTGTCCATTGTGTCAAGCATTTGCCTCATTGTTCTCATTGGTGACATTGGGTCTAACAACCCTGCAAAATGAGTATTTCAAAATTTTTTCAATAAAATGATTTTTCATCTAATTTAAGAAATATATCTGCAGTGACGGATTCAGAAATTTTATTTAAAAAAATAAAATTAAAATATTTAAAATGTATAAATTAAATACTGAAAAATAAGGGATATAAATAAAAAAAATTACATAAAATACAAATAAATAAATGAAAATATAATTGAGGTCAAAGTTTTCAAACTAATAATATAAAATATTTTGTAAAATAACATTACTTAATTTACTTTAGAGTAAATCTATAGTGGTTATACTATAGAACATTATTTTGCTAATAAATTTTTTATAAAAATATTTTTACAAAACACTCAAAATCGAGTAGGGCCTCTCAATGTAATATGTCCTAAGAAAAGAGTGTGAAACCTCTAACAACATCACCACAATCCATTAATACAATTTTTTTTAATATAATTTATTTACAATTTTTTTTGTCTTTATTTATATATGAACCGATGTAATCCCACTCTGAAAATTATACTGCAATCGAGAAATTATGCCTATAACAAAATAAAAATTTCTGATTTCTTTTTAGAAAACAAAATTATGATATTTTTCAATATAACTTCTTTAAATATGGTATTTTTGCAAATTAATAATTTGAGACCTTGGCCTGTTAAACCCTCAAAAGCCCATTTCAAAAAAAAAAAAACCTTCAAAAGCAAAAACCCAATAAAAAATCATTATATTTATTGAAAAGAAAAAAAACATGACACTAGCTATTATCTTAACCATTCATTGTAATAATATGTTTTAAAAGATTAAGATCATATCTTACAATAATCCTACTAAACATTACATATATTTTTTTTTTACAAAAGTTACTTTTTGACCCATCATGTGAAACATATTTCATATTCTAACTATTTCACATGTTTAACTTTATTTTTTCCTTATTTCATAATATATGATTGGAAAAAAAAAATCATTTTGGACAATTTAATAGCTTTCAATGGTTAAAATCTTGACACTAATCATACCATAATATATAAATTATTTTTTACCAAATAACTTTATTAACATACTTGATATGTGAAACATATTTCATATATTTAACCATTTCACTAGTTAATAATAATTTTATGAAGCTTTATCTCAAAATTAATAAAAAAATAAGAAAGAAGTAATTTTTGACTTACCAAAAGGTGAAACATCCATGGCCAACTTTCTAGGCCTCTTTTCAACAGCTTGGTTAGTAGTAGAGCCTTGATTAACATGAACATCGACGGCGGTGTCCTGGCCATCGCCGGAGGCCTGAGCTCTCGCCGCCGGGACTCGGGATTTTCTAGAAGGAAATGTGGCCAAGCAAGGTGCAACAATGGTAGAGTTAGAGTGTAATTTGGCTTTGTTGAGTGGCAAAGTGTAAGAAGAAAAAGTTGGTAAAGACATCAATGTTGTTGAAGCCATATTGAGTATGTAATTGGGAATGAAAGTAAAAGTTGTGAGTTTGTGAATGTTTGTGTGAGTTTTGAGATTTGATTACTTGTACTTGGGAGTGTTATAATTGTGATTATAAGGAATTTATAGACATAGA
Organism: Cannabis sativa; assembly: GCF_029168945.1. Taxonomy (NCBI): domain Eukaryota; kingdom Viridiplantae; phylum Streptophyta; class Magnoliopsida; order Rosales; family Cannabaceae; genus Cannabis; species Cannabis sativa. The sequence continues at coordinate 544,688 of NW_026870038.1, read as the reverse complement.
GTTTGGTTGATTTGAGTTAAGACTAGAAGGTTTGAGATGGGTCTTGAATTGTTTTTTCAAATTATTTGTTACAACAAAAAAATGGTGTGAAACTTCTGGACCATACACTTGTGTCATTTTCTTTTGGTTCCGGAGAAATCTACACTTTTCATCCATTTTCATGAATTTTGATACCTATTATTATTATTATCCATTGGCAAATTGGGTTTTGTCCTTAGTTTTGACATTGATTTAGTGAAGTTAAATCAATGCAATAATAATAGTGATCATTTACTTGTAATAAAAAATGAAACATTGTTATGGGTCACTATTGTATCTTATATTATTATAAGGTAACGCTTATAGGGTTAGTTTAGCACAAATATATTGTGAAAAAAAATAGTTGTAGTTGTTAGTTAAATATTTTCTATAATTTTAATTAAAGTAAAATAAATAAAACTTAATATTAAATTATACCAATAACAATATTATATTTCACAAGAATACTAGACTGCCCTTTAACATATTTATGAAAAATAGTATAAATTCAATTCTATGATGAGCTAGTTAATTATTTCACTATTTTGCTAGACTTTAACTATTAAGGCACATACTCTACTAAATGGCACAATTTTTAGAAAAATTAAAAGCTGCTTTTCAAAAAAATTGTGACAAAAATGTATGTGGTAAGCAGTTACAAACTGCTTATTGAAAACTTTATGAAAAAGCTACAGCTAAAAGCTAAAACTATTACAACCTAACTTTTAGAAAAAACTGTTTTGATTAAAAGACTCTATAATAAATTATTTTTTATTAAAAATTTATTTAATTATTTATTATATATTACAAAAAATAAAAATATTTTTTTGAAGGAAAAAATATTTAAAATAAATCATTTTTAATTTTTAATTTTATTTTAAAAAATATTTTATATTTATATTTATATTTTTATTATTAACAAACAATACCAACCTAAATTTCTTATAAACTACAATTTTTTCTTTTACAAGTGAAAAAAATATAATTTAAAATTATTAAAAATTATCTTTATCAAATTCATATAAATTTATATTATAGAAAAAATAACTGAAAATATATAGAAAATAAAAAATCTATATAACATATTTTAATATATATTTGTAATTATAATGAACTAGATTAAAATATTATCATTATTATAATAGAATCTTAAAAACAACACTTTGAAATTTATAATTTACTAAACACTCAGCTCAGCTTTTTTCCACAGTTCTGCTACAGCTGTTTTTCCCCACAGCAGTTACAGCTGCTTTTTTCTACAGCACAACTGTGCCAAATTAGCCCTAATTACAATCTCCTATTATAATTTTATTAGTCAACCTCCATATTTAAAATTATAATATAATGTGAGAGAAAAATAAATAAAAAATATTAAAGCTCATTTTTAAAAATTATATAATTTCTCGAAAACAAAATAGAAAAGCTTATATTTTAAGCTTAATTTTTTTTTTTTTTAAATATTAAGGGTGTATTTATCATTTTGGGGTGTAAATAAAATTTCTCAAAAACAAAATCGAAAAGCATATAACTAAAATACAATAAAACCTTTTCTTAACTTATGTGTGTTGAACTATTGATATAATAATGAGATAATTACATAAGGCATTATATTTTGTAAAAAAATTATATTTTTACATATAAAGAATTTTTTTTTTTTTTACATTTTTACGATTTTCTATAGAAACAACACGAAAACAACAAGAAAGTTACATAAAAGTAACATGAAAATAACATCTAAATAACAACAAAACAACAAGAAAGTTACATAAAAGTAACATGAAAATAACATCTAAATAACAACAAAACAACAACAAAAAATAACATACAGATAACAAAAAATTAACAACAAATTAACAAGAGTACAACATAAAAGACCGTATTTTCTGTAAATAAAATAAAAAAAATCATAAAATTATTAAAGATTTCGTGAAACCGTATCTTTCGTAATTTTTTGTTGTTTTTGTGTATTTATGAACTAATCTTTATAATAATTGGCTAATTAAGATTTTTTTCCTCTTGAATTTTAACATGTACCAAATCATACCCCTTGAATTTTAAAGTCATTCAAAATTCTCCTAAACTATTGAAATTGTTGGATTTAAGGACTTTTTTCTAATATTCGTAAGGAAAGTCTAACATGGATAAAAATTTAGGAGGCTTGATTTGGTACATATCAAAGTTTGAGGAGTATGATTTGGTAAATATCAATATTTAGGGAGCATGATTTAGTACATAGACAATCACAAAATTACTAAAGTTAAATGAAATTAGACAAATGTCCTTAAATCCAATAATTTCAACTGTCCGGAAGAATTTTTAATGGAAAAAAAAAATTCAAAAATATAATTTAATATATGTCAATGTTTAAAGACAAAAATTCTAATTAGTTAATTATAAAATAAACAAACCATAAAAAAACAAAATAGATGAAGAAAAAGTAAAGATATAGGCTGAGCTTTTATAGAAATGTTATGAATTATAGATATAGATAAATTTTGCTTATACTATATTTTATGTTAAATTTTGCATCCATTTTGCATCTATATAAGATTATCATTTTATCAAAATATGCTACCCTTTGCAAAAATGGAATACTATTACTTTCATATCACTTAATGGTTATTTTCAAACTGTTGTTGTGTATGGTAATCTTGCATTTTTAACTCAACAATAAAAAAGTTTCTAGTGTTTAGATATTTTATTTTGATATGGTTCAATTTTAATATTCTTGTGCTGATGACTGTTAATATATTAAATATGATTGGAAAAAATTATTACATTTTGATTAATAAAAAAATAAAAATAAGGTTGAAACTTATGAAATTCCTCCACTACCATCACTACTACTAATACTACACAACCTGTCAATGGTAGTACAAACCCTAGCAATACATTTTTATTTTTGCAATGTATTTTAAAAAGTTTATAAATATACAAAATAAGTAGAAAATTGAAAAGAAACAAAATATTACAGATACCACATTGTTTATATACATATAAATATATTTAATAGTATTGTATATAAACAATTTTACAACAAACACTCATTGCTATTGCTATAAAATATTTGAGACATGAAAATAATTTTGAAATACAAATAAGAACTTTGAAAAATGTCTTGAATTGTTTATTATTATTATTTAAAATTTATTAATTGTCTCTAATTCAAAAAGACTAATGTACCCATAAACTAAGAAATACCTCTTTTTAGGGGTGGGTTGCCTATTACCACATAATTTACATTAATATAAGGGGTATAATAGGAATATCATCTATAAATCATCTATAAAAATTAGTATATCTTAAATAATATAGAAATAAGGATAAAAATTAAAACAAATAAAATAAACTAGACATATAATGTAATTAGAGTGCATATGAAACCCTCCAAAAAGAAATCAAATCTATAACTATATAAAAAGGAGAATGTGGCTTTGGGCTTCCCAAAAGTAAATTACAAAATTCTCCTTTTCTTTTTTTCTATCTATAACCTTTATAAAAAAAAATATTTTTGAGTTCCACTAAGTAAATTACTTAATTAACTTTTATTTAATATTAAACTACAAAAAATAATAAATTGTTCTTTTATAACTCAAAAAAAATCTAAGTCAAACAACCATACATATTGTAATCTTTTTTTTAAAAAAAATTATTTTTGAAATCTTTTTATATCCCACATTTAATTAATGAATAATAATTGATCTTTCTACAAAATAACTTAAAAGTATATTATTTTATACAAAAAATTTTAAAAATTATTTCAATTGATGGAAATAATTTACTTATTATTTTATTAAATAAAAAATAATAAAAAAAACACAATTTTAGTGATATAAATACATATATATATACTAGTAAAAAGTTACGTGCGATGCACGTATACTAAATTTTATGCTAGTTTTTTTCTACGTTATTAAAAAATGATACAATTAAAAATTAAAAAAAATATCATTAGTTATTAGGTTCAACATCATTACCCTTACCCTGTGTTCATTTTTAAGGAAAAAAAATATTTATGAAATAATAATTTGTTGGAACGCGAGTACAGGCGAAATTCAGAAAATATAGCATTTATTAGTAGAGTATTGACAATTTCAACAATAAATTAACTGATTGTATACTTTTTTGTCTGCTAACATTAAGCTTTTGATATTTGAGTGGTGAACTCTTATTTGTCCGCTTTTCAAATTTTTCTAACACTCTTATTTTATTCTTTTAACTTTCTGTAGTTGGAGTGATGTCCTTAATTGTTGTATATAGTGTAGTCATTTATTCACATGTTTTCAAATAAAACAATAGATATACAAAATAAAATTAAATATAACTAAGCTCATATTAAAATCAATCTCACCTTTCAATATAGTAAAAGGTTTTTAAATTGATTCATTCTCACTTAATAATAATTGTGACAGGCCTAACAAATAATAATATTATGTTACCTAATAACAAAATAGGAATCCACCAAACAACATTATGTAAATTTATTCCAGGTATAATTATATAAATCTATTACTCATTGAAGTCTATAAGAAACTCTCTAAAAAGCTCACAATACGAAATTTCACAACAAAAATCTAAAAATGATCAACTATGTAGCAGGAATAATAATACAATAACCAAAATTGCCTAGTCATATACAGTCTTAAAACTTAAAAGAGTGGCATTATTCATTCAAGTTTCGACTAAGTGTTTCTGAATTTGAGTTATAATATTGTGTCATGTGTTTATGTCCAAATATTATGTGTCTCTGGCTAATCTAGTGAAGAAGATTGAAGTTTTGATTCTTAATAAATAGAATGAATATAAGTGTATACTTTGTAGTAGGTCATTATTGTGTCATTTTTAAGTTAATGTGTCAACTTGAAAATAATTCATTAAATAAACAGAATGGAGTCAATCTAAAAATATTTTTCTACCTTAATAAGTAGAGCTATAGAAAACAAACTCAGTAACTTTTTGAGTGTTAAGAAATTGTAAATGGTTATAAATTTAGAGTAAGTAAGTTGTGTGTGGCAGCTGGTTAAAGAAGCCGAAATTGAGGTTTATGATTAGAAAGTAGAAGCACCGCTAGAACTTTCCTTTGTTTGAAGTAATAGTATAATAACTAATATTTTTTTATTACATATTAATAATTAATTCAAGATGAACTTTTCAAAGTTTTTTTGAAACATCGTGGGAAATATAAATGCAATACTTTTGCATCTTTAGCAATATATATAATATATAATATCATGGCATAAAATTTAATATATAGCTTTTTACTTACCATGTATGGTCGACACCTCAATTGAATAGAGTCCTATTCAATTAGTTTCTGTTTTTCGTGTCTTGATTTCAGATTATAAGAAATTATTTTTTTTCTTTGGACCTTGACCACTTAATCTATGATCGTATAGTTTTAGAATAAAATTCTTATATGATCGTAGATGTATATTTATGGTATTGTTTATTAATAATTAAGATATCAAATTAAATATTTTAAACCATAAATTTCTCATAAACCATTTTATTTTTATTAATAAATCATTTTATTTTTAATATAAATATACATCTACGATCATAAACTATATTCGGTTCCCTACTCATCCTTTCAACCTCAATTATCTCTTTGTGATTTACAACCAATTTTGTCATTTTTTTCACCTACAAAATTAAATTTATTTAAAAATCCACCCCATATATATCTATTATCAAACTGTACATATATACAAAGGCTTGATTAGTTTAAAATTCAAAAAAGTTTTATGTTTCTGAAAATTTAAAAGATGAGTCCACACGAAAATTTTTGATTGGTTGGTAGTTTTAAAAAATCTGTTTGGTTTGGTTTTGTTTTTACTTTTTAATTTTTAAAATTGTATTTTTAAAATTAATAAACTATTTTATTTTTATTAATAAATCATTTTATTTTTAATATAAATAAAAAGTCACTCATGAATTTTTCATAAATCAAGAATTATGTTATATAGGCACACTTTATATAGAATATAAATAATTATATAATATTCTTAGCTTTTATTTATTTATATATATATCACAATTGGTATTCTTTTTTTTTCGTCTCTCAATGTGATTCTTTGAGTGTGTTTAATGAGAATATTTAATGCTTAATAATCTCTTCTCATTCTTTCTTAGTTTACTATGATTTTGAACTACATTTGTGTTTTTGCCACTTTTTCTATTCATTGTGATCTTGAACCACAATGAATTATTCTAAATAATATAAAGAAAATGGACGATTATTTTATATATATATATATATTTTTAATTTTTAGAGTTATAGTTGTGATTATATATAGAGTTGAAATATGCTAAATATCAATTCAAATATTAATAGGATTTGTTTTATTATTATTTTATTATATATAAATAATATTTTATTATTTTATTAAATAAAAATAAAAAGTCACCCATAAATTTCTCATAAACCAAGAATTTTAGTTATATAGACACACTTTATATAGAATAGATATGTGATAATTACTTTTCTCTCCCTCACTTTAGATTATTAAAATAATAAATTTACAAACCCATCTATTGATGTGTGAGGGCCATAACTTTTACTAAAAAAATATCACACTTAAAAAAAATATATGTATTTTCTAATTTCATAATTGTAAAGTAAAATAGTAAAAAAGCTCTACAAAATTAATTTAGTATAAGTGATTATAATTTTTGTTTAATTTTTGTTTATTTGCACTTTAAAAATTTATAAATGCACTATATTTTAATAATTTTTATTTTAAATAAAATTTATAGCTGTATTTATATTAGTTTTTTTTTATCAAAATTCTTTCAATTCAAATTGTTAAAAAATAAATCTATCAAAAAAAATTAAATATTATAATAAAAAATTAAAATAAAAAATTATGCGAAATTCTATTAGAAAAAAAATAAAAAAAAAATTTATATAAATTTGAAAAATAATTATGACTTTTTTAAAAATAAATACAACAATTAACACAAAATAATGTGAGAAAAATAAATCAAAAAAATATTAAGAGTGATAATTAAAAATTATTTTAAGTTTATTTTTTATATACTTATTATACATTATAAGAAATGTCACTTTTACCAGCACAATTCACTACTGCGCTGGTAAAAGTAACTTTTACTTTTACCAGCGCATTTCGCAAACTATACTGGCAAAAAGGTCAAAGTTTTACCCGCGCATATTGGTAGTGACTAAAATCTAACTTTTTTCAGTGCATTTACGCACTGGGAAAAGTATTTTTTGCCAGCACTTTTTATTTTGTGCTGGTAAAAATTCTAATACCAACGTTGATTTGCCAATCTCTTTTGTCAATACATCTGAAGTAAATTTTATTTTACCAGTGTAATACTAAACTTTTGTCAGCACAAAAATATGCTGGCAAAAATAACATTTCTTGTAGTTAATTTGTGGAATGTAAATACAATTTTTCATATTTTTATAATAAATGAGTCCCTTCAAAATAAAAAGTCATGTTGAATACACGTGCGGAGCAGGTGTGCCTCCGACTAGTATATTAAACAAATCACATATCATTATATAAAAATGTTGGACAACCTGAAAAATGTCTTATACTAATGCTCTTATATTAATCATCAAACATAATATTTATTTAAGAGCACTGCTATTTATTTCGAGTCTCTCAAGCTACATGACACATCTGTCAAGCAACAATCATGCCAAGTAGTTCGGGAGGCTCGATTAAATCGGATTATTTTTGTTTATATAATCACTTCATATGTCACCAACAACACCAAACCCAAGGAGAGTAATGTATCTTTCTAACATTAACTCCTCTTTTAATCTCAAAATAGGCCCATACTACACTTACCATAGAAAAGAAAAACACACACACAAAAATGGACCACTTCTTCTTTATCAAGATTAGTTTGGAATTGAATAGAAGAACCAATACTTCTTCTTCTTCTTCTTTTTCTCACTTGTCACAACAAAGGTAATCAAACCAAGGTTAATAGATATGGGCATCACAATTCATTAGTATCAATCATTTTCAAACATTTATAACACCTCTCATCATGATCATATATCATATCCTAAAATAGTAAGCTCTTCTTTCGGAGTATTTAAGGATTACTTACTCAATATATTATCAAACTTATTTTGCAACTAATTTAAGAAAACCCCAAATAAATAAATAACAAAATGTTGAAGAACATAATCATATAGAGTTTGACTGGTCTGTTCTGCTCTGCTTTACCAACTGGAAAAGGCAACAAATTTACAACATTAAATAAGCTTTTTGTTTTGTTTGTTTTTCTTTAAATTGTATGTGTTTGTTTCTTCCATTATTCCTCCTCACTGTAAAGTACTTTACACCACACCCCAAGAAAACAAATTCCTTCATTCTTCAAGTTATATTACAAAATTAACCCCTGAAATTACACGTGTCAGTTAACCATTGGATGATTTCAAACTCTTAAACATATACTCTTCTTTTCTTTCATCATAACTCATAACCATTGGCTCTTTAAGTCTTGTAATTGAAGGGCATGAGTTCAATCCCAACCTAACATAAAATGTACATATTTATGTACCTATGCTAAAAAAAAATAACCAATCAAAAAATAAAAAATAAAAAAATGTGAGTGTCAGTGCTCTTGCTGAACACTAACACTCATATTATTTATTAAAAATTCAACAATTTAAGATTACATGAACCCACATTTCTAATAGCTACACTTATAACAATTCTCATTAGAGTTATACTCGTATTCATAATAGTTATAGTTTTCTTTTATCGTGATAAAATTCGATATTTTTTCTGATAAAATATGCACTTATATGTCATGTGTAAACTTGATCATGTCTGTGCCTAAGACTCGACTCGCTTAATAAGATACTTAAATTACAAAAATGTGATTGAAAGTGTAGGAATGGAAATGTAAACCAAACTTATAATTAAGGGAATACTTTTAAGTATAATTTTAGGATAATCTCAAACTCTTTACACGTGAATTTGAAATTCACTTAATCTCAACATCCCATTATAGATTATATAGAAATATTGTAAAGAATTCAAAAGAAAGAACTCAACAAACTCAAAATAAAGAGTTGAAAAAATACAAACAAAACTCCCTCCAAAAAACCCAAAACACCTTCAACAAAAACTCTTTATCAAATATATTAAAGCAAAAGACCAAAGACATATATATTAAAAAGTAAAAGCTATGGCTATGTTACTCATTGCTGTAACTATTTGTATAATTTTCTCTCTCAGCTTTCATCAATTTCAAGGCTACAACAACTCAACAATTCTCTGACACCAAAACATTAAATTTGCTCCCATGCCACTACAAAACAACATATTCTTTTACTCTTTTTTCTAATATATTATTATTATTATACATTTGTGTCCAAATATTAACGTTATAAAATAAACAAACATGACTAATTCAGTTCTGTTCTGTTTTTTGTTTCTCCTAAATGCATGGGATGTATGAACTAGAGTTACCCTTCTTTCCATTCTTCCTCATCCACTTGTACATTTAGACTACACTTCATAATTATTGTTCCTCTTTAATATGAGTGCCTATACCATTTAAAGCACCAACCCAACTACTCAATTCCATTGCCTTTTCTTTTTTAATGTTTCTATAGTAATTTTACACTTACATTTTCATGGGGAAAATTGGTGGAACAAGCTCTTGGTTGACTTTGGTCAAAAGGGCTTTCAGTTCTCCTTCTAAGGATACTAATGACAAAAGAACTAGTAGAAGAAGAGAAGAGGAAGAAGAAGAAGAAGAACAGCAACAAAAGGTATATATATATATTTATATATGTTGGTTTGATTCATGTTTTGTGTTTATGTCTTCTGAGTCATATTATGTCTATTTTTGCAGAAGAGAGGAAAAAGGAGATGGATTTTCAAGAAACAGAAGCTGAATCAGCAAGAAAAGAAAGCTACACAAAATTGTGAAACAAGGACTATAACAACTACTGCTAAGATCATTACAGCTCCTTCTTCTTCATCATCACATGCTCTGGCTGTGGCAATGGCCACAAGAGCAGCTACTAGACCTTCAATGTACATCAAAGACTTGGCTGCCATGACTATTCAGACTGCTTTCAGAGGATATTTGGTGCTAATTCTTTACTTAAAACTCTCATTGAAGTACATTTAGTTAATTATGTATTTGCTAATTCTTGATTTTGTTTGAGTAGGCAAGAAGAGCTCTTAAAGCTCTAAAGGGGTTAGTAAAGTTGCAAGCTTTGGTAAGAGGACATAATGTTAGAAAACGCGCTAAGATGACCCTTCAATGCATGCAAGCTCTGGTTCGAGTTCAAGCTCGGGTTTTGGATCAACAGCGTAACAGAAGACTTTCTCTTGAAGAAAACTTTGATTCTGCATTTTATAATGTTAATGCTAACAGAAACTCCCTTGTAAGAAAATCAATTACACTAACTACTCTTATGTATGTATGTATTATATACTCATATTCTTAGTTGGTTGATGCAGATCACTAGAGATGAAGATGATCAATATTCAGAATCATCAGAAATGTTGGAGCAAATTGAAGCCATGATAAGGAAAACAAAAGAAGCTACAATGAAACGCGAAAGGGCTCTTACTAATGCCTTTTCTCAACAGGTTTGGTTCTTAGGATTTAGCTTTGGAAAACATGTTAATATCTTCAGAATCATGTATATTTTATGTTTTTCCTGTGTTTTATTTTTTGGCATTGAAAGATGTGGAGAAGTGAGTGTTGTGTGGACCAAGTTGAAAGTGAACCAGAACCAGAAGAGTACTGGACTAGGAGGACAAGTAGTCAAAATAAGCAGTGGGAATTGAGCACAACAAGAAGAGCTTCATGTGATCATATCATAGACCCAATTAAAACAGTTGAAATTGACACATATCGACCTTACTCTAATAATAACTCAAACACCAACATACTACCCCACCACAGATCACAAAATCACTATCACCAAAGGCCAAAGAGTTATTCCTATTGTTACTCCACTCCTCCTCCAGCCCAACTCCAATACCAATACCAACAATTCATAACTCCAACACCATCACCTTCAAAGCCTAAAAACCTTCACAGCTTGACCAACACTATCAGCCCTCGTTGTACATACAACACACCAACAACACCCTACAACTACATGGCTGCAACGGCCTCAGCTAAGGCACGTTCGCGTTCTCAAAGTGCACCGAGGCAAAGGGGCTGCTCTACTACTGTGACCCCAGAAGCAGGGCCATCAGCTAGAAAACGACTATCATTTGCTGTTGCTGATGAGGCGAATGGAAGCCACCGCACCAGCAACAGCAATAGCAACTACCAGCAGCAGAGATCGAGTGTTTCATCTCGTTGCTCGGACAGCGAGACTTCTCCTCTCAGAGGCAATGAGTTAAGGCAGCAGAGAAGGTGGGTTAGGTAGTAGACTAAGAGATGTGTCCTTGGTTTCTGCAATGAATTGTAATGGCTTGAAAAAAATGTATGGAATGTTTCTGTTGCTACTGCACTAACATTCCCTTTTTCTATAATCATTATATCATTGGTAAGATAATCATAATAATAATAACAATTAAGAAAAAGTAACCAAAATGCAGATATATAAAAAGAAAAAGTAAGTAGTAACCATGTGGTTGCCGGGTCCCCAAAATCTTCTTCTTCTGCAAATATCCCAATCTTATTAATATTATACAAATGTGGACCAACACTTTATGCACAATGCTCAAGATATCTCTTTTCTAAAACAACACCCTTTAATGAATACAACTTGGTTTTTAAGTTAGCATATAGGTTGTTCCCATGGCTAGATTAATCATTAAAATTAACAATTGTTGCTTAACATGATACATTTCATGAGATTTGACATTTTATCATATGTATATATACAAATATATATAAATGGTAATCAGTAGAAAGTTGAGACTATTATTAAGTCAAATGCATACATAGTTTTTTCTTGTCTAAAGAAACACAGACAAAGTAAGTAAGCCTCAAAGTACAGTCCACACAGTAATGCTTTGGCACTAGCTTTAACTTAAAGCCATTAACCATTGCAAGAAAGAACAAACATAGCAATATACACAATCTTGGCAACAGAAAGGGGACAGAGTATTCTAATATAAAGACAGCAAAGAAAAATAACTCTACTTAAATACACAATCTCTTGCTAAAAAGTAACTTGCTTGATCAAAATCACAAACCAAATAAGGACCCTTTGTTTTGTTTTGTTCTATTGTTTATTCAAACTTTAAAGCAAAGCAATCTCAGCTTTCACCTTTGAAATTCCAAGACCTGGGCTACTACAACCACTGCTATCAGATAATGAAGTGACTGTTTTTTGAAGAACCCCAGATGGTGAAGAAACAGCAGTAGCCTGTGGACTACCCGAATCTCCATTCCCGACCGCGAATGGCGAAGATGGATCAGATGCAGCACTAGTTGTTGTTGTTGTGGCAGTCAATGAGCTTGATCTCAAAACCTCAGCCAATGGACCACCTGGTGGTGAACCTGCAGGAGCCCAAGATGAATCAGGGGTCAACCAGTTTGACACATGTGGTTTAGTACCCATCTCATCATTGATGGCGCCATAACCCCCCATTGAGAGAGTGAGTGAAGAAGGTGAAAGCCTCCCTTGTGATGTAACAGAACTTTGGTTAACACTACTACAACTACTATGAGTCATGTTTGTCTTTGACCATGCATCAATGAAACTTCTTGGGGTCTCAGAATTGGTCTGTTGCTGGTGATGATGATGATTATTATTATTATCCAAAGACACATCCTCAGGGTTGAGAAACATAGCACACTCTCTTTCCTGTTCAACTTCTCCTCCTGTACCAAAACTCCCATAAGAATTCAAGTTCAGAAATGGCTCCTCTTCACCATGTTGGTTAAAGATAGAAGAACTATTGTTGTTGTCACAGAAAGAAGACTTTGAAGAAGATTGCATCAGATGAAGCCATCTTGGATCAGATGCAGCCATAGTTACATCTTCACCTTTCATCATCCACTCCAAACTCCTTCAAATATTCAAAAATCACATAAATTACAAACCAAAACAAGTGAAAAAAATCACAAGTGAAAAAAATCACAAGTAAAGAAAAGAAGAACTCAAACCAACCTTGCTTCCTTATCTGATGGCATAGATTCAAAAGCTGGTTTGTCAATAAAAACAGGAGAAGGATGGTAAGGGAGAGCAGTAGTAGAAGATCCAAGGAAGTGATTTTGATGACATTGAGGATGATTAGTAATACTAGAATTAGTAGTAGAAGTTGCTAAACTTGCAGAAGATGAAACTGAAAGAGTATGTTGCTGTTGCTGCTGTTGTTGTTGTTGATTGTTATCAAGACGAGTCCTCTTACTATTGTTGTTGTTGTTGTTGTTGTTGTTGAGTTGAACTTCCACATGCTTTCTTGAACGGGGACGACCTCTATGCATGTGACGCTCACAGTACTTTTGGTCTGGTGCCACATCACGAGAACATCTCCATTTTTTACCATCAGTTCTTTTACATCTCCCTGGCTCAGCATCTGTTCCATTTGAAAATCTCAACTTGTATTCACTTCCCCCAACTGTAAAATAAATTAGTAAACAAAAAAAAAAAGGTTTTAACACAAACCCAGAAAATCCCAAATCTCAAAATATGCTAATGACATTGATTGAAGAAAGAAAGAAAGAAAGAAAGAGAAATTACATGGGTAATGGATTGGGATAGCTGAACCAGACATAGTTCTGTTAAATGGAAGAAGAAGATCAAGTGGAACAGGTACAGATGCCACCATGTACTTGAATATCATAGCTTGTCTTTCCAACTCTCTTAACTGTGCATTAGTGAAAGGAAAACCCACAGACGCCGCCATGAATCCACCTAGAAGAAAGTGAAGAAAGAAAAATAAGCCTAAAATATCAAATACCCAAAATCCCAAATGTCACAGAGATTCATAAAAACATTTCCTTTCTCCACTCAGTAAACTCAGCTCAGAAAAGGGTCAATAAATATCTATCCACTCAACATAAAGATACAATCTTTAATTTGGGGGGAGTTTTGTATTTGTACAGAGATATTAAAAAACAGAAAAGTCTTTGGGTTTAGATATTTATAAAGAAAATCAAACCTGGGGATCTTAAGGCGGTGGTGTAAGAGACAGGAGCCGCAGCAGAAGGAGCAGAAGGAGTAGCAGTGGTAATAATATTAGAAGAAGAAGAACAATATATATTGTTATTGTGATTAGTCATAGGTGGTGTTGTTGGTGTTGTTGTGTTAGAAGTAGTAGTAGAAGAAGTAATTGTAGGACCATTATTATTATTATTAAGATGATCAAAAATCCCAAGTTGGGAAGATTGAAATGGACGGTTGTGATTAGTTTGATCAAGCATCATCATCATCTTCATCATCATCATCATCCTCATCGACTTATTAGGCAATGATTCTCTACTCTGTATCTCTACACCCAACCCAAGAACGTGACTACTATTTGTACAAGTTTTAATATTTATTATTATAATAATTGTTGTTGTTGTTGTTGTCTTCTTCCTTGTTTGTGAAGCCAAAGTTATCCATTATTAATTATCTTACATTAAAACCCGTAATAACAATGATAAAAACAAGTAAAGACTCAAACTTTATAACTAAAACCAACTCACTTTCCTTATTTGGGATTCAGACATAAACCCAAAAACCCAAAACACACCCCAAATCTACAGACAAACTTTTTGATTCTCCAAACATAATAAAAATGATTTCTTTTTAGGTGGGTTTTCTCAGATTTTAGGACACGTTAAAACCCATATCTTAGTTTTTATTTTTAATTTTTTGAGTCTCTGTTGTTTTTGGAGTAAGTGAGTGAATATGGGTTTGATATGGGATTTTTATGATAAGAGTGATGGGTTTGCCGCCATACTCAAACCTCTTTGCTTTGCTTCCATGCTTCCAACATTCGCACGCCATACTAAAAGACAAGTTATACTAAAAAAGCAACCATTTTTTCATTTAAAACTTTATGTATTTTTATTTTTCTCTTTCATAGTTATTATATATCTCCTTTTCTGCATGGAAAAAGAAATAACAAAATTTCTATTGTCATTTATTAATATTGGAAATAAATAAAGAGACATTTCAAACTAAATAAATAAACAAAGAGTGTCCCATAAAATATTTATTATTATTTCATTTGGGCACTCCCACCATACCAAAAGTAAATATAAATTAGGAAAAGATAAAAGCATAAGTGGCCGGCCAATGTTGATTTTTATTTTTCACTTTATTTTATTTTATGTGTCATTTAATAAAGTCATTAAACTCCTCTCAATATCACTGGAATTTAATTATTATTTTGTAAAAAATTGGTTATATTTCTTTAAGAAATTATTCTATATATTATTTTTTAAATTTATAGTTTGGGTTGCTCTGATAATTTTTTTAATAATTTTTATGTGGGTTGTTATATAAATTTTAGTTGCGATTTATGTTACTTCGCTAGTTACTATAGGGTTTTCATGTAAAATTTTGTAAAAAAATATAAAAATAAACTGTTTTGAAGTATTATAATAAAAAAACTCCTATTTCTTTTAATCGATGATATATTTTTTATTTATTTTTTTTTAAATTTAGTTATATTTATTTTATAGGATGAGGTATAGTAGGGCATTTTTTTTTAACTTTTTTTATGTACTACCACTATGGCACTTTTAAATAATTTAGTGTTAAAATTAGAATTTAAACTAAATTGTATTTATTTTAAAATTTATGAATGTTGAGAATCATGGGATTCCATCTCAAAATTAATTGGCAATGAGTGGAGTAGCCCATGTTCTTATATATGGCTCAATTCTCTATCATTTATTCCATGTGGGACAATGTCCACAATATTCCCCCTCAAGATGATGGTTATTTTTTGCTCATCAATCTTGAACCGTATCAGAGTAGACATGGTCACTATCTGTATAAGTGCGGATCGGATAGGATCACTTGCCCGCAAGGGATATGGTTCTGATACCATGTTAAGAATCATGGAGTTCCATCTCAAAACCAATTGGCAATGAGTGGAGTAGCCCATGTTCTTATATATGGCTCAATTCTCTACCATTTATTCCATGTGGGACAATGTCCACAATAATGAAAAATATAATACCGAAAAATAAAGTTTAAACAATTACTCAATTTTATTTTATTTTTTTTGCTAAAAAGACAAAAACACTTTATCCAAAAGACGATAAGATGTTGGTGAACACATGGGGACTCACCTCTCAAAAATTAAGGAAGTTTTTACAATAGTGATCTAAACCCCATCTAGCCAGAGCATGAACCAAATAATTCTGAGATCTAGGCACCCAAAAAGGTAGAACAGAAGTAACAGACAACAGACCTAAGAACTTAGAAAATAACATGGACAAACTCCAGTGAAGAGCTATAGAAGACTCAACAGCAACAACCACCCTTTGGCAATCTGTGACAAGGTCAGCATCATTGATTTCCAATCTCATCAACTTCTCTAAAACACAAAAGGTCGTAAACAATTCACCATGAAGCACAAAAAGAAATGGTAACTAAGAAGCAAACAAAGTCAGGATACCATTAAAGTCATCCTAAACCACCACTCCAACAACACCTAAACTCCCTTGTTGGGATTAAACTCATTTAACCTATCAAGTCAGTAGGTCCATCTATATGTTCATTGGATGAATTTGAAGAAAGTTGTTGTTATTTATAACAGTTGGCTTTAATACCAACTTAAAGAGGACCCCACCAACAACTATAAATAGATGTGTCTCTACTCTTTTAAAGGAGTTTTGAGTTCTAATATCCGTTCTCTAATCTCCAAGCTCATACTTTAGATTCAGTTTAGAGAGAGAGTCCAAGATCATAGTGAGGGTGTGTGGAGGGATGTAAAAGGGAGTATCACTCTTTAAGTGATTTCCCTTAATGTGACATTTCTTTGTAATACTTTACTATGTTGAGTTGTAATCTTGGGCTCATTCTATTGTGTACTACTGATTTTTCCTATTGAATAAAGATCCATCATTCAATCATTATCAAGCTAAGTTTTCTTTGTCTATTTTTCAATTAAGTCCAAGTTTTGATTTTGTGATTAGTTTTAGTTTTGAATTGTGTTTCTTGGACATTGTTACTGCTATAACAACTTGTTTTAAGGGTGAGGATTCACCACAAATGGTGTTAGAGCTCAGGGTTTAGAGTTCAAGAATCACATTCAACCAATCAAGACTCATCTTCAACATTTCAAGAATCAAACTCGAACTTTCAAGAACTAGATTTAAGAAATCAAGAACTGGTTTGAATGGCTTCAGCAAGGTTTGAGGTGGACAAGTTCAATGGTTCAAATAATTTCAGCCTATGGAGAATCAAAATGAAGGCATTTTTAGTTCACCAAGGGATCTATGAGGCACTTGATGAGGAAGCCATGAAACTAATTGAAGACAACAAGACGAAACTTGAGATTGAAGCTAAAGCACATAGTGTCATCCTCCTCGATCTTAGTGATGAGGTTTTAAAAGAAGTTCCAGAAGAAGACAAGGCCTTGGGTCTTTGGAAAAAGTTGGCATCAATCTACATGAAGAAATCGCTTGCAAACAAGTTGTATCTCAATAAGAAGTTGTACACACTTCGAATGGATGAGTTAAAGGAATTGAGAAAGCATCTAGATGATTATAACAGAATCATTCTTGATCTGAATAATCTTAGGGTGAAAATTGATGATGAAGACCAAGCTATAATCCTGTTGAATTCACTTCCCAAGATGTATGAGCACTTTATTGATACGATCTCGTATAGTAAAGAAACTCTGACTATGACAGAGGTTTAGGCTGCATTGAATTCTAAAGAAACTCAGAAGAAGGAAGATGAGACCAGTGGGGATGGATTACTCATTATTAAGGGAAATTTTCCCAAGAGGGAATACAAGGGAAATAAGAACTCAAATGGCTACAAAGGTAACCATTCAAGATCCAATTCTAGAAACTCCACAAGAGGGCCAAGCTCTAATGGAGCTTCATGAAAGCAATGTTATTATTGCAAGAAGGATGACCACTTTAGAGATGATTATTTGGCTTTGAAGGCTAAGTTGAAGAGGGAAAATCATCACAAGTCTAGGAAGCATGAGGTTTTTAATGTTACTGATGGATATGGATCGTCTGATGCACTTGTGATGTCAAGATCAAATTCAGGTGGAGATTGGATTCTAGATTAAGGGTGTTCATTTCATATGACACCAAACAAAGAACTATTTAGGACTCTTTCAAAGAGTCATGGGGGAACAGTTCTTCTTGGGAACAACAAAGGTGTAAGATCAAAGGTGTGGGAACAATCTTGTTAAAGAATCATGATGAAGTCATGAAGACCTTGCAGCAGGTCAGGTATGTTCCAAATCTCAAAAGAAATCTTCTCTCTATTGGTATGTTTGATAAATTGGGGTATGTTGTCAAAGTTGAGGAAGGTGTAATGAAAATTGCACAATGTACAGAAACTGTGTTGAGAGGAAGGTTGAGTAATGGATTTTATTTCTTGGATGGAAAGACAATAGCAGGTTGAGTAGCACCTGTTATGGACTCAACTAAACATAGTCAAGCAAGGCTATGGAACCTCGGATTGGGGTATGTAAGTCAAAGAGGACTTGAGAAAATGAACAGGCAAGGACTATTCAAAGAGAAGCTAATAGAAAGACTTGAATTCTATGATGAATGTGTTTTGGGGAAGGCTTGCATATTGAAGTTCAGCAAGGCAGAACACACCACAACAGAAAAGTTAACTTATGTCCATTCTGACTTTTGGGGTCCATATAGGATTCTAACCAAAGGTGGAGCACACTACTTTATGAGTATAAATGATGATTACAGTAGGAAAGTCTAGTTTTATTTGTTGAAAAGCAAAAATGAGGCTCTAGGAACCTTTGATACATGGAAGAGGCTACTAGAAAACAAGGCTGGAAACAAAATTAAGATACTAAGAACTGACAATGGTCTTGAGTACTGCTCAAATGAGTTCAAGGGATTGTTGTGCCACAAAGAGAATCAAGAGATATAGAACTGTGATCAAAAACCCTTAGCAAAAGAGTGTTGCTGAGAGGATGAATAAAACATTGATTGAGAGGGTTAGGTGCATGTTACTAGGAGCTGGTTTGGACATAACCTTTTGGGGAGAGGCTCTTAAAATAGTCTGCTACCTAATTAATAGATCACCATCTGTGCCAAATAACTTCATGACCCCCACAAGAGTTATGGGCAGGGAAACCCCCAAACTTAGATCACTTAAAGTGTTTGGATGTACTGCATTTGTACATGTTAGACAAGATAAGTTGCAACCTAGAGCATTGAGATGCATGTTTTTAGGCTACCCTGAAGGGGTTAAGGGATATACAGTGTGATGTTTAGAGCTTGGATTTAAGAAGTATTTAATTAGTATAGATGTGGTTTTCAAGGAAGATGAAATGGCCATGAAAACTAAGATCACTTACAAAGACAATGAATCTTTTTAGATGAGAATGTCCAGATTGAGGTAGAGCATGTTGCTCTTATAGCACCAACTAATGTTGTTCCAGATGGAACTCAGGCAACAGAAAGGGAAGACAATGAAGATCAGCAGGAACTCAACATCTATCAATTAGCTAGAGATAAAGAGAAGATAGAGAAAAACCCTTGATCGTTTTGGTTATGCTAAATTCATTGCATATGCACTTATGATTACAAAAGAGGTTGATAGTTCAGAACCCACTAGCTTTCAAGAAGCTATGAGAAGTGAAGATGTTGCAGCATGGCTGCAGGCCATCCAAGAAGAGATACAGTCTCTTATAGGAAGAATAGAACATGGATTATTGTGAAGAAACTAGAGTTCTACAAGCTGGTGTAAATGGCTTTTCAAGCATAAAGAAAGTTTAGGGAATGAGCCTACCAGATTCAAGGCAAGGTTAGTTGCCAAGGGGTTCACTCAAAAATAAGGCATCGATTACTATGAGATTTTCTCTCCAGTGGTCAAGCAAGCTTTAATCAGAGCCATGATAGCAAAGGCAGCAAGCATGGACTTAGATATTGAACAGATGGATGTAAAAATAGCTTTCTTACATGGGGAATTAGAAGAGAAAATCTATATACAATAACCTGAAGGCTTTGACAATGGGAATCAATATGAGGTATGCCTACTCAAGAAGTCTCCTTATGGCCTCAAGCAGGCACCTAGGCAATGGAACTTGAGGTTTGACACCTATATGCAGAATATTGGATACACTACAAGCAAGTATGGCTCATTGTGTATATTTTAATATTCAAACCTATTTGCTACTCTATGTTGATGATATATTGATCTTTAGCAAAGCAAAATCAGAGATTGAGAAGCTGAAAAGGAAACTTAGTGATGAGTTTGAGATGAAAGATTTCGGCAAAGTAAAGAGAATTCTTATGATAGACATAAAGAGACCTAAGTCTAACATGATATTACTTTCTCAAGCTGCCTACCTACAAAAAATATTAAATAGGTTTGGCATGGTCAAGTGCAAACCAGTTGCAACACCACTTGCTCAGCACTTCAAGTTGTCTGCATACAGTCACCAAAAATAGATGCAGAAAGAGCCAAGATGAGCAATGTTCCCTATGCAAGTTGTGTTGGGAGTTTAATGTACTCCATGGTGTGTTCAAGACCTAACTTAGCTCATGCAATCAGTGTGTTCAGTAGGTACATTCCAGACCCTGGCCCTGAACATTAGGATGCACTGAACATTAGGTACCTGAAAGGTACTCTAGACACTGGGATTGTGTTCAGTAAAGAGAACAAGTTCAAGGAAGAAATTACTGGTTTTGTGGACTCAGATTTTGTAGCAAACCTAGACATTAGAAGGAGCCTAACAGGGTTTGTGTTCACTGCTCTTGGGGGCTGCATCAGCTGGAAATCTAACCTACAGAAAGTAGTAGCCTTGTTATCAATAGAAGCTATATACATGGCTACTACAGAAGCCATCAAATAGGCTATATGGCTTAAAGGGTTAACAGAGGAGTTAGGTTTAAAATTTGAGGATATCTCAGATTATTATGACACTCAAAGTGCTTTGCATCTCATGAAAAATCCAATGTTTCATGAGAGGTCAAAGCACATTGATATCAAGTTACACTTCCTAAGGGACATTGTGTCATCCAAGAAGGTGCAAGTGAAGAAAATAAGCACACATAATAACCCTGCAGATATTTTTACTAAAAGTGTAACTAGAGACAAGTTTAGGCACTGTTTAAACTCATTGAGCATTCAGGACATTTAATGTCCTCACTCATTTCTTTTGGATTGGAGATTAAGTGAATCTAATCAGGTGGAATTGTTGGGATTAAACTCACTTAACCTGTCAAGTCAGTTTGTCCATCTATATGCTCATCAGATGAATCTGAAAAAGCTGCTATTATTTATAACAGTTGGCTTTAATACCAACTTAAAGGGGATCCCACCAATAACTATAAATAGGTGTGTCTCTACTCTTTCAAAGGAGTTCTAAGTTCTAAGTGTTGTTCTCTAATCTCCAAGCTCATACTTTAGATTTAGTTTAGAGAGAGAGTCCAAGATCATAGTGAGTGTGTGTGGAGGGATGTAAAAGGGAGTATCACTCTTGAAGTGATTTCCCTCAATGTGAGACATTTCTTTGTAATACTTTATTGTGTTGAATTGTAATCTTGGGCTCATTCTATTGTGTACTACTGACTATTAAAGATCCATCATTCATTCATTATTAAGCTAAGTTTTTTTTTTTTATCTATTTTTCAATTAAGTTCAAGTTTTGATTTTGTAATTGGTTTTAGTTTTGAATTGTGTTTCTTAAACATTGTTACTGTTGTAACAACTTGTTTTGAGGGTGAGGATTCACCACATCCCTTTATTCGTAAATTTCACATTTACCCAGATTCTCCCAAGCCTAGGAAGGGTTCAACGAGCCAACTGAGAATGGTGACCATCGGAAACAGCATGTCTACTGCTTAAAAACACCTTCCAACGACTGTTAAATCTTCATTGATCTTTTCTTCATGTCATCGAAACGCCACTGTCCACTATTATGAAAATGGAAGTTCTTGAAAAACCAAAGTTTGTGATAAATAATAGCCGCAAAAAGAGAGATCTCTTCGCTATCGATCTGAGAACCAATTCCCTGAGTAGAAAAAGAATTAAAAATCCACTTTACCATCTCGACACCAGAGTGCAGAGGGATTTTGTCAATACGAATACTCTATTTGCTAGAAACCAGAGACCTTTAGTGATCAGACAAAAGGAGAAGAAATGGGAGGCTGAGTCACTGTCAACCGAACCCCAAAAAGGAAAGTTGCCAATTTGGTTACCAAAGATGCTTCTCAATTCAGTTACCATTACCACATAACTCTTGTTATTGAATCAAAGAGAGTTAGTACAGTATATATACATAACTCAAAGAGTCAACTAATCTAATTGAATTAACAGTAAGAATCAAGACAGGTGTAACCGAATACACAATTACCACAAAAAACTCCAACAATATTATAACTAACTATCTTCATAGAAAAAACCCTATAAATAGGGACAAAAGCTAAGGAGAAAAGGATCAATAATTTGGAGAAGAAAAAATATTGTGAGATTGAGTAAATTTTCATAGTTACTCCTCTGTAATCTAAATACATTACCAAGATATATTCAAAAATAATAATGACTCGTGGATAATGTAGTTTTAACTATAAAATTACGTAAAAATTCTTAGTATTTCATGTATATTTACTAATTATGAATACTTAATTTTTTTACAAAGCTTCGTTTATTGTTAATGAAAGTTAACAATAATTTTATTTATTTAAAAAAACTATACCAATTTTATTAGACATTTATAAAATAATATGTGATTCTAAATAATTACAATGTATATTATTAAAAGAATTAGATTAAATTATTTTTTTAAATACCGAAACAGAGAAAACATAAACTTAAATCATCTTTTTAGAATGTGTATTATAAAATTAATATATATATTATTGGGTAAATATTTGGACCTTATGTTTTGTAAAAGTTACTAATTAGACTCTCTGTTTTTTTAAATGACAAAATAAGCCCTATATTTTCCAAAATTATAAAAATAGGACTCTGAGATCAATTTTTAACAATTTTATTTTTTAATATAACTAACTTTGAGACAATTTCTAATACGAACAGATACAGAAAATATAATCATTTTGTCATAACATTTCTAGATCAGATTATTATTAAGTTTTATTTTGATAAAAAAATTAATTCAGGGTCTTATTTGTATAATTTTGAAAAATACAGAGTTTATTTTATTATTTAATAAAATAGAGGGTTCAATTAATAACTTTTACAAAACATATGATCTAAAATAATATTTACGATAAATTTTTGCTCTTTTAAATATCTTTCTTCTTGCTCCTCCTCCATTTTTCTTTTGGAGGGGACTTCTAAATATCTTCACCACAAAAACAAATATATAATTTAAAATATGATGTTGAATAAATCAAAATATAATTATAAATAATGTTCTAGAAAAAAAAAAAAAAATCTATAAATAAGGGAAAAAGTAGGTTTCGGCTGGTACTAAAATTATGTGATGTTTTATCACAATTTACAATGTTTGTCTTTAGCAATATGATATAAAATATTAAAAATAAGAAAATTGGGACACTATTTTTTGTCCGACATCTTTATTTATTTTTTAAAATAGTTTGTCATAAATAAATATATAATAATGTACATTAGTTATTATAATCATTTTATTAGTTTTTAATTTACTAAAATAATTTACCATATTTTAATATAATAATAATTTACCATATTAAAAAATATATATCTACTATCTAATTATATTTGTCTTTTTTTTTATATACTTTTGTAAGTACCTAATCGTTAAGTGTTAAGTCATTATTTACGTATTATTTTTTATTAGTATATTTAAATTAATCTTTAAATAAAAAATAAAAATTTAATGATATTGACCAATTAGAAACTACTACGTGTTTATTAATTTAACACTTAACGGTCAAGTACCTACAGAAGTTTTAGAAATATAATTTAAATATTATTACTGTTAAAAATACATATTTATGTACAATTAAAAATTAAATTTAAGTATTTATGCAACAATTTACTCTATATAAAATTTTAAAGAAAATTATCTCATATATTACATTTTAATTATTTTTTAAATTTATAGTTTGAGTTACTCCAATAATTTTTATGTGAATTGTTATATGAATTTCTACAAAAATATATATAAAAAAACTATTTTAAAATGTAAAATTAAAAAAATTTCACATTTTAATAACTAGATAGTGTAGACCCTAGATGGTACTATTAATATTTTTTTATTTAAGTAAATTTAATAATGTAGGTGGTAAAAAAAAAGGAATTAATTAGGTATGAAAATTTATTGAGGATGATTGCGATTGAATTTTTGTTGGGATTGAGTGGGAAAACGTTGTTAAAACGGCGTCGTATTCTCATTTTGTCGTTATTTCCTCGGTAAACGATAATGGGCCCATGGGCCGTATACATTTAAACCGAAATGTCTCCATTGTATGTACTCACGCGCCTCTAGGTGCGTTTACATTACGTACACTATTCTACCCTGCATTACATGCACGTGCCTGAATGCTCTATTTTCATTGGTTGGTCACCAGTCTAGTTATTATTATAATAAAATTTTAAAAAAATACTAAAAATACAATTTTTAGCAACATTTTTACTGTTAAATAATGAGATCTTTTTTCATTTTTAACTAAAAAAAAATAATAATATTACAAAAATATTTTCAGTTGGCTAAATAAATATACAATTAAGATAAAAAATTACACAAATACCACTTACACACACCTTCAACCCACGATCTATGCTTCTTAGGATTGAAACCTTCGTCTAACGCAAACTTCGGGCAACCACCCAACAACCCAACACAATCGAAATGAAATCCGAATAGAAAGAGAACCACCATTAATTCCGGTAACTTCACCTAAGAAGACGATCAGAATCAATCAAAACGGGAGCTGTTTCGAATTCACGAAAAAAAAAATACAGAAAAACTACTATGAAACTAGAATTCAACCAAAAATTCAGTTTAATTCGCATAAAACTAATATCCTAACTTTAATTTTCAAATTCATGAAATGCAGATGTCAAAAAGTTAAACTGGAGTTCCCAAACAATCCAACTTAAGTAAATTACATCAATACTATAGTAAAATATTTACCCTAGTGTATTTTCATTATTTTCCAAATTTTTAATGGTGAATTTGTTCATATTAAATCACGAAGAGACATGTATATAGAGTTACGTACGTAGAAACATTGTTTTGATTTTTAATGTTTCATAACAGTTGCATAAATATTTTGCTCATAGTTATTTCTCCACATATTACTATTAAGGTACAAGTAATTATCGATCAGTGACAAAAAAATACTGACAAATAGTTTCTTACATATATACATTCACATTTAACATTTTCAGTTGCAATTAAGTTGCACGTTAGTTAAATAATAATTTTGCTACTAGAATATCATACTATTATAAAATCAGGGCTCGAAATTGTCAAGTACGCGACTTTAACAGATAAAACATGATTGTTGTAATATTTATTTGTATTAAATATGTGAAATTATTAGTTATTATGTGGTTTTATGTTAGTTGGCTCGCAGCAGATATAACTGTTGCATTAAAATAATAGTTGTTACTAGAGGTGTACTGTTAGAAATTTATATGAATAATATGATAATATAAATGTGTAAATGAAATGCAAAATAAAATAAACATATACATAATATAACTATAAGATCGAAATACCTCTAGCCATTGAATCTTTGAGCTTCAATCCCACACAAACTTTGATCTGCAAAGAAAATAGATTAGCGTGGGTAATCGGGCTTCCAAGCTCTCTCTACTCTCTTTAGATGGATTTACTGTATTTCACAGAATGAGTAATGAACTTGGGGACCGAGACCTTATATTTGTTAGAAATATTTTACTAGGATCTAGATTTACTAACAAGTATGTTTCATTAACATCCTAATATGAATTCTACAACAATGAAATAAACACATAAGGGTGTAAGAAAACCTTACATTGGGTGCAGCAGAATATAATGACTCCTTCCGTTCAGATCTCTAGCCCTTGATTCCTTTCTGTAGCAGAGCATTATCAAGATCTGAACCTGGATCTCTTTCTCTCCTTCTTGAGCCCGATTCTCCTTCTTGTTGATTGGATTCTTCACAGTCTTACACACTATGATTGAGATACCACTTGATGTGTGTGGGCACTCACTCTATCACTCAAGGTTCGAAATTATGAAGAAGAAAAGAGAGGATGTGGTTTCGGTTTTGCTATAGGAAGGAGGCTTAAAATTTTACTGAAGGAATGTGATGTATCATCATCTTTACCCTTAAGCCATCACTATCTATTTATAGGTAACCACCTAGGTTTAGGTTAGATTTAATTAGCATTAAAATAATAGAAAAATAAATGGTAAATTACACTAAGTGTGGCCGGCCATGGATTGTTATTGGGCCCCACTTTGCAATTTTGCCATTTTGTCATTTTTCCATCCCATTTTTTCAAAAACGCCAATTTTCCAATTTAACCACTTAAATGTCAATTCCAATTATTTAATAACTAAAAATTAATTATTAAATAATATTGTCATTTACTATATTTATTAATTAGACTTATCAAAGTCTATTAATTAACAGATAAAACTTATAATCTCTTTTCTTCACAATTTTGCCCTTGCTTAGTGAAAATTCATAAACTAGACATAGTCTAATTTTAGAATTATAATTGATTAACTAAAATCAATTATCTGAGTCTTACAAGCAGCATGGTCTCAACTAGTATGGGAACCACGGGCCTATATAACCGAGCTTCCAATAAGCAGATCAAGAATTTACCAAGTAAATCCACTAACTTATTAATTCCTTGTTGCATCCACACATAGAACTTGGAATTGCACTCTCAGTCATATAGAACGCTCTATATGCTCCACGATATAGATACGCTATCAATTATCTATTGTTATAATCCCAATAATCAATGATCCTCTATAGATGATCTACATTGTATAGGGATAAAATTACCGTTACACCCTTTCAATGTATTTTATCCTTAAAACACTTGCCACCTATAAATGATATTATAGTGAATTGATATAGTCACTAAAATGAACGTTCTATCATTTATCTCTATTTAGCAAGCTCGAAGGAAATCATCGTTTCACTTCTAAATACCTATAGAAGCTATAGATTCCATATCTATGTTTAGCGCTCCCACTCAATTATACTATCATGTTCCCAAAATGTACGTATTACCCTGACCCAAAAGTAGGCTTAACTAACAAATCAAAGAACATGTATAATACTCTTGAGATCGAACCTAATCGTATCAGGATTAAGATCATTTGATCTAAGATCAACTAGGTGATATTGAATTGAATAGATATTACGGTAAATTTAACATATCTAATCAAAGTCCAATATCGGTCCCTTCCGATGTATACTCCATACATCCGATACTGGTAAACTTTGCCAATGCCCTGGAAAGGACATAACACTTATCCAAGGTGTAAGCATACTTATCGCTGATTACCATGACAGTCTAAATCCAGTGAACTGACAAATCAGGGAATTAAACTTTCGAACACATAATCAAGATTATATTCCTCTGTGCTGGTAACACTATAATCATTAACAAATACATATGTTTTGGACTTAATAGAATTTATACATGATATAATCATGAAATAAATCATGTGAACCATGCAACATAAAATATGATTTCTGATCTTTATTAGTAAATCTGATTATATTGAAATGAGTTTTATTTAGGGCACAAAACCCAACAAACTCCCACTTGCACTAATATAAAAAAAAAGTGTATTTCAAATAATCTCAACACCTTGATATACAAATCAAGTGTAGTATGTAGTGTACTCTCCGTAATAGGATCCGACATGTTGTATTCAACACAACCTTTTCTCCACCATTACATTTCCTTAATCACAAAATTCTAGATATTGTGAAATTCCTCTCTATATGTCTACTCTTTTAGGGATACTGGATTATTTACTTTTTGGCAACTACTTTTGCGATAATAAGGAATTAACACTAGTAGTTAATAAATGTTGGAACAATGCCAAAAATGTATAGAACTTTCCTTAGACTGAATAAGTACCTTTCCTGCAACTTTAACATTAAGTCTTTCTCTAGTAGACTTAGAGAGTTCAGATAGGTTTTTACACTTCTCCAAAATCACTAGTCCACCCCCAGAGTAATCACCATCTCATCAGTAGACTTTCTAGCACTAAGGCAAGTCTAGAAATCTGATTCGGTGTGGTCTAAGAGTATTAAATACACCCTTATCGACTAACATATAATTCCTCTTCTTAATCTTAAGATTTACTTGATTGTCTTCCAATGTTCTTTTCCTGGATTAATCTGATACCTACTCATTACTCCCACTCAACAGCAGGTGTCTGGTCTAAGGCATACTAAAGCATATCTGAGACCTCTCACTGTTGATTCAAGAATTTTTTTTCATGGCTTTATCTTTTTTGGAATAGTTGAGACTTTTCCTTAGATAAATAAAATCTATATGTAAAAGTCGAAAAGCTTCTATAGATTTAGCCACTAGAAAAGAAAATGCTTCAGCATCTTACTAAAGTAAGTTGCTTGCATTAGAGTAAGTAAATTACCAGGCATACCACAAGCCATAGGTTTAGATAAACTCAAACCTATTATACTAGGAACATGAACTTTTGTTAAGTCCATTGAATAGACTTATTTTCAAAAATTCCTTTCTTGTCCTTGTAATAGAAAACTTTTGGTTGTTCCTCATGAATGGTTTTAACCATAGTTTTCTTGGCTTTTCTTCTTAGTTTCTTATTCTGACAATGCATTACTTGTTTAAACTAACAATGGATTTTAATCACAAGTGTCTCCCAAGTCATAACAGGGTGAGTTCCTTGAAACCTTCCCACTACGACAAGGTACCGTGAATTTTGTCTAAGAACATAAATGGTATTGACCTCTTCGGTTGTGTTTAGACAACAGAGGCAGTGGGATCATCTTATATAGAATAAGATGATAGAACACTTATGGAATCAAGAAAAAAAATATCTCCTTTATTTGCTACTTTGTTTTCAGACTTAGTCATTTTCTTAGAAAAGTAGTTTTTGTTGAAACAAACACTTTCTTATCTAATGACTATGGGATGGTCCACCCCTAATCACTTAGAATAGCTAACAAACATGCAAACCTTGGTTAACATTTCTAGTTTTTCTTAAGATTACGATTAGGTCATCCATGAATCTAGTAATGGTTTACACTAAGTATACAACCATTCCATCATTCTGAAATTTTCCTTTCACTAGGGTATTTCCTTAGAAGGACTTAGGCAACGACTAGTAACTAATCATCAATATGCAAATCGAATTTCTGGGGAGGTAAGTTTGGATATAATTCAAAAAATCAACTTAATGATCTTTGAACTGCATATGTACCAAATATTTCTCCACCCCTATCAGTTTGCAAGATCTTTAACCACTTACCTTAATTGTTTTTTTTACCATTGCTAGAAATTCATAAAAATTTTCAAACATTTTAAATTTCTGTTGCATAAGGTAAAGTCTAGAGTGATCTTCTTAAGAATATAACGAAAACTCATATCCACCCCTGAAAGTACATCCATCTGCGAATGAGATGATTATACTTTCAGTGGATATAGGCATATTGACTCTTTGCAGAGAATGATCTTGTCAAAACCACTATGAACAAGATACAGTTTGAATCCATTGATAGAAAATAGTTATTAAACACTTGTGAAAGTGTAACTGTATTGTATTCTGGAAATAGAAATATAAAATCTTTATTTGGAATCTAAAATTCAAAATCAAAGACTTAAATTTATACCAAATATACATGAGTAATTCTTCTTTCTTGGACTACCACTACTAATCTAACTCTAAGTCTGATTTGCCTAAAGTAAACATATATAAGTAGGAGATTTATAAGATTGAGGATTTATATCATTTCGAGATAGAATGTCAGGAATATAATCATATGTGTTATTCAATTTCTTAAGAGAAAATAGAATGACATTGTATGATTTATAAACCATTCATCCAATGATATATTATTTAAGCTAATGCGAAATGAATAAGCTAAGAGGAATAAATGATAATTTTGAATTTAAAATAAGAATCCAACGATGTCCCGATTAGCGAGAGTCAAAGTTATTCTTACATTTATAACTTTCTTGTTTCATATTGTAAATACTTGTCTAAGGTGTCACCTATTGATGAACAACTAGATGTTGCATTTACAATATTTATCTATCGAGATCTAACACTATTATGTTTGTCTAATGGATGACAATCCATTAGGGATTTGTCCCATTAAAACAACAAGCCAAGTTAGACCAACAATGAAGATTCAAAATTTAAACTACAAGTAATAACAGAAAACATGGTTCAATATAAATTCACACACAATTCAGAAATTATTAAACATACAACAAGTAGGAATGACAAGCGAAAACACTAAAACATACAATCCTAAATAATCTCCAAGGTCTTCAACAACCTGATATCAGCGTCCCGTTTAGGCGAGAGTCAAAGATACCATCCATTGAATAGAGTTTTCAACTCATCTAAAATGATAAGCATTCTAGCAACCTTTTATTCGATCAAGATCAGAATTCAGCGTTGTCCCGTTTAGGTGAGAGTCAAGGCCATTCTATCTTATGAGCTTCCACCATTGTTTCATACTTTTGTAAGCCTTATTAAAAGTCGCCACCATTAGGGTGATCCATACTAAAATAAATACTTACAAAAAAGTACTTATCTTTCGAGATTCTACGGTGTTAAATTACTAATGAACGTTCCTCCATTAGGGAGGATTACTCACTAAAACAATAACTATGTAGAACCAACAATGGAGATCGAATGTCCTAATAATAATAAAGCTCATTATTTTTTAAAAAAATGTATTTTCTTCTAATATTTATTTTAAAATATATTTATTTGATTAAAATTTTTAATTTAAAATAAAATTATAAATATAAATTTTAACTTAATATTTATAAATTTATACATTGATGGATATGAAAATAAAATGAATTATATTCCATCTTAGTAATAATTTCCAATAAATATTTAGAAAATTATTCAATTTAAGTTGTATCAAAATTAATTTAAATTAATTTACAATTTAAATTTAATTTTCTATAAATAGATATTGCATTTCGAAAATTATTGTATATAAAAAATACAATTTTTGAAAATACTCTAAAATAAAATAAAATAAATTCTGAAAAATTATTCTCATTTTATGTTGGTTCAAAATTATGGAAATCCTTAGAAACTTGATGGTAATATATGTTGGAAATTATTTTACCAGGATCTTAGATCTACTCACAAGTATGTTGATTAACACCCTAAATATGAACTTTCTAAAACGATGAAATAAACACATATAAAGTTTAGAAAACCTTACATTGGGTGCAGCGGAATTAAATGACTCCTTCCGTTCAGATATCTAGCCCTTGTTTTCTTTCTGTAGCAGAGCATTTTCAATATCTGAACCTGGATCTCTTTCTCTGATTCTTTAGTGCTGAAACTCCTTCTTGCTGAAAGTCTTTCTTCACGATCTTCCTCACTATGATTGAGGTATCACTTTCTGTGTGTGGGCACTACTCTAACACTAAGAATTTCGAAATCTTTAGGAAGAAGAGAGAGAGGGAGTGCTCGGCCAAAGATAGGGAGAGAGAGAGGCTCAATTTTTTCTGAATGAAAAATAGAAAATTTAGTGTAAATTTCCTGAAGCCTTCACTATCTATTTATAGCATTCCACTAGGGTTAGGTTTGAATTATTTGGCATTAAAATAATGAAAATATCAGTTTGAAAAATCATTCCAAGTGGCCGGCCATGTAGTGTAATGGGCCTTACTTGGATTTTGCAATTTTCTCAATTCTACATCTGATTTTCTCAAAAACGCCAATTTTCTAATTCAACCATTTAAATGCCAATTCTAATTATTTAATAACTATAAATAATTATTAAATAATATTTTCATTTACCATATTTATTAATTGAACCATACAAAGTATCATAATTAACAAATATGCCCCTAAAACTCTTTCTTTACAATTTTGCCCTTACTTAGTGAAAAATTCACAAATAGACATAGTCTAATTTGAGAATTATAATTGATTAATCAAAACCAATTATATGAGTCTTACAAGCAATATTATCTCAACTAGTGGGGGGACCATGGGTCTATATAATCGAGCTTCCAATAAGCAGATCAATAATTTATAATCTAAATTCACTGACTTATTAATTCTTCGTTGAATCCACACATAGAACTTAGAATTGCACTCTCAGTATATAGAATGCTCTATATGTTCCACCATATAGACACATCATTAGTTATCCATTGTTATAATCCTAATTTGATCAATGATCCTCTATATGAATGATCTACACTGTAAAGGGATTAGATTACCGTTACACCCTACAATGTATTTAATCCTTAAAACACTTAACCTCGTATAAATGATATTTCAGCTTATGTGAAATGAGATCTCCACCATTTATTTTTGTTTGGTCAAGCTCGAAGGAGATCATCCTTTACTTACTATTCGCCAGATAGAAGCTATAGATTCCATGTTTATGATAGCGCTCCCACTCAATTGCACTACCGTGTTCCCAAAATGTACGTATCACCCTGACCCAAAAGTAACTAACAAATCAAAGAACACGAATAGCCTCTTGAGATTAAGCCTAATCATAACAGGATTAAGATCATTTGATCTAGGATCAACTAGGCGATATTGACTTGAATAGATATTACAGTAAGTTTAATAAATCTAAGTCAAAGTTCAATATCGGTCCCTTCTGATGCATAATCCATGCATCCAACCTGAGCTTTACTTTAACTAATGCTCTGGAAAGAACATAGCATTTCTCCAAATGCAAGTAAACTCTGTTGTAGATTATCATATCAGTAAAACCCTGTGTTTGATAAATCTAGGAAACTTTATTCACATAGTCATGTTTACTTTCTAATGTGTTGACAACACATTAAACAGGATCAAGTATGTGAAAAGGGTTTCAGATGAATTCATACATTATGTACATATAATCATGAAATAAATCATGTGAACCATGCAACATTAAATGTTATTTCTGATGTATATTAATAAGTAAATCTGATTATATTGAAATGAGTTTTATTTAAGGCATAAAACCCAACAATATATTTTTAAAAAAAAAATTAAAAAAAAAATGTTGAAAGTGTAATTGGTGGTGTGATGAGGTGGCAGCTTAGGGCAAAGTGGAATACAGCATTTTTAGAGACCAAAAGGGTTACGACATTTAGCTGTCAAACTTAAATGTATTGTCTCTATCAAAATACAAAATGACAACATCACATTTCATGTGTTATTACCATTCTACCCTTTTGAGTTCACCAATTAATCTTTTTTAATTTTTATCAACTTGGTTTGGTACTTTCACTTTTTCTTCTTCTACTACTTTGTTTTAGTTTTCCCAACCAAAAAATAAGAAAAAAAAATCTAATAAATCTTGTTATTTCTTTCTCCATATTATCTTTTTGCTCCAACTACAAGGAACATAGTTGGTGATTTTTACTATTAATGAATAAAAAATGGACCCATTTGACTTTTAAACACTATGATATATAAATATGTCATGTCACAACAAAATTCAACTTAATTTGAATCTCATTGATCTCATATCTATCACTACTAAATATTTAATAAACATTAGTGAGATAATTAATTAGGCTGACAAATTAGAAAGGTTCATTCATTGTTTTGGTTATTTATGTTATGTAATGAAAGGTATTTTTGAAAATTTGGAAAGATATAGACTTGTCTCCAACAAAGAAACAATGGAATAAAATAAGAACATGCCCATTCCTTTTTCTTTTCTTTTATTGTTTTTAATTATTAGTGATATTCAAGCTACCACCGCCAAGGAAACACCCCACTCTAATATAAATTATTATTATTATTATTATTATTATTATTATTTGAGTGGTGTTTAATATTATCTTGAGTGATGATATTTAATAGTAGTTATTATAATTTTATTATAAATTAAAAATATTTAATTATACAAATAACAATATATTACCATAACGTTTTCTAAGTGATTGTGAATTTTTATAATAATTATTAAATTAAAATATATATAAGACTCAATATTAAATTAATAAAAAAAAAGAAGATATATGCATTTGTCTATAGAAAAATATTAAAGTATACATATATTATTAATATTATTAGATACCAAGTCTTATATAATTTAATAATAATTTTTTTGAAATATTACTAGCCAATCCCAATATGATACCTTTAAACCATCTTTAATGCTAGATCTAAAATTTGTATTGAATTTTGGCATAAAAAATTAGTTTGCATTATATTTGATATACTATTTATAATTGTGTTCTAATATATAAGATGTAAGATAAGTAAAAAATAAGAATCATCACATAAAATATTGTTTCTAGAAAGAATTTTACATTTTTATGTTTAATTTTTTTTTTAATATTTTTTATGACATTTTATAAAAATAACACGAAAACAACAAGAAACTGCGCAAAAGTAATTGAAAAATATTATTAAAACAATAACAAAAAATGACATACAAATAACAAAAAATCAACAACAAATTAACAAGAGTACAATATAAAAATACATCAAAAGACCGTATTTTCTATAAAATTATAAAAACTGTAAAAAATATTTAAAAGTCTGTACAACCGTATTTTTGTAATTTTTTTTATTATTTTTGTATATTTGTAAAATAACCCCTAAAAATAATTAATTATGTTGGTGGTCATTGAATATTTTATTGAGAATATATAATTTTTTTTATTGTTTAAATAATACTAATATTGTAAATAAAGAAAGTAAAATTTTGTAAAATTCAATTAATTATAATAATTAGTAGTATTATAGTAAATAAAAAATTAATATTTAGTGTGGGCTAAATTTAACACAACGTTAATTCTTGCATAAAATGTGGTACCATGCCTTCTCCTTTTGGTTTATTAGTTTATGAGTGCAAGATCCTCTTGACCTCTTTGAAATCTGTTGAGGTTCATTTTGTCAAACGTTCTGTAAATAAAGTTGATGTTTGTCTTGCTCGTAGCTCTTGTTTTTATCCAAATTGTATTTTCACTGAGAGTAATGCTCCGACTGAAGTTTTATCTATTGTAATAGTTGATGCTTTATGTTAATAAAGTTGCCATTTCCTTTCAAAAAATACTATATCTTGTGTCAAATTTAATATAACTTTTAGCAAGTGTTTAATTTAGTACATATTTTAGAACATTATTAAAGTAGTATTTTTCTTTATGTGTGCTCTACTAGAAATGCTCTTAGGCAATCACTATATAAAAAAGACCACTTTTAGTGACAATTTTTATTTTTGTGACTAAATTTGACTTTTAGTCACAATAAAAAAGTTACTTGTAACTAAACATAGTATTTAGATATAAGTTTTTACTAATTTATTTTTAGTCACAACAAGTATTATAATTTTTGTAATTAATATTTTTAGCCATAAATTTTTTAATCATAATATATGAATGGTAATTTATAATTAATTATAATTTTTTTATTTTTAATTATATATTTTATTATGATTAAAAATAAGATATTTGTTGTGGATATGTAAAATTATAGGATGACACACAATAATGTAAGACTATTTTTTGGAAATGTAAATCTCATATAAATAAATATGATTGGTTTAAAGATATTATCATGTTATTTTGTGTAATATTTAAGTAAATATTATAAATAAAAATACCATTACTTATATACATATATATCTTCTGCAAAAGCATCTCTTTAGGGATGGGCTCCTTATCTCTAAGGAACCACACCACATACTTACTACTTACATATGGTCCCCATCTCAATTCTTTTTCCCAATTTAAATTAGAAAACTAAATAAATAAATAAAAAAGGGAAAGGGAAGGTTTATCTTTTCAATCTTGTTTTATCTTTTTACCAATTCTATATATTTTTTTTGCCTACTCTACTATACATATTAATGAATAATTATTTTATTTGTTATTTCTATTTTTGAAGACATTATTGGTATGAAAAAAAATAATTAAAAATAAAAAAAAAGAGGTTCATGTACGGACTTAGGTGTATTCCATCTGTCATAAGAAAGAAAACCCCACAACTTTTGTCTTTGTTGATTGAAACTATTGACTATTGAAACCTTTATTGAGTTTCTTCACATGTGATTTTTCTTTTCTTCCACTTCTTCTTCTCTCTTATTAAGTTTAAGTTTATTACCTCACACTTTTTCCCAATCATTTCATCAATAATATAAATATACAAATATATAAAATGAAAAGGTCATTGGGAAAAAAGATATTTTTATTTGTTGTTTTGCAATTTTTTTATAGTAATTTTATCTCTAGTATTCTATTTGGGGAGTCAAGTAAATTTTTATTTATTAATTTTTTGACAAAGGGTGTCAAGTAAATTTAATAAATTATCGAGTGTGTTGGAAATGCTATTTTTGTAAAGAATTATGAAAATAAAAAATATGCAAAATGACTGCAGATTTTGACAAGCTTGTGTTATTTGCAAGTATTGTGCTAAGAAAATGGTATAAATGTAAAGTTTTTTTCTTTTATAAAAAAGGCCCCATTTAGGCCCATCAACAAAACCTAAGAGCCCAATAAGGAAAATTCATTTGTAGTAGCATAATTAGCACTATTAGGCCCATGTACACTACTTTGTTTGAAAAACCCCAAAATGGCCCAAATTGGGTTGGTAGGAGATGATCTTGTTTTTTACAACTCCAAAATACAAAAATCTATCTTTGGAGCCATTATTGTTATTTTTATTCAAAGCAAAAGTGTAATTTTATTGTTGACTTTAACAGTTACTAAAGTGTTCATTTTGACCATTTTGGTGGTGCTCTCTTCAATCATATTAAGTAAAGTCTATGATGACATAAATGGCTTGATGTTTTGGAAACAACATCATTAGATTTCATAATGTTTTGGCAAACAAGCTCACTCACTCACTCACTCACCACACTTACCTTCCTTATTCAATTTATAAGTGTTTTTGAGTGACTTAACAGTTAACAACCTGGCCCCCATTATGGAAACTTTTCTTTGAATCAAAGCCTGATTTTATTCTATGATTCTATCTGTCTTCTTAGCTAAAAGGTTCAGAAAATGACTGATCTGTCATATTTGAATGGAACCCAATTTTGTCATTGTTATCATTTTTGTTTTGCTGTTCACTAACTCCCATAAGAAAGAAAACAAGTGATAGAAAATTCAACAATTTGTACCAATGTTTTTGCTAAGTTCATATAATGTTATTACATTCTCTTTCATCTTTTTCTTTGTTTCATCTTTTTCATTATCTCCACCTGCCCATTTCCTTATACAATTCTATGAAAGCCTTCCCAAGAAATCTCAACATCTTTTACCATGGAAACTCTCCAATTCTACTTCTTCTTCTTCTTCTTCACACTGTCAATGGTTTGGAGTTTCTTGTTACACAAACAAGAGTTTTCAATTTCAAGTCAAGGCTTTGAATTTCTCAGGCTTAATCTTGTCTGGTGTGTTGAACAATTCCATTACTTATCTCTGTCTCCATAAAGGGTTGGTCTCTCTTGATCTAAGTGGTAACAATTTCAGTGGTGGGATTCCTCAACAGCTTGGAAACAACTGTGGTCAACTCAAGACACTTCTTCTTAATGATAACAACCTTAATGGAACAATCCCAATTAAGCTTTTTCAATCTAATAAGAGATTAGCTAAGCTTGATTTGGGATATAACTCACTCTCTGGTGATATACCTGCTGAGGTAAGCTTCTGTATCAAACTAGAGTACATTGGTTTTCATAACAATTACTTCACAGGACAGGTACCAAGTGGAGTCTTTTCATTGCCAAATTTGAAGTTTTGTTATCTAAACACAAACAACTTAACTGGGTCTTTACCAGATTTTCCTCAATCTTGTGAAATTTCTGATCTTTGGATTCATGAGAATTCATTTTCTGGATCATTACCAAACACTCTAAGCAGGTGTTATAACCTCACTGCTTTTGTAGCCTCTCATAACAAGTTTGGAGGAGTTATTCCACTAGAGATGTTCAGTGATCTTTTCCAACTCGAAATTCTTTATCTTGATTCAAACAGTTTAGAGGGAGAAATCCCGGAAAGCTTATGGGGTCTGAGAAGTTTAAAGGAGCTTGTTCTTTCAGAAAACAAGCTTAATGGGACAATATCTGAGAGCATTGCTAATTGCTCTCAGCTGAATACATTAGTACTCTCAGCTAATAACCTTTCGGGTTGGATTCCTCATTCGATTGGAGAACTCGAGCATTTGAAGAGTTTGTTGCTCTTTGATAACATGATTAATGGCTCTTTACCATCTGAACTTGGAAACTGCAGTTCACTTACTGAACTTAGGCTTCAGAGCAACTTCATTGGAGGAGTGATCCCGAAAGAGATTTTCAAACTCGAGAAGCTCGAGGTTCTTTACATGTTCAATAACAAGTTGGAAGGTGTTATTCCACAGAACATAGGGACAATGAGCAGCCTTGTGGAGTTAGCTCTTTATAACAACAGTTTGAGTGGTGAAATCCCATCTGAGATAAGCCATTTGAAGAAACTTGAGTTTCTTTCTTTGGCTCACAACAAACTCACCGGTGAGGTACCTTTGGAGCTTGGGAAATACAGCTCTCCTGGATTAGTGAAACTGGATTTGACTGGTAATTTGCTAACTGGATTGATCCCTTTTGAGATATGCAACGGGAATAACCTCTCGGTTTTGACCCTTGGACATAACCGATTCAATGGTAGTTTTCCAAGACAGATTGCAGCATGTTCATCACTCAAAAGAGTGATTCTTAGTAACAATCTTCTTCAAGGAACTATACCAGCTGATATGAATCATAATTCAGGGATTTCATTCTTAGAGGTTCAAGATAACTTGCTTGAGGGAACAATACCTTCAGTATTTGGTGATTGGAGAAATCTCACAATGCTTGATTTGTCAAGAAACAAACTATCCGGGTCTCTACCTTCCGAGCTTGGAAAGCTTCAGAATCTTCAAATTCTTAGACTTTCATCCAACAGATTGATGGGAAGCATCCCCACTGAGTTAACTTATTGCAGAAGCATCATAAAACTTGACCTCAGCAAGAACAATCTTTCAGGAAAGATCCCTTTAGAGATCATCACATCATTGACAAAGTTGCAAAGTCTTCTCCTCGAACAGAACAGACTAACCGGTCCTATTCCAGACACTTTCTCTTCTCTTCACAGCCTCAATGAACTGCAACTTGGTAACAACATGTTACAAGGCTCCATTCCTTGTAGTTTGACTGAACTTCACCATTTCAGCACAATTCTTAATCTCAGTTATAATGGGCTCTCTGGTCAAATCCCGAAATGTGTTGGCAACTTAGACAAGCTACAAATTCTTGATATCTCAAGCAACAACTTCTCTGGTGAGTTACCAACTGAACTTAGTAACATGATCTCCCTAATCTTTGTCAACATCTCATTTAATCATCTCACTGGGAAAATCCCCTCTGCTTGGATGAAACTAGTTGCTTCATATCCGGGTTCTTTCATTGGCAACCAAGAGCTTTGTTTACTAGGAACTGAGGCTAAGAACTGTGAACAGGCCAAAGTTTCCATGAAAAGAAGCCAAATTATTCCTGGTGTTGTTATAGGCGTGGTGATCTCAGTGACACTTCTTTGCACTGTCATCTATGCATTAGTAGTTCGCGTCTTGACACAAAAACATAATCTTGATGAGTCTTTGCTGCCTGAATGTCAACCAAAAAGTGAATTCTTGCCAAAAGATTTGAACTTTGAAGAAATTGTGCTTGCAACCGAAGGATGGAACGAGAAGTATGTGATCGGTAGAGGAAAGCATGGAACAGTTTACAAGATACAATCGAAGAACTCGGGAAAGCATTGGGCAGTAAAGAAGGTGAATTTGTCTGATAGAAACTTTATAATTGAGATGAGAACTTTAAGCATGGTTAGACATAGAAATGTAGTGAGAATGACAGGCTATTGCATCAAAGATGGCTATGGTTGTATTGTAACAGAATACATGCCTGGAGGATCTCTCTATAATGCACTCCACAAGAGTGAACCTCATTTGTTTTTAGATTGGACAACACGATTTCGCATTGCTTTTGGTATTGCACAAGGACTTTCTTACCTTCACCATGATTGTGTCCCACAAATCATACATAGAGATGTTAAATCAGACAATGTGTTATTGGATTCTGAACTGGAACCTAAGCTTGGAGATTTCGGGACAGCAAGGATACTAGTTAGTGATTTGGAAACAAGCTCTACTCGGTCTGCAATTGTAGGAACCTTGGGCTACATTGCACCAGGTAAAACTGTTTTTCTCAATCAATCCAAACTTTTTATGTAAGAAGATTCAAAACTTAATTCATGTATTGTTTTGTTTTGCAATTCAGAGAATGCATACTCAACTCGGGTGACAGAGAAATGTGATGTATACAGCTATGGAGTGATCTTACTAGAGCTTGTCTACAGAAAGATGGCAGTAGATCCAAGCTTTGAAGAAGGTCTTGACATTGTGTCATGGACAAGGAAGAGCTTAGAGGAAAGCAGTGATTGCTTGTGCTTATTCGACGAGGAAATAAGTCATTGGGATGAAAACGAGCAACAAAAGGCGCTAAGTTTACTCGATTTAGCACTTGAATGCACAGAGAAATTGCCTTCTATGAGACCTTCAATGAGAGAAGTTGTAGGATTCCTCATCAAAATGAATGATAGGAATGAGTAGTAAATGAAGTAAATTGTTTTGTTTATCACTTTGGTAATGAACCAAATAACATTTTGGAACAATATTGGCCCTGCATATTATTTGAACTTGAATGAGGTTGTTGCTATTCTAATAACATTTAAAACCATTAAACATGGTGTGTAGTTTGATCTTTTTCCTATAGATTTAACTACACCAAACACAATATTAATTCAAACCTTAACACTTAGCAGCTACCAAACCTTAACCCGATGATAAAATTTTAGCGATAGAACAAATATTGTGTTTGGTGTAATTAAATTTATCAAAAAAAGACTTTTGTGATGAGTTCTACTCTAATAACATTCAAAACAATTAAACATTGGTTATAATGAAGTTGGTCTCACCCTAAAGGGAATTCAGATGTGTAATTTGTCTCACGTTACAGAATGGTGATCTCCAAATGTTGTGTAAGGCAATAAATTAACAAGTGATGCATATTTGTATTTCTTTCTCCCACAAAAATTACTAATAAATGCATATGCACTGTACATTGGCAATATTGGAATAAGTTCAAATGTAAGAACCAATTTAATCTGATGTAAAATGCAGATAATAGAGACATCAGATAATGAAGACACAACTTCATTTTGTTTCAACTTTTCTATTGCCGAAACTCGTATATCCAGTGACTTGTACAGACTTTTCATTTGAGACGAAATTAAAATTAAGTGTTGTATGTGTTTTGTATTGATATTTTTGCTGATTTGAATTAATTCTAGGGTTAACTACTTTGACATCATTTTTGCTTTTGTTGAATGAAGAACAATATAATAACTCTTAAAATTTCTACATTATATTAACTATAAAGTTTAAGAGAATATGTATACCAAATTATTTGAACTTTAATAAAATTTAAAGAAGGGATTCTTTTGCAATTTTTGTCACTTGTTAAATCAAACAAATTATACAAACCATTTTTGTAATAAGAGATGTGGGACATAACACACACAAGTCTTTTTCTTTAAAAAAAAAAAAAAAATTTAATTACACCAAACACAATATTAATCCAAACTTTAACGCTTAACCGCTACCAAACCTTAACCCCATCATAAAATTTTATAATTGAGCTAATAATGTG
This sequence comes from Cannabis sativa, assembly GCF_029168945.1. Classification (NCBI taxonomy): domain Eukaryota; kingdom Viridiplantae; phylum Streptophyta; class Magnoliopsida; order Rosales; family Cannabaceae; genus Cannabis; species Cannabis sativa. The sequence continues at coordinate 502,748 of NW_026870038.1, read as the reverse complement.
TTTGGTGTAATTAAATTTATAAAAAAGACTTTTGTGATGAGTTTTACACTACATTTAAAACCATTAAACATTGCTTATAGTGAAGTTGGTCTCATCCTAAAGTGTAAGTGAACCAGTCAGATGTGTAGTTTGATACTAAAATTCAAGTCTTTTGTGAAGAGTAGAAAAAAAAAAGGCTATTTTCAGCCATAAATGACATCTCATTGTCTCAGGTTATGGAATGTTGATCTCCAAATGTTGTGTAAGGCAATAAATTAATTAAGAAAGCATATTTGTATTTCATTTCTCCCAAAAAAATTACTAACAAATGCATATGCACAGTGCATTTGCAATATTGGAACAAGTTCAAATGTAAGAACCAATTTGATCTGACACAAAATGCAGATAATGAAGACATCAAGTAATTTGTAATCCAACAAGTGTCTTCATACAGTCAAGGGTTGTAATTATTCGGGTACTAAACGAAAAAAGGTGAGACAATGGACTTTTAGTTTCACAACATCAAGAAACAGAAGCACTGTCAAGGCACCTAGTCAGTTGCTTCTGCAGACTGCAAAGCTTCATTTTGTTTCAACTTTTCTAGAGCCGAAACTCGTCTATCCAATGACTCGTGCAAACCTTTCATCTGGACAAATAGAGAGACGAAATCATAATTAAGTGCCATATGTGTATTAAAAAGTTTAATTCTTCTCCTTAGCTTAGTGATCCTAAGTCACACTATGTTAACTACAAAGTTATAAGAGAATAATTAGAGTTGTATAGTGAAAGTAGGAAATTGACCATAAGAAATGAAATAAGAAGGAATTCTTTATACATAAATAAAACAACCACCCAGTTTCAAACTACTAACTGACCCTGATCTCTAATATGATGAGCAAACATGATTGCATTTATATACAAAGCAGAAGAGAAGTAAAATATGCAACTAAAAACATTGCCAACAAATTTGAAGACATCATTTTGTTTTTGTTGAATGAAAAGCAATATCAAAGATACAAAGAGCAGTAGCGAAATCAAAGTTAAGGAATGTTTAACAGCAAGCAAGCACAGTATATGGACCCAACTCAACAAAAGAGAAACCAAAATTATTAGTAGCAACCATAGCACACAATCTTCTAACCAATTTCCCCATCAAACATTTTGTTTTCTAACTCCTCTGACCTTCTTCAAATAACATAGAATTATTCCTATCATGGACCAAAATGGAACCTTTTCCATGGGAAGATATCACCTAATTACACTATCATCACTTCTCATCACTTCAATGGATGACCTAAAGAAATTTATGCCTAGTAATTCTCTCTCTACAATAGGTGAACACTTCAATCTCAACCGAATTAACTAAGCCATTACTCATCACAACAAGCACCATGTCCAGAAACTCACAAAACACCACAATAAAAACTCAAAGTTCCAATCTTCCATTTTCAACCATAAGAATCATCTACAAACCCAATTAGCTTAAGCATTACACCCACTATCTAGACAGTTCGATTTTTCCTAAAATTTCATCCTACACTCAAAAAAAATTATAACTTCCCCAAAATTAAAACTACAAAATACAAGAAAATCTCTCAAACCAAACAAAAAGATCAATTACCCATCAATTTTCAAGAACAACCAGATGCAAAAATGTATACACTAAATGAAATAAATCCCCAAAATTCATATATTTAAAAAGCAATACCTGTTGAGAAATTGCTTCATGGGCAACCTTGTAATCGTTATGAAGAATGTAAATCCCCAAAAACGACGCTGCCGCAGCCCCTGCAAAGAATGACGCAGCTCGTACTCTCAGAACGTAACCCATCTTCTTCTTATTCTCGTCCCAAATTCCTTTCTTTTTCCTCTGCAAGTTTTCACCTTTGGGCTTCTATTCTATTCTAATTCTAATGTAAGCACCAAAAACGACACTCAAAAGTCAAAACGACAGTAAAATTTGGGGTTTCAATTTCAAAGACTGTCGTAGAAAAAGGTGTCGTTTTTATGTTATTTTGACGTAATAAAATTCTGGGTTAGCGCCAAAGAGAGAGAGAGAGAGAAAGAGAGAAAGGGGTTTGTATTTGTACGGAACGTAACAAAAAATAGTGGTGTCACAACTCAACAAGACAACGAGTCAAGAAGAAGAGCTATTTCGTTTTCTTCTTGCTTTTGGGTTTTGGGAAACTAGGGCTACCTTCTTATTTCTCTAAAGGGTTCTCATAAAGATTTCATTTTGATCTTTTCTTGAAAGAGAGACACAAAAATGTTGAATGGGGCTACACCACCACCTTCTCTTCCTATTACCAACTTCAACTTCAGCACCGAAAGGATTCAAATGGTATGTGTTATCAATATTTGTTTTTTTTATATATATGTAAGTAATATATATATACATATTTGTTATATGCTTGCATTATGTTTAGCCCAGCCATGTTATATTCATATACATATACAATATGTTTCAAAATCTTGGATTTTGGGTTACTTTTGTGTTCTTGGTTTATGTTATTATTGTTTGATTGCTTAAAGGGTATTATTATGGATGAAGAAAGTTGAAACTTCTTATAGACTAAGGAAAAAAGAAAAGAAAAGAAAATCAGTCTTTTGTTTTCTTTTTTGTAACCTAAAAGGTGGAGAGACTCCACATTGTGTTTGATTGATTGATTGATGCAGTGCTTAGAGGAGAATAAAGAGTTGATTCTAGCTATAATGGAGAATCAAAATCAGGGAAAATTCAACGAATGTGCCCCGTGAGTATATTTGTTTCCTTTGTTTTGAAAACTAGTGTTGTTTATTCTTAAAAGCAATTTTTAAATTTACAGTTTTGAGCAAAAGATAAAGTAAGATTGACATGTCAAGTCTAATTAGTATTGATTGGAATGCTTGCTTCTTAGAACAGAGGAATTTCAGGACAAGTAAGAATGAGAAATATATTTATCTGTGTGGCTTTTGGTAGTACATATATGTAGATGCTTAGGATATTGAAAGGGATTTTTCAATATATGTAGCAGTAATTATAGATCATTTGGTGTTGGTTCTTGATTCTGCCAAGGTGACGGAACCTTATTTGGTTTGATGTTCTTTCCCTCCTTGTTTGGAATATCTGACATCTCAAAGGAGTGAAATACAGTAATAGAAATGGAAGCAATTATTAAGTCATGAATATATCCATTGTTCTTGTAGTCTTGCCTATGATTTAGTGAGTACTATTTTGGTTATGGAATATTATGACATTTTTGAAGATGTTAGGTATCGAGCTAAACTTCAAAACAACTTGATGTTTCTAAGCAATCTTGCTGATACACTAACAAAACAACCAGATGTGGTGTCTCCTCCTCAACCCCAAGTGAGTTGACCGAAGAAATGTGATTCTGAAACATAATGTTTGTGTGTGTGTTTGATCCCTTAAAAAAAATATGCAGATGCAAGCTCAGTCAACAATGCAACAATTGCAGCATCATCCTCAAGCAGCAATGTCTCAACAACAGCAACATCAGCAACAGCAGCATCAGCAGCAGCAACAGGCGCTTTTCCTCCATCAACAGCAGTTCAACCAAGCTCAAAAGGCCATGCAAATGGGAGCAGGAATGGGAAACAGTCAAGAGAGCTTAGGAGCTGGTCACGCCGGGAATTATATAGGGAAACCGGGTTTTGGAAATGATGGCACCAGTAATTTTCTAGGGAAGTCTTTCGGGTACAATCACGGTGGAGAATGAGTCGGTGTAGGAGAGTTTTTCACTATAAAATGTCAAATTAAAAACACCATGACATACACAGTTTATAGTATAGTTTCAACAACTACTCTATCTTCATTCTTGTAAGAAGGATCACATTTGACTTGAATTGATAAGTAGTCAACTAATTGGTTTGAATTTTTTATTTTTATTTAAAAAAAAAAATCTGAAGATTGTGATTTTTTTGTATTTTTCCTTCTTTCTCAAGCTTGTTGAGATCACCAAATTAACAATTTATTCAAAGTATTTTTACTATTGAACTTGACATATTCTCTTTGTACCATTTTCCCTCAAAATATTGGTTTCTCAATATTATTAAAATATAATATTTTTTTTGTTCTCTCTTGTGAAAAAAAAAGAAAAGATTAATAAAAGTGCTATGGAGAGTTCATTATTCTACATTTTCTATTTTAAAATTAATTTTATTCTTAATTATCATATGAATTCATTTGTGATCTATTATTGTTTTTATTCTTTTTTCATTTTTCATTTGTTGTGTGTTTTGTTGTCAATTATATGGTGATACCATTTCTAATCATAACTAGGTATAGCTTGAACGTGTAAAAGCTCTTTTGATTTTCTATGATTACGTTAGGATAAAATTGATAACTAAAATCCATGTACCATACCATAAATAATGTAGGCTAACTTTTACATTTTGTTCCTAAAATATCTCTCTCATAACATAACATCACTTCTATTCTCTTATTTCTATTTTCTCACCACGACAACTCCACCATCTCCCCCAACCTTTCATTCTCTTTACTAAATATCACTAAAATCTTGCTCAAAAGTGAAAATTTTTGTTGCACCAAGCACGAATTGGAGGTGGAATGAAGTAGACGCTAAGCTAAGGGTAATCATAGGAAACATCTACAGGAATCTATGGATAATTAGTGTTTCTTGTTTCTTTTTGTTGTTGGTTGTTATATATATTTTAGAATGTTGTTTAGATGTTTGATCTCTGAGATGTTGATGTTTTTTATTGAATTGGTTATGGAAATTGTTGTTCTTGGAAAGTTCTGCGATTTTATGGTTTTTGGGTTTTTTTCGTTAAGTCCAATGATGCCCAATATAAGTACAATAGGGGTCCGACAGTTTGTTTAGTTCAAAGGTTAGGGGTAATATCTTGATGGTGCCTGATATAGGTATGATAGGGGTTCGATAGTTTGTTAAGTTTAGAGATTAGGGGTGATGGTGCCCGATATAGGTATAACAGGGGTCTGATAGTTTATGCAATTTAGATGTTAGGGGTGATGTCCCGATGATGCCCAATATAAGTACGATAGTGGGTCCGGTAGCTTGTTCAGTTTAGAGGTTAGGAGTGATGTCTCGATGGTGTCTGATATAGGTATGATAGGAGATCTGATAGTTTGTTCAGTTTAGTGGTTAGGGTTATGTGTCTGATATAGACCGATGGTTAATCTGATGTGGCTATGAGAGGTTATTGTTTTATATATAATTATTTGAGTATGATAACAGCCCGATTGCGTTTGATAGTTGTCTGATATTACACATGTTTAGCAATTATTTCTTTATGTTGTGTTTTTGTTTTTATTTTTTATAATTTTGTTTTTGTTGTGGATGACAAGGTTAACTATGTTTGCGTCTTTGATGTATAATGGTATTTACGAGCGTGAAAGTAGAGAATAGATTTTCAGTGAAGCAGAAAATTTGACATTCGAGATTGATACAAACATAACCTACTCACATTTAGTTGAGCTTTTGTACGAAGAACTCGAGGTTGACAAAGTGTAGTATGATCATGGTCTCTCAATCTTTGGAAAGTGACAGAGGTGGTATAATCATGGTCTCTCACTGGTGGTGGATCTCTTTCACGTTCTCAACCGTAGATGGTGAGTGTGCCGAAGATGCTTCAGTGTCGACGGTATCATCGGTTAGTACTTCTATTACGTATCTACTTATTTTGTTTATATATTGTATATATATATTTTGTTTGATTGTATGTCATCTGTAATAGTGTTATAATCATATTTATTAGATTCTTTGTATACTATATATATATATATAAATTTATTTCTTGGTCCACTGTATTGATTATAGTATAGATTTATTTCTATTACATTCTCAAATTTTAATTTTATATCTTCTTTTACTGCATGTTTTATTTGGTCTTTGGTCTTACTAACGGTGGGAGGATGACGATCTATATCGGAAGAGAAAGGTGGGTGAATTTGACAGGGTTTTGTGAGACTGTTTAGCATATGGGGGACTCGTGATTGTCTTCGGTGGCCAAGGACGGTTGAACGTTCGGTGCTGGTGGCTAGTGTCTTGCTCCATTTCGAATCTTCTTTGTGAGTTGGAAGTTATGGCGTGATTATCGGCAGTGATTTAGTAATTGCGTAATTTTGTGTGTTTCTGTCATCATTTATTGGTTGGATTTTGAATATTTATTACTATTATTATATTTTCCTCTTTTATTGATATTATATTAAATGTGTTTTATTATTTTATTAGGTTTTAATTTTATTAAATTATTCTTACTGTATATATTTTATTAATTGTTTTAAAAATCTGTTTCAATTCAATCTTTACAACAATTTATAGTTTTTATGTCTTTTATGGGTATTTTTGTGCCTTTCACGGCTTTCGTGCCATTTTTTATGGCTTGCCCTTAACAGTTAATGGACAAGAGAAGTAATTTATTTTGTACTCTTGGCTTCTACATCAACGACCTTTCAGTTTTGACAGATAAGTATTTTAAGTCTTTATATTTATGAGCTGTTTTATATTATAATATGGATTATTTACTATCTTAATTTTCTTTTAACTTTTTTTTTATTAAATTATGTAGTAATAGAGTTTTATTTATTGTTGTTTTGTAGGTCAATTTTGTGGAGGGCCTATGACTATAGAGACTTTGTCGGGTAAGTTTAATTCAAGAATTGTCTCTTCTAATACCTGTTTTTGCTTGGTGTTGTTTGTTTTTTCAGCTATCAACAAAGGAAGGGTGTTTCAATGAGCTGTGGGTGCTGTTTGAGGATATTATAGCTTTATTGTCTAAATTTCCGGGGGCAGTTTTGTCCTATGTGGCTTGCGATAAGAAATTCTGCAGCTCATGGTTTGGCAAAGCATGCCCTTCGGTTAGACGATGAGCTATCCTGGTTCGAGGTGGTGCCGCCGCCGATTATGGATTGTCGCTTTGAATCATGTGTGATTTTGATCACCGCGTCAAAAAAAAAAAAAAAAAAAAAAAAAAAAAAAAAAAAGTGAATTACAAGTACATGAAAAAGCTAATATATCGACTTGAAGTTATAAAAAATGATAAGCGTCTAAGTTTATATTTGTTTATGATTGCGAAGAAGTCAAATGAATCTATTCCCCTATTTGTGTCTTTGGTGAAGAAGAATATTTGTATCGATCCTAGTCCTCCACTACTCATAGTGAAGTTGGGACTTTCATTCCAGAAACAAATGCAGAGGTGTTGACAGTCGATGTGTTACCTGAATTAAACATTATGATATTGGCAGATGATATTGTAGCATAAATGCCCTTTCATGATAATTTTGGTGATGGTCCAAACCCTTAAGTTATTTTGATGGAAATGATGATGTAAGAGACGACCAAGAGTTCGGACATCAACTCTCTTTGATCTCAGCTGCTGCAAAGTAGGCAGGCACTCTCTTTTCTGAACGCCAAACCAGATTCTTCCCCTTAGGAGGAATTTTCAGCTTCCAAAAGTAAGCCCGGTATGAGCATTATCATTAGACTCCCACCTGCCATGTAATTTCTGAAGCAGTTTATATGCACTTTTGAAAGAATATAAACCTAAAGCTTCTTAGGTCCAAGTCATTTTGTCAAAGTCTTGTGCAATATTCAGAGAAATGTCTAATATGAGCTTCTTATCTCTATCCTCAAACAAGTCCTCCAAGATTTCAGCATCCCAATTCCCACCTTCAATGATCATTAGATTGCAAACTTTAGCCTCGGCCAAACCAGGGTGAGTTGAATAACGAAAGGTTGATCTTCACAAGGCAACTAAGGTTCATGAAGAACATCGATCTCTTGACTATTACCAACACACCAACGTATTTAAAAAAATAAATTGCCAAAATATAAATATATGTATCTTTTAAATAGTAAAATAGTCCTGGCCTCCAAGTGAGCAGGCCCGGCCCTGGACAGAGGCGGGCTAGGCCTGTGCCTAGGGCCCACCCAGCTCAGGGGCCGAAATTTTTTTTTCCTCTTTTAAAATTATACATTTTTTTTTATCGATTTTGAAAAATACCATATTTTTTCTAACATAAGGGCCCAAAATTTTTTTTTCTCCTATGGCCCACTTTGTTTCAGGGCCGGCCCTGCAAGTGAGACAAAACTTTCTTTCATTGATTAAAGTTATTTTTTAAAGGCTAATTAGAATTGTTGTCCCTCAAACTTTAACATGTACCGAATCATACCTCCTGAACTTTGAAGACTGTTAAAAATTTCCTTTAAATTATTAAGATTGTTGGATTTAAAAACTTTTTGTCCAATTTTAGTAAGGAAAGTCTAACATGAATAAAAGTTAGAGGGCATGATTTGATACATATCAAAGTTCAAAGGGTAAAATTTGCTAGACATCAAAGTATGGGGAGCATGATTTAGTACATAAACAATCACCGAATTAGTAAAATTAAATGAAATTAGACAAAAGTACTTAAATCTAACAATCTCAATAGTTCAGGAGGAATTTTTAACGGCCAGAAAAGTTCAGAGAGCATGATTTGATACATGTCAAAATTCATATCAAAATTTAAAAGGTAAAAATTCTAATTAGTCTTCTTTAAATTATGAACATTAAAACAGTCAAAACAAAATAAGTTAAAATAGTCTACTTAAGGGCAAAATTATCATTGTAATTATTACACCATTATGTCACTTCTATAATAGTTTTTTTTTTAAAAAAAAAAATACCGAAAAATAACAAGTTTATCCCTAACAACAATAGGAACTCCTACGCAAAGTTTGGGATAAGTTGAAAAATACTTTTTTTGTATCTATTAATCAAAAATACCCTCATGTTATTTTTTATTAAAATATACCCACTTTTTTGAGTGGATTACCTAATATACCCTCTTAAGTCTAGCATATAATTTACATAACTTAAGGGGTCTAATGGGGACATCATCCATAAAAGTGGGTATATCTAAAAAAATATGAAAATAGAGGTGAAAATTAAAACAAGTTAAATAAAGTGGGTATACAATGTAATTTCCTCGCAAAGTTTAACCATAATATTATTGGAATATATTTTTTTTTAATGAAAATCCACACATTTGCATTTTCTTGACCGATTTGAGGAATTTTTTCTAACATTTTTTCAATTAGGTCGTTGGCGTGTCTAACATTATTTATTGATTTGTATGACTAGCGATGAATTTTTTAGCGTTTTTTTTTTTTTTTTCTCCAATTAAGAATGTACAATATTCTAATGCGATAAAAGAATCAATTAAAGTTGAATCACTAATTCTCATTAAGAATTCGTTAGGCCCTTTACGAACATCCTCTTTAATTGCGAAGTTTTACTACCTTTTAAAAATTCATAATCAGATTTTGGTAACTAAATATTTACAACTTGACAATTTCACAAAGCATTTTCAAGTACTTTAATATAATTTAATGAAACTAAATATTTGCAACTTAACAATTTCAAAGAGCCTTTGTTTGCCCCATAATAGCTCACATTCTTCTACCATTTCTTGGTAGTTGATTAATTTATCGAGTTGTTCCAAAGTATCAAAGCGGTTTGTCATTAACAGAACTCCTTGACAATTCTCTATAAAATACTCGTTTGGACGGGGATAGTTTCAATAAAATTTTATTCTTGGTCAAAAATTCTTCTTTGATTTTGTTCATCAATTTCATGACAAGAACATGAGAGATACATATTACACCACGATTTTGAATGAAGTGAGAACCAACTATGTAGCATTTACAATGAGAATTCAAATATTGTATGTGCCATTAGTCTAATTCTTTACTTTGTAGGTCTCGTACATTGAAACCCATAGTTATAAATCTGAATCCATTAATATGGAACATTTTCTATTTTCTGTTTCATGTGGAACCCCCTAACATATAGAAAGTGATTTTGTTGTTGTGAAATACGAAGTCTTTGTATGTTAAGGCATGTATTTAATTTATTCATAGTATTAGAGTGAGATTTACTTTTTAGGAAATATAATTCGAAGCAATAAGAAGAATATTTCTAGTAGAATTTCTTTCACAATCCCTGGAAAGACAATTCACTAATAGATCGAGGGATAAGTAATTAGTACCTCTGGTGAATACTCCACCAATATAAAAAGTTCTCAATGTTAGTTAAGTGTCTCGTTCCCTAATAGTCGACAAATTAAAATTACAATAGGTGACCCATTTTTTCTTTTACTTGAGTTAGGAGTTGGACTAGAATATTTTTTCCTAGACATTTTCCAAACCATAATAATAAAAAAAACAGAACTAGAAGATGAAATGTGATGAGAATTGAAAATGTTAAAATAATTCACCAAAAGTTATATATCTAACGCAAACAAGCAGTTGAGCCATGAACATTGCTTTCAGCGCAGATAAGAATAGAGTTGCAGATTCATATCATTTAGACCATTCGCACAAGAAACTAAGCTTTTCCTCAAAAGATAAATAACATATTTGAAAAAAAAAAAAAAAATCATCACAATTTCAATCAGACAATTGTATGAGTTGCAATGAAATTTTTGTGATCGTCCACTATTGCTTCATTCAATCACCAATCTGGTCCAAGATTTTCTCCCCGCTTTCGGTTTACGACACCTTTCTCCTCCGGTTAACACCTAGTAACAGTTATATACAGAAGAATATCTAATCTGTTAGTAAAATAATGAGAAGGGAAAATGATGGCATTATTGATGCAAAACTCCATTGGCTACCTTCTCCTTCATCTTCTGGAGGGAAATGCAGAACCAGTTGGCCTGTCAGACAATCACGAACGAAATTATTAGGAAAGAAATAACCGAAAAAGTTTTGAATGAAAATTTAACTAAAGCCACACCTCCCCTGCTGCTGCTGCTGATGCTGCTTAAGTCCAGTGTTTGAGCTGGATCTGCCATTGCTCGATCCTATGCTTTGAGTAGCGCTCATAGTTGATCCATTCAAGAGCTGACTGGGCCTATTCTCAGCGACATTCAGGTCACGAGCATCTATCGATTTGCTTAAGATTTTAACATTTGTTAAACCCTCAGATGCTCCACCATAATACACACCGTTTGGTTGCGGATTCTGCTGCAAAAGAGACAGGTGTTGGGTCAATTACTTAGTAGTTGCATTCATATATAGGAGATACGCCTAAATAAATTTTGAAACAGCATTGTTGGGCTTAGAAATATTGAGATAAAGTGTGGAAGAACCTTTTTATGTCTGTTCTGTGCAATTGGAGTAACGGCCACAGATGCCATACTCGATGAGTAAGGAGCCAATGCAGCGGCGGCAGCAGCAGCAACTTTGGCAGCGGCAGCATTGGCTGCTACCATCTTTTGTGCACCTTCACGAAGATGAATATAATCTCCCTCGATCACAAATAACTGCAGATACAGAAACATTTTCATTACTATTCATATTTTCATTAATGGAACCACGCAAACCTGGCAGTTTCAAGAAACTCACATCAGGGTGGCTGGCCACAAATTCATCAAGCTTTCCATGCTTTTTCTTGTAATCGTGCCAGTGTAAAGGTGCAAGCATCTTTCCAAGTCTATTTGGCAACTGTACAATTCAAAGTACACAAAAAAAAAAAACAATAATAGATATAAGAAAACTCATAAAAGACCAATGCCCCCGCCCACAAACACCTAGCAACTCATAAATGCTCACCGTTGAACTTATCCGAATTCTACCACCAGCTGGAATGGTACGAACTATGCAAGCCAACAATGATCTTTCATCTAGAAGAACAACTTCTGCAGTCCTTGCCACAGTTGGTGACTTTGTCTGTCCACCAGAAACAAAAGCTTCGGGCAATACTACATCATTAGAATTATTTAATGCAGTTTCCTCAAAATTCTCCGGAGTCCCTAATGTATTGGCAGAAGAACTGGATTGTGCTGTGGTTGAAACTTGTTCCTCTAAGCCACCAATACCATTCATAACAGATTGCTCATTTGTCTGTTCAAATATTTCGATAAGCTAAGCATCAATTTACTCTCACTAGCCACAGCTTCCATAAAATAGGTTAACCAAAATAAAGCAACAAGACACAAACCTTAGTTTCAGTGCTCTGCTGAAGTGACTCCAGGCGTAACACATCTTGAAACTGTGATGAAATTTGTCTCAGTTCCTGCTCAGATTGGGCATTGCGGTAACCCCTATCAATTGACTCGAGAACCTGATATATTATTATTTTAATGTTACATCATTAGTACATAGAGATACTAAAGATGAGCAAAAGCATCAGCAGCATCTTTATTAATATAACCTGTTGTTCCCCAGTAGACGACGAGATCACAGAGTTGGGATCAGCCTGATGACCAATGTGAGCATTCAAATAATCTGCAGAAAGAGCTTGTCCATTAACAGACATCTCGTAGTTGTAATTTTCATCTGATCTCACAAGGTTTTGATCAGCTTGGGATGGTGATATTTCACTTTGTGGTGATATTTGTGCACCTTCTGATACGGCCTAAATAATATAACAAAGAATGTCAGTATGTCTGATCCATTAACGTGTATAAAAGCACCTAAAAAAAATGTGTTCATCTGTCAGCCGTCAGCACCTGTTGATTCGACCACTGTTGTTGCAGGGATGACATTGCAGGAACAGAATGGAATTGCCCAACATGAGATTGAGGAACATGTGGTTGGACAGAGTGGGCAACCCCTTGTTGATGCATAACATATGGATGCATAGCAGCCAACTGTCCAGGAGGAAGGAAAGAAGGCATCCCAAGTAAAGATGATGGAGTAATGGGAACACCAGCAATGTGATCAACCTAACAATTAAAGATAAACAATAATTAATATTTGGAATTATCTTGTGTGCTTCATACTAGACAACAAGACTATGAACTTTCCTATCGCTATTGCATTGAACATGGTTTCTGATCTATGATTTTGCAATACTCCATCCTTTGAACAATCACAAACCCTCCAGCAGGGTAATCAGCATTTCACCAATCAGTAAGTTCTACAACGGCAGAGGGGGTGAAAAAAAGCAAATAAAATTACCTGACTTGATGCATTGCCAGTTGAAGTAAATGATGTAGCATTGTCAGCATTTCCATTTGAAAGGGCCGCATTGCTTCCACTTGATGTGCCACCTCCATTCATGTCTAGTTGGTTTCCATTATTCTGACCATATCCAGATGCATCATTTGAATTTTCTTGTGAAACTCGTGACTCTTGAGTGAAAGCACCACTCCTTTCTCTTGCATCAGCCAGCTCAAGTTGAAGCTGTTGTATTGAATGCATATGATGTCTCTCCAACTCTGCAAACTACCATCAACAATCCAGATACATAAACATTAATGAAGTGAATTTATGAAACATGACAAAACTCAAAGGGGATCTCCATCAATCCCATTCTATAATCAAGCAAATAGCGACCTGCTGTACCAGCAACTGAAACAAAATTTAAAGGTGCGGTTCCAGACATAAAATGGAAAAGTCAAGTTTCACACAAACATTAGGGAGAAAATTTGGGCTTAACATAAACTCATTGTGTGACACAAATCTGCTATAACGAATGAAAAAGGGATAACCAAATAAATAGTACAGAATTAAGTGGAAAAGGGAAAAACATGAAACCTACCTGTCTTTGACAACTAAGCCAGAGCTGATTATATTGTTCTGCACGCTCAGCTTGCTGCAGAGCATCCACTTCCTGGACACGGGTTATCCATGCTTGGGCTTCTCTCAGTCGATCATCCTTATAAAGATTGTTTTCTTGAGCAATCCTATGCTGAATGATAATAAAATATTAGGCAATGTACTTAGTCATAATACTAAGTCCACTACAAAATGAATAATGATTTTATAATTTTAGAGTTACAATTGGGGATATCCAAAATTATTAAATAGAGAGCATCGCTATATGGTACCCTAGGACATGGCATATCACTATTGGTGCAATTTAGTAGCAATTAATTTAAACTCAAATATGTGGAATTCAATATTTTTTAATTTCCAATGGCGCTTTTTGGCATAACAAATTAGCTTCATAATCCAAGAGCAATATAAGTACATCATAAGCGTACGTATGAAACAGACCTGTTCCTGCAACTCCATAAGCTGCCTATCTTTTTCTTGAATGTGCTCTTGAAGCTCATGTAGCTTTTTAATGTGTTGTGCTCTTTCAGCTTCGGAATGATCGCGCTCTCTTCTGCCAGCAGAAAATATTCAAAAGAAACAATGTAAATTTTATTTCCAATGTTATAAACCAGCATAAACACAGAACAATGTAAAAAAAAAATACTTAAAAGCACAAAATGGTAAATTTCAAGTCTAGCAATAAAAAAGTGGAAATTAATATAAATTAACCTGAAGCTCGCTAGTTCTTGGTTTTGTTCTCTGAGAAGGTCTTCTTTAGCCCAAGCCTAGCAAACCAAAATAATATCAGAAAAGTTATTATAATGTAAAAATGTACAAGTACAATAGCTTCTTATCAAAATAAGTGAGTATTTGACAAACCGCTTCATTGTCTCTTTTGATAGCATGTAGCTCTCTTTCTTTATCTTCCAGTTTCAGTTCCAGCTCGTGTATGGTCTGATCCCTTTCACGCAGTTGCTCCTATATTAGCAGATAAATCCACCTTTAAGAATGACTATATATCTATATCAACTTGTCAACAATGATGTTTGGTATGTATCTAATCCCAAAATAGTTCCAAACATTGGAATATGTATCTAATCTGAAAAACAGCACATTATATTAAAAAAAACTAGAGTGCGCAGCAAGCTAAACTACTAAAATTTGGAATGGTTCGACAAAATCAAACCATCCACAGAACAATTGCTCTCAGTAAAAACCTTTTTCAAATAGATTTCATTATAATTGCAACCTAAGGGAAGTAGATAGAACAAAACCTGAAGATTGGCAGCAGCACTAGAATGCTCCTTAATTTGGGCGTCAAAGCTATTTTGCATTTCGATCATTTCAGATCTAGCAATTATTTGAGCTCGAAGCTCAGTCTCCATGTGTTGCAATTCCTCTCTTTGTCTTGACACATCATGAAGCCGCTGCTGCAAGAGATCATGGTTCGAGCTACCATTGATTGTAATAGAACAGAAATCCACATCAAGCGGCTCTCTTCCCCGCTGCACCTTGATAATTATAAACCATGTCAACGTGGTTTCACTAAAACACAAGCATTTTTTATACAATCCGAATCCTTACCTCATAAATGGTTCTCTCATCTGATTGTCCTAACTTTGACCGTTCCAATTCCTATATTCCAAAATATGATCAGTTGATGCATATAAAGTGAAAGAACACATCGCATTACTTGCATCATAGTGCCCATCAACGTAAAAAAAAAACAAAATTTCACACTTTAACAGCTAAGCACTAAACAGTAATGTTCTTATTAGCCAAGAAAACGCTACAGCAAAAATCAAAGCTTTCTTTTTCTCTGTGTTAGTACTGAAAGAACCAACAAACTATACAACCAATAAATCTTACACGACATAGGATACAACATGTAAGTATAAATATATGTGTGTATATATATATATATCAAACACTTTGTAAACCAAATCGTTAAAATTTATCAAAATAAAACAATCGTTAAATTTTAATGTCAAGAATTCCGCTAATAAAGTGTGCTGATTATCTAGACCTAAAACAAAATCAAATACACGAAACCAAAAAACAGCAACACAACCATTAAATCCCTTGGCTCATTTGGCAATCAAACAAAGTCAATGCCACTAGGTAATCAAGACAGAAAAAACAAGTACCTCATCGCCGACGTTTCGAACCGAATGATGGTCTGAGACAGCGCGCCACTCTTTCCGAGACTGTTGAGATGAAATCGGCATCGGAGCACCACGTGCGGCTGCTGTGGCCTCCATCGAAGAGAAAAAGCTGTGTCACAGCTTCAACTCTTCTTCCGCTATAGTATAACTACTTTCCGTCAAAATGAAACCCTAGGTTTCGATCGATAGAACCAAAACAGACCTGGAATCGGAAAAAACTGCAGTTGTAGACGAAGCGAAGAGAATTTCCGAGAGAATCGAGAAAATCGAAGCGAAAATCGAAGGAAGGAGAAGAAATGAGAGTGAGGAGAGGAAGAAGAAGTACCTGGATGAAGATTTTGGGAGTGAAAAGTGAGAGGTTTTGTGATAAAAGGGTTTTGGAGGGGTTGAATTGCAATTATTGAAGAGTTGACGCTAGAGAGAAAGAGAAATCTCGAGTGAAGGGAGGCCTCCCGCCATTTATAGGGCAATTTTCTCTACTCACGCTTTTCTAGTGACGCGTGTACGAAACGCTTCACACGTATTTACTGTTTTGTCCCCTCAATTCTTTTGTTTTTTTTTTTGAGTATTGTTACTCGGCATGCCCAGGGACGGAGGGACTTTAGCCCATATGTGGGCTAAAGCCCTCACTCAAATATAAACATCAAATTTTTTATATGTAGATATATACATATATTAATTCACTTTGCTCAATTTATTAAAGTCCAATTCACAAAAGCCCTCACTCAATATCTTAATCATGATTCATGAGCCTACTCTAATTCTAATCAAGCCCATTTTAAAAGTAGTCCAATACAAATAATAAAAAAAATAATACTTTATTAAAAAATAAATTAATACCATTGACAATATTTTATTTTATTTTTGTCAATAGTATTATTTTATTTTGTTAAAGATGAAAATTTGAAAGATACATTTATTATTATTTTTATTAGTTTTGACTTAATATTTATTCAAGCCCTCACTCAACTAAATTTCTAGCTTCGTCACTGGGCATGCCTAATACCTTTATATATTTTGTCTTGCGATTGACTGGTAATATTTTTTAAACACTTAGTTGGATCAATAGATATTAACACATAAAAAAGTGTTATGCACCACTTGGTATGAGGTTTAGATTGATGAGAATGATAATGTAAAATTTAAATTAGAACGATAGGTTTGTGTTTTTAAGTAAGGTGCCATTTTTGTTGCCTCAGTGGATAAGATGGATCTATATTCAAGTGGAGATGGATGATATTTGGGTCAATCCCAACTATATGTTTAAATGACTCCAAAAAAATTGATCATGGTTTGACTTCAAGAAGTAAATTAATTGCTATTTGATTTATTTTCTCAATCCCTTACCTATTTTAAAAACCTTGGTAGAACCGAGTGGATCTAAAATAACTTTATTAAGCCAAAAAAATTCTTTGGTGATGTGGACATTAATGTTTCACATGTAGCAAAAAGGATGACATCACGAAGTTGAGTAGACCCGAGTCATAGTAGTCGACTTAGGAGGGGACACTAGTCCTGCGCCCAGGTTGACTACGAGAGCTCCAAGATGGAAGTTCAAACTTTAATAACTTGAATCCAACTCATTATCTTTCAGTATTTTGTACCATGAAGACATGAAGCAATTAAATCCAAGTACGCTTTAAGAGATTTCCCTGGTTGTTGTTTTATTTTGGTCAAAGATGATGCCTCTAGTCGATGGTCTCTTGCAGCCTGAAACTGCTTTTTGAAGTCCCTCGACAACTGTTCCTAGGATGTTATGGAATAAGTGAGGAATTTATCAAACCAGCTGCTCGCGGCTCTTGTTAAGGAGGTTGGAAATAATATACAATGTAAGTTATTTGAAACATTTCTTACTCGCATAATAGTATTAAAATTATGAATTTAAGATATCAGGATGGAATGGCTCGATTTCTTCATCAGAGTCCGTATCCTGGCAATTTGTCATATTCTCCATCTTGATATTTTCTAAACTTATCCTCTAATTGAATTACTCGTAATTGAATGAGATCCACGGGTTGCTGATTGCGCAAATCAGGTGCATTTCGATTTAAGTGCTCTCGAAG
This sequence comes from Cannabis sativa, assembly GCF_029168945.1. Classification (NCBI taxonomy): domain Eukaryota; kingdom Viridiplantae; phylum Streptophyta; class Magnoliopsida; order Rosales; family Cannabaceae; genus Cannabis; species Cannabis sativa. Next base: position 485,027 of record NW_026870038.1, on the reverse strand, counting down.
GTCTGGCTGCCTTCATTTTAATCTCTTATGTAAATTGGGTTCGCGATGCCTTTGTTCATAGTTTCTTACGGACTTGGTCTTTGAGTAGCTTTCAGATTGGTAACTACATGAGTTACTTATACTCTCCTGGTCAGCATAATAACGCCGAGATCTACTTCCATCTCACGTTTGTCTACTTGACCTACTGTGCCCACGGGATCGCGATTCTTCTGTGCTTGAGCTTGCTTCATTTTGCAGTGGTCTTCTTCTTTGAAATATATTAGACACATGTTTCCTACTTAAGTAAGTGTGCGTATTTTCTCTATCCGCACGCGAAGGCTGTTGTGGATGTCTCGAGGGAAGACCACTAGACCTAGGTTGGTTTCCAGGATTTCTTTCATTATCACGAGGAAATCCTTGTTTCCTAGTCAAGTTTTCCTCGCCTCTTCATTCATGCGAGATGATTCTCGCATTTTAGTTCGTTCATTCTCTTGGGTTGCAAATTCATGGGAAGTTCGTGGAACATCACATCGTTGTTCTTGATTCCTTGAATTATTTGGGTTAGGTTGATTATCTATTGGCACTTCCCTTGTATTCCCAGGTTGCTCCTCCTGGGTATTTGGGGGATTCCCTTAGTTATTATCCTGCCTTCTGGTCCTGGAACCCTGAGATCTTCTTCGTGGTCTCCTTATAGTAGGATCAGGTTGGTTCTGAGGAACTGTCCCCTATGCAACTCTGGCTGCTGCGGCTTCTCGCTCTAACTCAACGCTTCGTCAGTTTGATTCTGCCAAGCGTTGTCAAAGTTTCATGTTCTCTAACTCTATCAATGGTACGTATCTGGTAGGATCATAGGCATCTTCACTCCTTCTTTCTAGGATTTGATCACCAGCAGCATTGAAATTGCCATCGTTCCTCCCTGAATGTGGTGTTTCGGATGTGTTGGTTCTCTGAGATCCCAGAGTTCTTTGCCAGGACGATGAGTTGTTTCCTCAAGACGATTACAGTCGTGTTGATTGTTATCAACCATTCAATATGGGTAGGTATTTGTGTTTATGAGGAGGAATTTTTGTGAATTTTTATCACCGAGGCTCTCAATGAAAGCACCAAACTGTTCACGCATATTTTCGTTAACTAAATGATAATAAATAACACCAGATAGTTTACGTAGTTTTGTAGTTAAAACCTACATACTCCACGAGTCCTTATTATTAGGGATACTTTTTGAAATACAAAATACAATCTCAATATTTGAAATAATAAGATTTTCTCTCTCTTTTTGTCATCGTTTTTCCCATGGACTTTGCCTCTATTTATAGTAATATAGGTAGGAAATTATTTTTATTGGGATTGATTCACTTACAACTGCTAATGAAACGTGGACATTCCCCACGTTTCATATATTCACACATGTGATAATATCTAATATCTACCCAACTGCTTCTTGTATTTATCTTTTAGACGGTTATGCTGACTTGGAATGCTATATCTTGCAAATATGAGTTATTCTTCTTGTCCGTCTTGAGAAGAAAAACACTAAGTTTAGAAGTAATTCATCTCGTTGTACCCCTTTATTTGTATTGATGTTGTGAGATGACTTTTTTATTGTATAAATTATAAAATGCGAGACGGTTAAGTGTTATAAATTTCACTTTATTCTCATGGGAGTCAATGATTCACGAGGTCTTTGGATATCTCGTCTTGTTCATTTTATTACTTTGTCTATCCCGAGGCAAACATATGTCTCGCCAATTTTAGTTTAATAGTTTTATTCTGTCTCGCATAAGACTAAGCAGTCAGCGAGTTTAAATATTTCTATCAAACTTGTACTTAGTTGGAACAAGTTATTTTAATTGCATATAATGATGTAACATCATTATTATATTCTCTGAGTTGATTCATATTTCTTTTGTGGGACATGTGTCAGCTTCTGGTACACAACCAAAATTTGAGTATAACAAAACTTCTTCGAGTTCCTCGATGGGTCCGAGAGCTGTTTGGTCATTAGTTATGCGAGGATCTATATCCTCCATTTTTCTTTCAGAACTGGTTTAAGCTATTATGACCAACGTTTAATGTGTTAAGGACTTTCCTCTTGGTTGCATGTTGTAACATTGCCTTGCCATTAGTTGATCTCTTCAGATAATTCCAACCATTGACTATGTCAGGAATTTCAGTGATAGGTGTTTTATAGAGCTGAATGTTAGGGTTTATGCCCTAAAAAGTCTGTAAAGACATTTCTGTTTATAAATTAAAGTTTAACATTTTTATACATGCTTGAATGTTAAATTATTAATGTCTAATATTGAATAATTTATATATAAATATCGAAAAATTCTTTATTCATTCATGAGGTTGTGACTTGTATTGTACGAAGAATTATAATTACTTAGCCATGAATAAAATAACTAACAATATGTTAAAGTTATGAAATATTTAATCAATGATTTATGGTTCACTAATGCCCGTTATTCGGTGCAAGCAATCTCGATTTGGATTACTGATGTAATATGACATCTAATTGAATGTGTTGTATATAATATAAAATATATACGACATAGACCGAAATTAATTAAGATGTTTTTATCAAACATGTCATTTACTATATAGACCTAATTTATATCACAAGGATGATCAAACTTGAGTAATTATGAATTATTGTTCATATTATTAATTTCTTTGATTAACTCGTGAAATTTTCTCAAAGAAGATGATTCTTACAACTTTTATTTTGGAAATCTAATAATATGGATGGTTGGGAACTTGATTTACAATTATGGAATCCTGACTTTCCTAACCGATAGAATGTTGATTCATTTAAGTGTTAATTTTGGAACTGAAAAGTTGTGCACATATGAACAAACCACAAGAACAAGAAAGAAGAAATAGTCAAATCACATCAACGCATGGAATAAAATTAGTCAATATTCATCATATCTCTAAATTGGGAAATTAGTTCATAATTTCAACATTCAAACCCATGAATAAACTAAAGATAGATAAAAACATAAAGAAATTAAAGAGAAGAGAAAGAAACTAGGTCGGAAACTCGATCGGGTCTCCATGCTCGCCCCAAGAGTCTTCTTCTTTTGTTTTTCTAGGGTTCTTTTTTGATTGCCTTTCATAAAAAATCGAGATCCTCCTCTTATAAAGCAGTTTTAACACTTAAAATTGAGAAAAGACGAAAATATCCTTGTCCCGTACGGAGGCGTCGCCGCAACCACCATAAGTCTCACTGCGGCGATTGTAGGTGATAAAAATCCCCCATTTTTGTAGTGATCTCGCCGCGACTACCTGGAGGCGATAATTCACCACAACGAGCCTTCAATTTTTCAGCACAAAAGTCTGCCAATTTACATCCTGTCTTGTTCTTTCAATAGTTGACAAATTTTCATTTTAAAACTCTGTGAACCTGAAAACAAAGGAAGGACAGGCGTAAAACTATCCAAAAAGTAACACAAAGAAGATAATTAACTCTAAACAGTGATACAACAAATAGACTAAAAATAGCCTAACACAACTCTGAAATCTTATCTTTAGGATGGCCCACCCCTTCACCTTTTGGTTGGCATTGGTTTGAAGTAGTTTATGTAGATGCTAAAATCCACAATCAATTGAATATGATCATATACAGGCACCAACAAGCTGTAGAAAAAATAATAAAGTTACTAAGAAACCTTGGGACACCAGAATGTTGCTAACTGAAGGGACTCTGATGGTCAAGTTAATAATGTAATAAGGTGAAGGAAAATGAATGACTGAACTATGTTACCACCTATGTTGACTGTGAAATCATTAGTACGTAATTTCAGAGAGAATGAAGTGTAAGTGAGAAGTGTTATGATGACTGACATTGATCTGCCTCTCTCAGTGCTTAAGAGTGGCTCTTATAGGCAATTATGGAAGAATGATCCCTCGTTCTCCTTTGGGAGAAATCTTCTCCCACTTTATGAGGGAGATCGCTATTCTCGTGGTCAGTTTGACTAACCACTTCTTAGTCCGTTAGGTAAGTGGCGAGACTTACTCTCAGATGTGGGTCAGATCATTGAGAGTTCAATGTCGGGTCATGGATAATATTCACATATGACTTGACCATATGTTTTGGGCTTATTGGTCTTGGTCTTGTGATCGTACCATTAATGACATGTTTACTAATAAGTAATGTGAATCAACGATAAGGTAGTTATTCATTTACATTTGGTTACTTACTTTATTAAAATTGGAAAAGAGAGAACTTGATTAAATAAGAGATAAAAGAAAGGCAATACTTCCCCCACTAATTTTTTAACAAATGACATCAATGACATGTTTACTAATAAGCAATGGGAATCAATGGAAAGGAATCATTCCCTACATTTGTCTATTTAATTTATTAGATTTAATAAATGGAGAACTTCCCCCACCAATTTTTTAAGGAATGTCATTAAGGGTAATGGATTTTATTTATTTTTATTTTATTTTTTAATATTAAATTTATAATGACAGTTTTATCCTTTAAAATATATCTTAAAAAATAACTACCATATACTATAATTTAACTCAAAAGGGTAATTAGTCAATTTAAGCATTTTGATTACGTTTCCTGATAAAGTAAACAATTTAACTCAGAAGGGTAATTTAGTTAATTTAAGCATTCCAGTTACGTTTCCACATAAAATAAACAAGATAAATCACTATCATTTCATTTCTAATCAATTTTAGTAAACAACATATTACAAATATTGTTTTGGATTATTCTTCATTTATTCTATTACTTTATTATGATTTTGAATATTGTGTAGTAAACGTGCTATAAATGTAATGATTTTTATTTATTTTTTAATATTAAATATATAATGACAATTTTGTCCTTTAAAATATATCTTTACAAAATAACTAACACATACTATAGTTTAACTCAAAATAACAATTTTTTCAATTCAAGCATTTCGATTACGTTTCTTAATAAACTAAACAAGTTAAATGATTAGTATTCTATTTCCAAACAATTTTATTAAACAACATATTACAAATATTAATTCTGATTATTCTTTATTTATTTTGTTATATTTTCTATTAATTTATTCAAATATTGTATAGTAAATGTGCGATAAGATTAACGAGAGATAGTCAAATCTAATTTTATTTGATCACCCTCTTGCATTAGGGGTGAGCATAAAATCCGAGAAAATCGAAAAAATCGTTCAAACCGACTTACCGAACACCGTTAGAACCGAAACCGACGAAACTGAAAATTGAAAAAACCGCCATTAAACGGTCGGTTTTTTTTTTTTTTTGGTAATAAACCGACCGAAAAAACCGAAACCGACCATTATACATATATATTAGTTTATTAAGTTTTTTTTTTCATGTATTATAGTTACTAATAATATAAAAAAATACTATAATTTTTTTATTAATATTAAAGTTAAAAGAATAAAATAATTAGTTTTTGAACAATTAATTTGTATGTTTGTAGTTGTAAAATGTAAAATAATATATTTATAGAATAAATTGTTAGGTTTTATGCCCTAAATAAAACTCCATCTCAATGTAATCTATTTTATTCAACATCAATAAAGAAACAGAAGTATTTTTCATTCATTTGTGTATGTTTTGGCTCACTTTATCAATTGCTTGTCTAATTGATTTATAAATTCATCTTAAACCCTTTTCACATACTTGATCATGTTTATTGTGCTGTCATCACATTGGAAAGTAAACATGACTATGTGAATAAAGTTTCCTAGATTTATCAGACACAGGGTTTTACTGATATGATAATCTACAACAAGAGTTTACTTGTATTTGGAGAAATACTATGTTCTTTCCAGAACATTGGTTAAAGTAAAGCTCAGGTTGGAGGCATGGAGTATGCATCGGAAGGGACCGATATTGAACTTTGATTTAGATTTAATTAAACTTACCGTAAAATCTATTCAAGTCAATATCGCCAAGTTGATCCTAGATCAAATGATCTTAATCTTGTTATGATTAGGCTCAATCTTGAAAGGTTATTCGTGTTCTTTGATTTGTTAGTTAAGCCTACTTTTAGGTCAGGGTGATACGTACATTTTGGGAACACGGTAGTGCAATTGAGTGGGAGCGCTAGCATAAACATGGAATCTATAGCTTCTACCTGGCGAATAGTAAGCAAAGGATGATTTCCTTCGAGCTTGACCAAACGAAAATAAATGGTGGAGATCTCATTTCACATAAGCTGAAATATCATTTATACGGGGTCAAGTGTTTTACGGATAAAATACATAGTAGGGTGTTACGGTAATTTAATCCCTTTACTGTGTAGATCATTCATATAGAGGATCATTGATCACATTAGGATTATAACAATGGATAACTAATGATGTGTCTATATGGTGGAACATATAGAGCATTCTATATACTGAGAGTGCAATTCTAAGTTCTATGCGTGGATTCAACGAAGAATTAATAAGTTAGTGAATTTTAGTGCTAAATTCTTGATCTACTTATTGGAAGCTCGGTTATATAGACCCATGGTCCCCCCACTAGTTGAGATAATATTGTTTGTAAGACTCATGTAATTAGTTTTGATTAATCAATTATAATTCACGAATTAGACTATGTCTATTTGTGAAATTTTCACTAAGTAAGGGCGAAATTGTAAAGAAAGAGTTAATAGGGGCATATTTGTTAATTATGATACTTTGTATGGTTCAATTAATAAATATGATAAATGACAATATTATTTAATAATTATTTATAGTTATTAAATAGTTAGAATTGGCATTTAAATGATTGAATTAGGAAATTGACATTTTTGAGAAAATCAGATACTAAAGGTGTTAAAATTGCAAAATTGCAAAAAGCAAGGCCCAGTCCACTAAGCCATGGCCGGCCATCTTTATAGGTATTTTAAGTTGATTTTTTCATTATTTTAATGCCATATAATTCAAATCTAACCCTAGTGGAATGCTATAAATAGATAGTGAAGGCTTCAGGAAAATTACACTTTCTGAATCAGAAAAACCTAAGCCTCCACTCTCTCTTCTCTAGCCGCCACTCTCTCTCTTGCTTCTTCCTTTGAATTTCGAAATTACTTTAGTGATTAGAGTAGTGCCCACACACATCAAGCAATACCTCAATCATAGTGAGGAATATCGTGAAGAAAGATCATCAGCAAAGGAGATTCAGCATCAAGGATTCAGAGAAAGAGATCCAGGTTCAGATCTTGATAATACTCTGCTACAGAAAGGATTCAAGGGTTAGAGATCTGAACGGAAGGAGTCATTTAATTCCGCTGCACCCAATGTAAGGTTTCTTAAACTTTATATGTGTTTAATTTATCGTTTTAGAAAGTTCTTATTTAGGATGTTAATAAACATACTTGTGAGTAGATCTAAGATCCTGGTAAAATAATTTCCAACATAAATTAGATTATTATTATTTTTTTTTAAAAAAAAAGTTCGGTTTGGGTGGTTTAAACCGACTAAACCGAGGTTCAAATGGTCGGTTTTAATATAGGTTCTGGATTGGTCGGTCAGTTTTCAGATTGCACCAATCTAAGCCGAAAACCGAATTTTGGATTTTTATATAGAAAAAAATCGACCAAACCGATCGATGCTCACCCTCTTGTGGCCTAAGCCCAATTTTGTCCTCTCTACAACCTACGAAGGCTGGTTTAGAAATGTGTCTATTTTGGGATAATTTTAAGTTTTATGTTTTAATATGTTATATAAATGTATAGGTTAGTAGTAGTGATTATCTTTCTAGTAATGAATGAAAAGTAAAATAAAGAAGAAAAAAACGAAGCAAGACTTATAATAATGCCAAAGTCACACCACGCCATTTTCAATGTCTTATCCGCGTCTGCCACAAACAACCATCAATTATTGACTTTTTATTTTTATTTTTAATAATCATTTTATTTATTTATTTATTTATTTATCAGGCAAAATAAATATAAGGAGGCAATTATTGACTTTATATTATAATGAGACCACTTTAAATATGGTCTTATAATTCCTTTATATTATAGACTATTTAATTTGGTTATCACAATTCAAAAACTAAAAATCAAAATTACAAAGTTTATCATAAAAAAAATGTATATATTTTCTTAAAAATTCATTTCATTTTGATTAATTCAATTTCAAATTAGATACAAGTAATGATTGTGTGCTTTGTATTTTGTAAATAATTACTCTCACATGGCCTTAAATTACAAAATCCTTATCCTATAAAATTAAAAAATATATAATTTTTTAAATAAAAAACAAAATAACTTTCTTAAGATATAAGAAATTTCTCAATGAGAACAATGCCATTAATCCAAAGAGAAAAAAAAAACGTACTACTTGTTTTTATAAGAGTAAAACTATAGTATAGATGATTTTTTTTCACAATGATGTTATTTTAATTTAATTTGTTATTTTCCTATAAATTTATTCCAAAGTTCACATTGTATACAAAATGCACATAATTAAGCCAAATGTACTTAAAATTTAAGATGTCATTGTTCACAATCTTTCTTTATGAAAGTTTCTTTTCTCATCAATTTTGTAATAAACAAAAATATTTATTTAAAATTTCAATCTTCTTTGTCTAGTTTACCATAATGGATAAGCCTATAAATTCTTGTATTGTTGGACATCACATCCTAATTAGAGTAAAATTTATTGTAATTAATATAATAATTATGGGTTTTAAAATTTTATATATTAAAAGGGAGTTTGAAGTAATTTAGTACCATGTTGACTATTTAAGTTTTAAAATGTTGCCTTTTTTAAAAAACCATTTAAAATGTTGTTTAATTAAAAAATATACATCATAAGTTAGCTCAAATTGTATCTTTTCACTAATTTTGATGAATATTTTTTATTGATAGAATATATTTAAATATAAAACATATTTATATATTTGTTGTGAAAAGAAAAAAAAAAAAAAAAGAGAGAGAGAAATATTTACCAAAATTGATGGAAATGTATATTTTCAAATTAATTTACTATATAGGTATTAAGTAAACAACAAAGTATTAAGTTGGATTTAAGAGTTAAGACAAACAACAATATATTAAAATGGCATGTTTAATTTCCTACATTAAAACATTAAAGTAACAATTTTTGATTCATCAAGATTTTGTTGGATTTAAATATTGCTAAAGAATTATATTGTTGTTCCAAGTTGGTGAATCTCACTTGTATCAAATTTAGTTGTTTAACAAAAACATCATGTTTCATTCCAAACATTAAAAAAAGTAACATATGTATATATAGTATATATTTTAAGATTTATATAAAGCCATGAAAATCACCTTAAACACTTTCACACTCACAAAATAAATAAATCTAATATTGAACTCATTCACACTCACAAAAACTTTTTTTTGACACATAATTTTAATTTGTATATTCAAATTACATTAATCTCAATTATACAATTAAATATAATGTGATACCTATTTGAAAATATCTATAACTTTTATTTTAAAGAGAAACTCAAGAATTTCATTCATAGAAAAAGAAAATTAAGGTCCAATACAAATACAGTAAATTATGTATAAATATATACTCTACAATCTCTATCTATTAATACACTTAAGTATATATTATATTTTAATTGAGAGAAATACTATAAAGTGTCAAATTTAACAATAATGACAAATAAAATTCTTAATACTATATCATAATAAAATTATTTTTGAATAAATATAATATTTATACATGTATTATAACTTAAAATAAAATTATTAATAAAGTTATAAACTAAATATATTTTATTAAAATATGATTATTCTTGTATAAATGTATATTTTCTTAATACGAGACTTAGATAATATATAACTAATTGTAATTTAAAGGTTATTCTTAGTTATAACTGAACTAAATTGAGGCATAATTTTTTTTTATAATAAATTAGAGTTATTCTTTAATAGAGTATTCTTATATAGAGATTCTATTTTATACGTTGAGAATAACTAAAAGGTATCTGTGGTGTCTAGCACCCTCCAAAAAGTCATATTACCATTGATGCATTTAAATATCGGGTCCTCTAATGCTCATATTTCGAACAACAAATATAGTCACAACACGTGAACAAGAGCTCAAAATTAAAAGAGAATGCACCTGAGGGAAGTGAATATGGTATTTAAAGCGTCTCGAAAATTAATATTTACACTTATATTTAAGTGTTACTTTAAGGAATGATCAAATGTGAGTTAAAATATTAATTATTAAATAGAAAACGAGCGAGATCAAAATAGTATATATTACAATCATTTTAGAAATAACGAAGTATAGAACATACACATTACAAAAGAAAATACAAGATATAAGAAGGCAAGATGAGTCACTACATAAGATATTTATAATACGAGATGGACCTAAGAAACCCACATGAAGGACTGCTAAACTTATTTGCGAGTAGCACAGTGTAAGAAGACTTCTCAGTGAAATAATTATTTATTCGATAAAATCAAATGACAGTTACTAAGCAGTTATGCATTTTATCACACGTTGTAAAGTAATTATATGAATCGTGAGAATTATCTACGTTTTATAAGCAATTATTCAGATAAGTTCAAAAGAAATAAATGGCATATTAGAAATACTATAAACAGTAAAGGAGATCATTGTGCAAATGACGACAAAATTATCAAGTGATCACTTTGAGAGAAATTCATCATTTTTTGTATTTATTGAATTTTGTACTCAGTAAACAAATTGCTCATAAATGATAAAAACTTGTGAATTATGTAGATTTAACTACAAAATTACATAAATATTTTGTGTAAATTATTCTATTATTTATCATTCAGTAAATAATTCATAAAAAATATCTCATTTATTATTAACGAAATTATGAGTTAAGAGGTCCATATAATTTAATGTAATAATTTTTATAGAATATCGCTAACCAATTGCAAGATGCCACTTCTAAGTGGTCCTTAATATCAATGGTGTCTATACATGTATTTGTCCCTCATAATGGTAGGGATGGTCTCCTAAAATGGTGGTATTAGTTGTTCTTGTCTCCCTACTTTATTGAGGTTCTACACTTCTTCCCTTCATGAGTTCTAGTTTAGGCAAATTGTATTGGGTTGAAGACTAAATACTAGTAAGAGGATTATTAATATGTTTTTTTTTGTTATATTGTATAATTCACATGTAAATTAATTTATACCTATATTGATATTATACATTTTTTAAGTCATAAATTATAAATCTTGAAAATAAATAAATATATATTGTTTTGTTTATTTTAATAAAATAAATTAAGATAAATTTCATACCTCTAAAGTAAGAGAAAGTAAATATGGTTGGGCCTTTAAAGATGACAGCCCATTTTTGGCCATGGTCTTGTACTTTTCATTGATTGAGCAAGTTTAAAGCTATTTCAGAAACACATATAGTACAACCATATATTTATTGATTAAGCTTTTGAAATTATTTTTCACTAAATTTTGTTTTTAATAAAAATAAATTAGTTATAATCTTGTTTAAAAAAATGAAAAAGCAAAAAAATATTTTCTACTCTTATTATACTTGAGAACACAATATATTTTTTTTTCAAAGGACTTGAAAACACAACTTCTAAAACAAAAAATAAATGTCAAACAATTTAATTTAGTTTATTAGTCTTAATAATAATAATAATAATAATAATAATAATAATAATAATAATAATAATAATAATAATAATAATAATAATAATATTTGACTAAATGAGATAAAATCAGATATTGCATACTAAAATTTATTTCTAAATTGTGTTTAATTATTAAAATTTGTTTTTTTTTTAAAATCAAAAATTTGATTTTTCTTTTAAAGAATAGTAATATAAACAAATAATTGGTTTGGTGACCTACTATTTCTAAAAGGTCACCAACTTTTTTGCCATTGGTGTAAAACCCTAATCACATATCATCATTATATTATATGGATCATTCTAATATTCTACTTTATTTGTTAATTGAAATTTTTTTAGGGTAAATACTATTTTGAATCTTATGTTTTGTTATCGATTGGACTATTTTTTTTTGTTAAATGATAAAATAAATCTTGTATTTTTTAAAATAGTAAAAATAAGACATTTAGCTTAATTTTTTACATTTTTTTTTAATATAACCAGCTTGAAGACAATTCGTAACATGAACAGATACAAAAAAAAAAAAATAAACAGTTTTGTCATAACACCTTTAGATCAGATTATTATTTAATTTTATTTTGACAAAAAATAAGTTCAGAATTCTATTTGTACCATTTTGAAAACTATATAATCTATTTTGTCATTTAACAAAATAGAAGGTCCATTTAGTAACTTTTGTAAATATAGAGTTTAAAATGATATTTACTCAAATTTTTATTTTAAATTAATCTTTGAGATACACTAAAAATTCATAATATTACCCCAAAATAATAATAATAATAATAATAATAATAATAATAATAATAATAATAATAATAATTTTAGTCTCAATGGAGAAGAATAATATTGTGGAAGAAAGGTATAAACTTTTTATATATGTTAAAAAAAGAATAATTATAGCGATGTAATCAAAGGAAAAAAGTTAATTAATACAAAACATGTCACATTCTTTCAATTTTATTTTATCTATAAATAATTTTTTGCTCCAAACTACATGTTCATGTCCTATATAGATTTTTTTTTTTGAGAAGAACAAAAAACTTTACTTATTATTTAGTGACTTGGAAATAAAACAATTTTCAGTTTTGTTTGTTAGTTGTCTCAAAAGAATTATGTGAAACTTTATTTATTTAAATTTGAGTAATTTGTGAATTTCTAAATTATTATTATTACTTTTGCTATGTTAAATCAACTACTTTTTCAGTTTTTCAGGAGCCAAAGAAAAAAAAAGAGAAGCACTTTTCAGTCAATGAAGTATGAACAATAGAATATTTTTCACTAGGTGTTCAATAATTGATTTGTTTTGGTATTTAAAATAATTTTTTATTTTAATTTTTTTTATATTCATATATATTATAATTATTTAAATAAAATAATTTAAAATATAAAAAATAATATTTAAACAATTTATTTCACACATATATAAAATAAAATAATTATGCCTATAACATTATTTGAACTTTTTTTTACTGTTCTAAATTTAAATAACTATTAAGTATATTATTATAACAAAAAAATTAACTAAAAATTATTTCAAATACTAAAATAAATGTATACATTTCTTTTAAATAATTATTACAAAAAACACAAAGTGTGTAAACGGTAAAGCCAATTCAAAATTTTTAGAAGTCTTTATTTTTCATTTTTTTAGAATATTCTTTTTCAATTATTCAATTATGTAATCTAAATTACCACATTTAAATAAGAGAAAAAAAATAATATTAAAACACTGACAAAACCATTTAATTACCAAACAAATATTAAAGATGGTAGTTAGCTTTGGATTTTTTTTTTATTTTTTTTCTTAACAAAGTAAAAAAAAAAAAATTGAATAACTTTTGACAAGGACAGACAATAATAAAGAAATAACTTAATAATTTTCTTTAGATGAAAAGATGATCCAACGGCTAGGATTAAAACTTTCACAAATGGAATTTTCATATATGGCTGTAACGTTAGCCTTTATATTCAATTTATATATAAACTCTTTCTCTTAAAACCTTTTAAAACCAAAATTCATCAAAAAACGTTTCAACCTCTCTTTCTCTTTCTCTCTCTTTTATTATTATTATTTTTTTAATTTTTATTTATTTAAAAAATTAATATTATTATTATTTATTTTTAAATATTGAAATTTCCAGTCACCGGAGCCGTCGTTAGAAGCTTCGAGTTCTCCTCCGTTGGATGATTTGACTTTTTGACTCAGTGAAGATCAACGATGGGACAATGCTGTACAAAGCAAGTCGCCGTTTCCACAGTCAACGGAGAACAGTCAAAGACTTCTAATGAAGCTCCGACTAGTTCCGTTACCGGAGGAGGAGGAGGAGGAGGAGCTTCTTCTCACTCCGGTAAGAATACTCCGGCTTATTCTTTTACCGCCAGTCCTTTTACTAGTCCTTTACCAGCTGGTGTTGCTCCATCGCCGGCGAGAACACCTGGGAGGAAGTTCCGATGGCCTTTACCGCCTCCTTCACCGGCGAAGCCGATCATGGCGGCGCTTCGTCGCCGGCAGGGGAAGTCTCCGAGACCTAAGGATGGACCGATTCCGGAGGAACAGAACGGAGATGAAGGGGAGAGAGAGAGAGAGCTTGATAAGAACTTTGGGTATGGGAAGAACTTTGGGGCAAGGTTTGAGCTTGGGAAGGAGGTGGGTCGAGGGCATTTTGGTCATACTTGTTGGGCTAAGGGCAAGAAAGGTGAGCTTAAAGGTCAGCCTGTTGCTGTGAAGATCATATCCAAAGCTAAGGTAAAGATTATGATTGTTAGAATTCTGGTTCTTTAGATTTTAAAGATTTTGTTTTTATTTTTATGGGGATTTGGGGTTTTAGACAGATCATTGTGATTGGAAAAATCTTAGCTATTCTAGGTGGGTATTAGGCTCTGAAGAATTAGGTAATGGAAAATCTTAGTGAAATTTGAATAAAGAATGGTGATCACATGATTTTCTCAGTATTTGAAGTTTTAGAAGCTTCAATTATCATGGCATTTGATGTAGTTATATATGGGAATTTCATTTATAGGCATTATAGGCATCAGAGAGATTCTGGAAGAGCTGTCATATATAAATATATATATATTGTTTTGGTTTTATGTTGAAAAGGAGCCATTTGAGGAAGACAATAGTAGCTTGAGATTGAAACAGATAAGAAGGAAGGAAGTTTTATGATTACACTTAGTCTGAGAGGGTTAAATCTCTACATTCTCTGCTATAGTTTTCTGGGACTGGAATTGGTTGATCATTTATGCATTACTGAACTGAAGTACTACGATTTCAGCTAGTAATTTATCATAAGAAAGTAATGGCTTTCTGCACGAGTGATTTGTGTATCGTGTATCATACTTATTTAGTTGTATGCTGTTATCGTAGTTGAGTCTGTTCTTCAGAAGCAAGCTTCTTCTTTGGCTTAAGAATTATTGACATCTTTATATTCTGAAAGTTAAGCTAGAATGTGTTACTTTCTCATGAAAATGTATTACAACAAGTTTTAGTTTAAGGCTCCTAGTTGCTAAGCACATATTCTTTTGCAGATGACAACGGCTATATCTATTGAGGATGTTCGTAGGGAGGTGAAAATACTGAAGGCATTATCGGGGCACAAAAATCTGATCAAATTCCATGATGCATTTGAGGATTCGAATAATGTCTACATTGTAATGGAGTATGTTTCCCTTCCCTCCGTCCACTTGTTTTTATGCTTATTTTACGAAGCACATAGTTGCCTCCCGTTTAATAGTTTCATATGAAGTTAGTAACAATATGTTCACTTGTTAGGTTATGTGAAGGTGGAGAACTACTTGATAGAATTTTGGCAAGGTATAGCCAATTTCTTTTCATTTTGCTTTCGGGTTCTGTTAATTTGGTTCAAGTCACCATTATTTATTTATTTTGTTAAATTTGATTCTTTTTATGCAGAGGTGGAAGATACACAGAAGAAGATGCAAAAAGTATTATTGTACAGATTTTAAGTGTAGTTGCTTTTTGTCATCTTCAAGGCGTTGTGCACCGTGATCTAAAGCCAGAGGTACATCACTCTGAAGTTTGAGTTAATTATCCCATTTGCATAGTTTGATTCCTTACTTACACAATCTAATAAGCAACTTCCTTATTTATTATACTCCTGGACAGAATTTTCTTTTCACTACAAGAGATGAAGATGCCCCATTGAAAGTTATCGATTTTGGTCTGTCTGATTTCATTAGGCCAGGTACCCGCTTTTGTCTACTGAACTGACCTTGTTTACTGTCTTTTATTAGTCTCATTCAACAAAAGAAGTACAAATCATTTGTTTATTCCTCTTGAAGTTCATTATCTTTTTTGATCAATCACTTTGTATTCACATTCTGAAGTTCTTGTCGGTTTGTAGATCAAAGACTCAATGATATAGTTGGCAGTGCATACTATGTTGCTCCTGAAGTATTACATAGATCTTACAGTACTGAAGGAGATTTATGGAGTATCGGCGTCATAACATATATATTGCTGTGTGGAAGCAGACCTTTCTGGGCTCGTACTGAATCAGGCATATTCCGTTCAGTATTAAGAGCCGATCCTAACTTCAATGACTCACCTTGGCCAGAAGTGTCACCAGAAGGGAAAGATTTTGTGAAAAGGCTTCTGAACAAGGATCACAGAAAAAGAATGACTGCTGTGCAAGCTCTTGGTAATTTAATTCAACCACTCTTCTTATCTTAATGCCATTCACTCACGCACACTTTTGATATCACTACTCTTAGTTTTTTTCTAAAGTAACAATGATGTTTGTGCTATTTCAGCTCACCCTTGGTTACGAGATGAAAGTCGTGACTTGCCTTTAGATATTTCAATCTACAAGCTAGTTAAGTCATATATTCGAGCAACACCTTTGAAACGTGCGGCCTTAAAGGTAAAGTTGCCTTCCCCCTTCATCCAATTATTGCCCATTTTTGGCGGTCTTTGGCCCCAAACAAGGCCACCTTTTGGGCACGATACTCGTTCATTTTGTTGTGGATTATAATGCTCTACTTACAGCTTTTCATTTTGCTTGTGACATTTATGTAATTACAGGCACTATCAAAAGCTATCACAGAAGATGAGCTCATCTATCTCCGAGCCCAGTTTAGGCTTTTGGATCCAAAACATGGATATGTAACACTCGATAATTTTAGAACGGTTAGTTAGATCAATCACCTTACTGTAGTTGTTTCAGTTTGTGCTTCTGGTATTAAACATAACCATTCAATTTGGTTCAGGCTCTCACAAAAAATGCTACTGATGCCATGAGGGAAGCAAGGGTTTCCGACATTTTAAATTTGGTGAGAAATCACATGAACCAACTTCATTAAGATCTCTTCCCATATGGCTTCATTGGTTATAAAAATACTTAGCTTTTCTATGATTTTAAATTTTAGATGGAACCACTTTCTTACAAGAAAATGGACTTCGAAGAGTTCTGTGCCGCTGCAATCAGTACTTATCAACTAGAAGCCCTTGAAGGATGGGAAAAGATTGCAAGTACAGCATTCGAGTTTTTTGAAATCGAAGGAAACCGTTCCATCTCAGTCGAGGAGTTAGCCCAGGTACGTACACATAATCATTAGTTTTCACAAATATCTTATGGCTGAAGAAAACCGCGAAACTAAAGAGAGAAAACCAAAACATTTGTTGTGCAGGAGATGAGTTTGGGTCCAACAGCTTATCCTTTATTGAATGATTGGATCAGAACTTCAGATGGGAAGCTTAGCTTCCTTGGATATACTAAATTTTTGCATGGAGTGACACTACGAAACGCTAATTCGAGACATCGATAGAGTTTAACTTAAAGAACAATTTTCCCCTACTTTTTTTTCTTATAGAATTCTTTTCCTCCCCTCTTACTGAAAGTGGTTTGTGTATTTTTTTTGGTTTACCATTTCCTTCTATGGTAAAAGGTGAAAATTGGAGTGTCTGTCTACATAGGTTAAAAAAAAAAAGAAAAGAAATTGAAACAGTTGGTATTGCATTGCAATAGCTTGTATGAATTAATTTACATGAACATATTTTGTTTAATTTTTGTAAAAATAATTTGTGTACTGTAAACAATTATGTGTTGAAATCTTTGAGAAAAATACAACTTTTTTTTTTTCTTGTATTAAAATTATTACAAATGATTCAAACTAGGATTTGTCCAATGTCTATTCCTTAAGCCTTTTCAAAGTCAACTCAATTGTTTGCTTTAAAAAAGAAAAAGGAAAAAGTCAATTCAATTCTTTTCAAGCTTTGAACTTTCCATTATTAGCTTCTTCTTCTTTTTTTTTTTCTTAATGATTTTAAAAGCATAATTAAAATGTTGTGGTCCTCATTAAATAACCCTTAGAATCTAAGCATAAAATAACTTTTTTTTCTTTTTTCTATAACTATTTAATCCCAATTTTTTATTAACACTCAAAGAACTTATATTTTAGCCAATTGGGTTTGACTTTAAAATATTTAATATTATTATATAGAACATATATATGGATCAGATTGGTTTGAAGAAAATGGTTGCAAAACTAAACTGGTTTACCTATAAGATTAAAGAGAGACTGTTTAAAAGTTCAAACTTTGAGTTGTTCTTACCCCAAATAATATATGTATATATATATATTACTAAGTCTTCATGTATAAACCAGACCATATATATTTTTATGTAATTTTTATAAAGAGAGGGATTATAAATTATAATATAATCTATTAAGTCAAACTAATCAAGAAATTAACTTCCGGTATCTTAGGAACAAATAAGTCAAACAATCATGGATGGGGATACTAAGCTTGTTGTTTACAGATAATGTTAGAGATTTTATAACAATGGAAGAAAATCAAGATTTATTACAACTCTATTGTAAAATAATACAAGGACTAAAATCAGAGATTGATTAAATATATGTTACAATACATATATATACACTATATATATTACATATATATATATATATGAAAAGTAGAAGAGAAGATTACAACACATGCAATATAAAATATGTATATATATAATAAGAGAATAATATATATATATATATAAACACTCACTCACAACCTTGAGTGTAGATTAGTGGGGATCACCATGACTTGAACAAGGTATTACACCTTTGTCCAAAAGCTTATTTCCCCCTATCTCTAAGCACTAAGGGAACTCTCTAGGAAATAGCTTTGGGAATTATCAAGCCTTAGGGTTTTCTAGCAAAGTGCTTTCTTGATAGAAAACTTGACATCTCTTACAAATGAGCACCAAAGACCTCCTTTTATAATGTATAGGTGATCACTTAGAATTCAAAATACACAACACTCATTTCTCTCATATAAATGAGTATTAATATAGTTTGTAACAACTATATTTCATACCATTTGAATCCTATCATCAAATTGTGTAACAACCCTTTTATTACACTAATAATGTGTGATCAACACATGAGTTACAAGTGACAACAAATTGTAACTCCTCTCCAAGTTACAACATGTAGGTTACAAAAGTGTAGGTTATAAAATCATAGGTTACACATTTATTTACCATACACTTAATATATTATTCACATATATTTATCACATTTTAATCTACTTTATTATTATATTATAAAATAATATAACAATCCCCCACTAGATTAAAATGTGTGACACACTTGTAACACACTTGTAACATTTATTTAATCAATCAAAATATTATATCAAAATATAACATTCCCCCACTTTGATTGAATAAATATACACTTTTAAAGAAGTCTTGCTTAGGTGCATTAGGTAAAATGTCTTTCGACTTGAATTTTACCTTAGTGTAGTTACCACAAAGTTTGATGAAATTTTGGTTGCCGTAGCATTGAACCACTATCCCTTTAATACAAACCGGTGATAACACACACACCCTCGCTAATGCTCACTTGAGACCGCATGTCTTGCTCTTGCACCGTTAATGGCCATGTGCAAAATTCCAATTCATGGACTCTCTAGAGAATACTCCCAATTCTCATAAGAGGCGGCACCACCTCTAGTCCATATAGGTGGAGTTTTAGTGTCTCACCACTCGTTAGGACACTTCTTAAGCTTAAGTGAGTTTTCTTAAGCTTAAGCTCCATTAAAAAACCTTTTGGTTTTAACCCTCAATTTTACAACATGTACTCATCCATAGATGGGACAATTGAGTACCACATTCACTCTATTGACTTGTTATTACCTATTGAACTTAAGACTAGATTTTTACTAGTGTTAAGATAGGTTACCATCAATGAGCAAAACGCTAAGGGAGTTTAGGTCCCATCCTTCGAAAATTCATGCTTTAATCTTGTACGGAGATTAAGCGATTTGTTATAACCTCTCACTATTGATTCCATGTGAATCATGCATGCCAAAAATATAGTGTTCATTTTGTGACCACTTTTCTCCTTAAGTACTTAAGCTTTGAAAATTTAATCATAAAAGATTAATTTTCACACAACTCAAATTCTCAATAATTTTGATACCATGCATATCAAAATTAAACACTAATTTAGACACCAAACATGTCTAAATTATACTTTATTTTAAGACACCAAACATGTCTTAAACTTTTCATATTGGAGTATCACCCCCACACTTTCACATTTCACTATCAAGATAATATCTTGATTTTAAAATATAGAAGACCACTTCGTCTCTATAATTTTTCTTAAATTTAATTTCCTTCTTGAAATTATTTTTACCAAAAATTTGACACCAAATATGTCAATATTTTCACTTATGCACATAGCCAAACTTGATTTAGAATTTGAATTCAAAATCAAAAATATCAACAATGTCTCATCACATTTTGATTAAATTTGTGGTACACCCCCACATTTCTACCATAAAGTGTATATAAAATATCACTTTTGTGTATTTTCCTCTTCAAATGACTCTTTAAAGCCACTATAAAAATACCATTTGACATTTTTAGTTTTCTCACCAAAACTAAAATATCAAACTCACGTTACTACTCATAAAATAATGTGATTATTTTTACTCATAATTTTAAGGTTATCTCCTTATTGAGATTAGCCCAAAATTATACCAAAGTTAACAAAATTCTCATCAATTTTGTTCACCACTTTGATTATTTAAGATTCAAAATTGCTTCTCCAATTTTGTTATCTTTTCACGATTTTTTTTTTTTTTTTTTTTTTTTTTTTGAATCAACATTGACTCACTTTATTTTTGAGTCTAAAATTGTTTTTCCAATTTATGGTTCATTTCACAAGTTTGGATCCCCTTTTAATCTATTGTTCTTGCTATGACAAGACAATTCTCATAAGTGTAACTCTCATATAGTTCACTTTTCTTATCTCATAATATGAGATGATTATCTCTTATAATCCAATAAAAGATATAACTTCTCAAAAGTCATCTTTTATTATCTCATAAAGTGAGATGTTCAACACCAAATTAAAAAAGAATTTAAAATATTTTTTATTCACAAAATAGATGATAATAATTCTCACAATAATAATAAACACTATTTTATTACTATCAACATTTTTATCATGCTATGTAACTCATATGTTAATATAATATGTATGTTACTAATCAATATCTCATATGTAACATACACATAATATCAATATTAAATTCACAATATATATGTTACATATCTTATATATATATAACATATATACTATAATATACATATATATCATATACACATAATATATATTAATTACACAACTATATATGTTACATATCTCACACATATATAACATATATACACTTTAATACACATTCATGATATATATTATATATAATATATGTATTATATATGCATGTCTCATATAAATACATAGAAATAATTATTTCTACATATTTAATCTCACTAATATATATTATATCACATGCTCTACATATATATAATATATATTACTCATATATATACATGTTATATATTATATATCTCACATATATACATAAAATAACATGATATAAATTTCAAATATCATATATATAATATGATATAAACACATGATCACATATATATAACTCATATATAAATATCATATATATTACTATCATATAAAATAGTAAATCACATAATATACACCACCATGCTCACCCATGAATGGTTTTCACATAAAATCTCTTATCCTTGTATTATCACAATCTTGATTTATCTCCTCTTCCATTGAAAAGGGTTAAGCTTTTGATTGTTAGAGATTTTATAACAATGGAAGAAAATCAAGATTTATTACAACTCTATTGTAAAATAATACAAGGACTAAAATCAGAGATTGATTAAATATATGTTACAATACATATATAAACACTATATATATTACATATATATATATATGAAAAGTAGAAGAGAAGATTACAACACATGCAATATAAAATATGTATATATATAATAAGAGAATAATATATATATATATAAACACTCACTCACAACCTTGAGTGTAGATTAGTGGGGATCACCATGACTTGAACAAGGTATTACACCTTTGTCCAAAAGCTTATTTCCCCCTATCTCTAAGCACTAAGGGAACTCTCTAGGAAATAGCTTTGGGAATTATCAAGCCTTAGGGTTTTCTAGCAAAGTGCTTTCTTGATAGAAAACTTGACATCTCTTACAAATGAGCACCAAAGACCTCCTTTTATAATGTATAGGTGATCACTTAGAATTCAAAATACACAACACTCATTTCTCTCATATAAATGAGTATTAATATAGTTTGTAACAACTATATTTCATACCATTTGAATCCTATCATCAAATTGTGTAACAACCCTTTTATTACACTAATAATGTGTGATCAACACATGAGTTACAAGTGACAACAAATTGTAACTCCTCTCCAAGTTACAACATGTAGGTTACAAAAGTGTAGGTTATAAAATCATAGGTTACACATTTATTTACCATACACTTAATATATTATTCACATATATTTATCACATTTTAATCTACTTTATTATTATATTATAAAATAATATAACAGATAATAATACAAATAAAAGTATTTTTGGAATTTTAAGAAAAATCTGAACTGAAATTTTGACACCAAAAAAAAAACTTGGTGTGAAAGAAAGCAATGAAATAAAAGCCTATTTTTTTTTTAATTTTTTTTTATTATGACAGCTCTCACTCATATTGGTTCCATAGGGTTCTTTCACATGGCCAGTGTTTTAGCCGAAATTCTAAAACAAATAATATTTATTATTATAAGATGATGATGATGATTTTTGTTCTGTTCCCACTATATATCTATTTTAATTGTTAAATTATAATATGGATATTTTGTTTTGACTTTAGAAAATTGAATCAAAAGCTAAGAAATCTTTGTAATTGGATTCATATGAGTAATGAATATGTATCCAAATTTTACATCAAAATATTCTTTTAACTAATCATATCTATTTTAGACAAGATTTTTACAAATTTAAGAAATAATATTATGTGTAATGTTTTAATACAATTTTTAATTAATTGATAGCGATAAATGAATATAATATTGTGTACGTAACTATTGTTTTAATTTAGATTTTTCATTCTTCTGAAAAAATAATTTCTTAGCTTTGATATATTTGAGTTGGATCTTCATTAGTATTGAATTATAATTTCTTATATTTGAGTTGGAATGGAAACTCTATTTACAGAATTTTGATTTTTTTTTTTTATCTATATTTTTACGATTTTTTTTAAGACCGTTATTTTCATGTTACATAAATATAGTATAATGTTGCGGCAACATAAAAATAACGTTTTTTTTTTCTTTAAAAAATCACAAACTTGTAAAATTGTAAAGAAAAAAAATTCGTAAAAATGTAAAAAAAAAAAAAAAAAATACAATTTTAAATACTTTGTGAGAATTTCACTTTAATATGTAACACAACAAATGTTGAGTATGAAAATTTTCTATTCAATAAAGGGAGAGTTTGAGGGTTTTCAAAAAAATCCAAAAGAAAAATATAGAAAAAAAATCACTCACTACACCACACCAAATTCTTAGTCCCTTTCAAAAATAAATAAATAAATAAATTTGTTAGTGATTTAGACACTTATTTAAGATTGCTTTATATAGGTAAGCTACCATAGATAAAATAGTTATATCTATACATATATATAATTATATATAACAAGAAAAGAGTATCATTTGGAAACTTACATGATCTCTCTCCCATATAAAGAAAATCCTTTGCAATTAATAATTATAATAATAATAATTTTATTTATGTTATTATTAGGCTAATTTATAATTAGTGTGTGTGTATATACACAGTGTTTTACTCTTTTTCTTTTTGAGAGAGAACACATTGTTTTACTTTGATTCCACAAGTTTATTTATTTATTTTTTAAAAAAAAATTGTGGTCACAATTGACTTAATTAATGCTTAACTACATATTAGAGAGAATGCTATATATATATGATGATCATTCAATATATAGTATACATATAAGGTTTATAATTATGAAATTGAAGAAAAATATAATAAAATTAGACTGTATGATCTAATCTACTGACAATTTACATAATTACATATTTAAATATATATATATATATAAAATCAAAATCTCAATTATATTATATTATCAAGCTAGCTAGACAGCCTTTTCTATTTTTTTTTAAAAAAAAATTAAAGGGAGTATTTCTAGCTAGTTCAAGGCTTGTAATAGTAATGTAAACTACTAAGACAATTTGTATTATAATAATTATATTACGAATATATTGAGTAATTTTAAAGATATGTATATATATATATCTTATATCATGCATTTTTTTCTTCACAAATAATTTAATTTAATTGAGGTTTATACTATATATAAATAAAAAGACAATATAATTAGTAGAGAATTAGAAAAATAAACACATTAATTAGGGAATCTGATAATTAACTAAAAGGGACCCCTACCTAATATTATATAGTGAAGCTAGAATAATGTAACGTATACAATCATTACTCAAATACTTTATGATATGATATGATTATTACAAAATAATCTTTACTATAAATCTATATTTTATTTATATTCCTAAAACATATCCAAAATAATAAAACTATAATTTCACAATATTAAACACACTTTCTTAAAATTTAGCTTATAGCAATTAACTTAATTTTTTCAGCAAAAATATTCTATGCAATTTAATTTAATTAATTTGATGAAATCTTCATTTTAATAAACCGTGTCACTTAAGTTTAATTATCTAAAACCGCGTCTAAAAATACTACAAAATCATATTTATAATGTGTTAATCACAACATATAATATTATTAATTAATTACACAAGCAAAATCAAAACCAAACACAAACACACAATTAAGTAATAAAATTGTACAATAATAATATTAATAATTTCAAATCAACACACAATTTTGTCTTTTGATAAAAAAAAAAAAAAACAAATTCAATCAATTAATTACATGAGAAATTTAATAAAAAATCAAACCCTAAAACACCAAACATGATTATGATGGTGGTGATGATGATGGTGATGATGATGGTGTTGATTGAGAGAATTATTTTCTTGATCAATGATGGTTTGAACGGTTCTGAATTGGTCCACGTGGCAAGGAATGACAATTGGACCCTTTTGATCAAAGCCATACTCTTCTTCAGCCTCTTTAAGAAGTTTAATAAAGAGAGGGTGGTTTATGTAAATAACAGGAATAACAAACCTTTCTCTTTGTTCCTCTTCTTCTCCAACCATTACAGCCAAACACCCTTTTGGGATATCTTTATTCCCAATTTCATGATCATTATGATTATGGAAATGAATGTGGGGAATATTGAGATGGAAAATATTGTTGGTATTTTTTAATTTCTCACTAGAAATTGTCATTTTTGAAAGAAAAAAATAACCAAACAAAGGATTACTAGTAGCTAGAGGAGTAGGAATTGGGAATAGGAATAGGTTTTTGTTCTTGTTTTGTGTTTGGATGATTAATTAGCTAGGTGTTGTGTTACAAGAAAAATTTGATAGAAAAAGGCCAAGGATCAGAAGAAGAAATTGCTAGCTTGAATAGAGTAAAGGAAGAATCGGTAAGAGATCTTGGAATGTTGCTCATGATATAATATTTTCTCAAGAAACAAACATATGAGAGAAAATAAGGAAAGAAAAATAAGATGAGAGAGGTTTTGTTATGATTTTGGAAGATTGGTTTCGTATTTATATGGAAAAATAAATTAATTAAAAAAAAAAAAGAAAGAAATAGGTGGATGTGGTGTGGTGAGATGTTTCTAGCTAGCTAACTAGGTTTTTTTTTTTCTTTTCTTGCTTAGTATGTACTCAAAGTTTTTGATTCTATATATGGTGGGGTTTTTTAATTTTTTATTTTATTAACAAAAATAGTAATATTAATAATATTATATAGGATACTTCTACAATGTATTGATGTACTTTTTAATTGTTATTTTCTCATTTAGAAAATTTTTTTAGTCTAATTTATTTTTTATATTCTTGTATATTATAGTTATTTAAGATATTTAATATTCTTTCAAACAATCTATTTCATATACGTGTAAAATAAAATAATCATGCATGTAATACACTGAATAAACTCAATTTTCTACGTATTAAATTTTTCTGAATTTCTTAAAATTTTACAAGATGTTTTAAATAATTATAATATATATAATTATAAGAAAAAAATTAACTAAAAATTTATTTCGAATAACAAAATAGATAAAAATGTATCGGTGTATGTACATTTTTTTCAATACATATATTTTTTTAGATAATTAATATTGTTGTTGCCTTCTCAGGTAGGTTTTTTTGAATAAATGTTTTATATTTTACAGCTGGAATAGTGTTTTTTTTTTCTTCATAATTTTATTTGGCACACGCTATATAATTATTGCATCATAATAATAATAATAATAATAATAATATTTTGATATCTTAGCTAGCTAGGTTTTCTTCCTAAAAGATGGGATTCTAATCTAATCTATTAATACATATGGCATTATCTACGGCTTATATTAAGGAATATTAATATATTAATTTTAATTATCATTTTTTTAAAAAATTAACACGGTCCATCCACTAGTCTTAACAAATACACCAAAAAAAAAAAAAGCAAAATTGAAATTGAAAACTTATTTGCCAAATTAAATTAAATTAAATTCTAACCAAACAGTGCCTAATTCATTCAAAGTTTCAAACTAACCTGAATTAATTTCGAAGATGAAAATTCAATCTCAAGGTGTGTGGCAGCCGGGACACGTGGAAAGCTGGAATTGGCTGAGGCAGCAAAAGTGGGGTCCACGAATGAGAAAGACGACCGACAATGAGGTGTCTTGTCCACGTCAGCACTCTCATGGAGCAACCAATAGCATGGCCCAGACTTGTTGGACTTCCGAGTATGACATCAACCATACGTCACTTTAGCTTTACATTTATAATGTAATAATTTTTTTTTTTGAAAGAAATAATGTAATAATTTTGTAAGAGAAATTTACCTCAAGATTTTTTTTTCCTTAAATCGATTTTTTCAGTATTATTTTTAATATTCTACACTATCCGAATGTGATAGAGTAATTTATCTGTATAAATTTAAAAATATGTGTATTATAATTGGACTAAAAAAATATGTCAATGATACAAAATATGTCATATATAATAATACTAAAAATATGTCCTTTAATCCAAAATTATAAATTTTCATATAAATTTAATATATTATTTAATAATTAATTAAAAATATAAATAATAATAATACAAAAGTAAATATAAAATTTAATAATAATTATAAAAATTATTTAATGTAAAATAGCATGCTAACTAAATTTTAATAATAAAATATTAAAAATGTCATAATAATAAATATAAAAGTATAACAATAAGTTTAACTTGTAAATAAATATCTAAGTTTAATTTTTAGCGGTAATAATAATTAAATTACATTTTTAAAACTCTGTAGGTACCTGACCGTTAAATGTTAAGTCATTATTCGCGTATCATTTTCTTATTAGTATATTTTAATTATTTTTTTTAAAAAAATAAATATTTAATGACTTGGATCAATCACGAATTATCACGTGGTAATTTACTTAACAGTTAATAACTAGGTATCTATAAAAGTTTCAAAATTATAACTTAAATATTATTACCGTTAAAAATAAAACTTATGTATTTATTTACAATTAGAAGTTAAACTTAAGTATTTATACCGTAAATTACTTTTAAAAATAATAATAATAATAATGTAGTAATTTATTGTGAGATTAGGGTTATTACTTATTACCCCACAAAAAGGGTCAAAATTCAATATAGGAGCGGATTTTGAGGCAGATTGTGTTGCAGATTATGTTGTGTTCTAATTCTAAAGCCCATTTATTTTGCTTATGTGTTTAGTAGTAGAGATGCATGTCATCTTGACCCCTCAACATATTCAATTCAATTCCACCATTATTTTTAAACCTAATTCATTTATTACACCCACACACAAAATTCATATTTTAAATTTTGATTATTTTTTATTTTTTAATTTAACATTGAGGTGACAGAATTTTATACTACAATTACAAGTGGTTGATGTCTTAAAATATTTGTACAAATTTAAGATTTGGTTTCAAGAGTTCATTATATTTTTCTTTTTTTGGTATTTTTTATTTGTACAAATTTAAGTTGATCATTTATAAATATGATGGATGATTGGTTAGTGTTATTTTTTATTTTATTTTTAAATAATATATTAGTTTTATAAATTAGTTTATATATCCATTCGTATTACTCTCATACACATGGATGTTAACCATTTTCAAACTTTTGCCTAGGTCAAAACTTGTAGATATTTTGGGTATATTTATGATTAAGAAATAAGAAGGTTGGTTATGGCCTTTACTTGATAGGACTCTTTCCCATTTATATCTTGACCAAGAAGAGAAGGAAGTTCTATAATTGCGATTTGAGTTAAAGCAATGAAACAAGTGAGTGAACTACGTGTATGTGTAGGACATAATCGCAACACTAAGAGCTTTCGAGGGAGACGAACACATGCAAAATACTTGCATGCTTGCAGGGAGAGGCCCTTCTTGGACAAAATCACAATAAGTTGAGATGTGAACACTTTCAATTTATTTGTTTCATTTTACTTTTATATATTGAAAAACTTTTAGGTAGAGCTGGTTATTAAGAGTTAGTCTCACATTGTTAATGTGTATAAATAAATTGTGATATATAAGATGAATGGACTACTCCTCCCATTACCAATTGGTTTTGAGATGGAACCTCATTCATCTTATTCCCAAATTCTAACATGGTATCAGAGTCACTTGTGATCCGTTGTGAGCCCAAATTGTCACCGATCCAAAAATTCGTTTGTGATCCGTTGTGAGCCAAAGTGCTGCCGGTCCAAACAGATACTTCCGCTGTCTCCCCTTTAACCTCCATTTGGGACCTTTCGGCCAATATGTGCCAATTTCCAGTGTTGGGGTCTTTGACCTGTTTCAAAATCCACAAATTTCCCGACGTGTATACCCACAAATTTCCTGATATTTGTCTTTGTGGGATTCTTTCAAATGTCACGTTCGGTCCTGTAGTTTTTTAAAGGTCGTTCGTTATACCCATACTTTCTAGGCCCAAACGTGGGAGGGTGTATTAAGAGTTAGTTCCCTATTGTTAATGTGTGGAAATAAATTGTGATATATAAGATGAATGGGCTACTCTTTCCATTGTCAATTGGTTTTGAGATGGAACCTCATTCATCTTATTCCCAAATTCTAACACTGGTTGAGCTAGCCCAATATTTTAGTGGGGAGTTTTTTTTTTTTGAAATATTAATGAAAAATAAAATTTTATTGAAAAAAAGACAAATTTTGTGAAAATAAAAATAAATATATGTGAATAAAAGTGAAAAATATAAATTTTACAAGGATACAAGTAAAAATATATGGAATAAAAATAAAATACATAAATTTTATGGGGACAATATAAAAATATGTAAGGACATAAATGAAAAAAAAATATTTTTATAAGGTCAAAATATAAAATACCCAAAATTTATATACAAAATATATGTGAACAAAAAATTGGAGGCAAATGACCCTACATGCCCCCTTCCTTTGGCCATCACTTTAGGGGCTGTTTGGTATGCATATTTCATTTCATGGGAATATGTTTCACATTACTTGAAGAGTGATGAAGGGGCTACCGTTAGTGTTTTCACCATATTTAGAGAAATTATAACTGACTTTTTATTATTTATATAACAACATGAATTATGTTATAATAAGCATTTGGTTGTTTTAACTTTTATTTTTTAAAATGATATTGACAGTAAAATTATTTGAATTACACGATTTGTTACATTTAACCTCACAAACTAATTTTTTTAGCTATAACACTGTTTGAAATGTACTTCTGTTTTGCTTTTTACCGTTAGATTTCAACAAGTGTCATTGTGGATTATCTACGTGTACACAATTATATACACGTGTTATATTTTGATTAGTCGACGAAATATAATAAGTTTAATTATTATATAAATTTGATAAATGATTGTAATTAATCATTTTCATTTAAAATAAGTCTCACTTGTTAAAACTTAAAGTAATTTGTTACTAGTGTCAAATTTGTGTATTATTTATGTGTATACATATTTTTTTTTCTAAGAAAAATATCTCAACCATTAATACAAGAATAAAAATATTCCATAAAAATAGGGGCGAGAATGCATTAGTAGTGAGTAGCATATGCTACTAATAAGTTCTGAATACAATTTAGATAATTGGGTACTAAACATATTATTACTCCTAATAAAAATGATATTTTTATGAGCTGTTTTGTAGGGCTGCACATTTATACTCGAAACTCGAAACCCACCTGTAACCAACCTAGCCTGAAACCAGAAAAACTCCAAAAAAATAGGTTTCAATTTTAGTAGACCAGGTTCAGGTATGACTTGGTAATGTACTGAGCCAAGTTTGGATTTAATATTTTTGAAAACCCAAAACTCGGTTAGCATTCTTTTTATGTATATATATATACTAGCAAAAAGTTACGTGCGAGGCACGTATACTAAATTTTATGCTAATTTTTTCTATGTTATTTGAAAGTTATACAATTAAAAATTAAAGAAAAAATGTTATTAGTTATTCGGTGAGATTATTATTATTATGTGTATAGGAAGAAATCACAAATTAATTAATCTTATAATTTTAACTTTAATCAAATAGGATTCTAGATATATGAACAATAAATAATCACGTAAAAATCAAAAATAATTATTTGAATAAAGAATTCAATGTACAAAGTTATATATATGAATCTCATTAATCAAAAATAATTATTCAATATATGAACAATAATTTGTCACGCTATATGTTTCCCAATAAAGAAATCCACCTCCTCATAGTCAAAAATAAATAATACATGTAATACAGATCTTTGTAATGGAGTACCTAAAAGAAACAAAATTTCAGTTATCATAATCGGAAAAGGTTTAAGTGAACTAAATAATGACTAAGAAGATCTAAATTACAAAATGAAAATAACATGTCTATATGAGTATGATTTTTTTGCTATATGAGCATGATTGATCTAAGAGAAAATAGATAAACCTATAAACATATAAATATACTTAATATTAATTTTGACAAAGTAGCGATTCAATTATAAACAATTCTAAATATCAGCTTGCCAATTTCAACACACTAATTACTCATTAAATAACCATAATGTATACTTCATGATAATTTTATTTTATTTGATATCAAATGATAGAGATTATTGAGGTTTTCAGCCATGGAAAACACACTATGATAAAAAAGTAATGCTCATTAATTGTATATTTCAAAGAAACCCTAATTTCCATGAATGTCCCTAATAAGATATAAACAATCAAGTTGTAAATTAAAAAAAAAAAAGTAGCAAAATTTCAGTTAATATAAGAAATAGAACAAATTGAAGATTTATACAATATTGGAATTTGAACTTTTAGAGGCCATTAGCGAAGGGGCGAAACTCGTTAGATCCCCTAGGAGAACACTACCTTAATAGTCTGAACACAAAAATTGTAGAAATCAAAATATGAATAAATTAGCATCATCAACAAAAGGAAAATTAAAGGGAAAAGACTTAATAATTACGTGACAAATAATTATTGATTGAATTAAAAAGTTAAGATTATAAGATTAATTCAAATTATTATTCATATATTGATTCTAAAAAGAGTAAGAAAAAGAAACATCATTTCTTTGTGCCCAAACTCTTTCGGATTTTACAAACTCTTTGATATTAACAAAATTGTTGCTTTAATTTTTCATCACATTGGAAACATATTGTTTTAGCTCTATTAGACAACCATATTTTCCCTCCTAAAAAGTCATTTTTTTTTTATAATTGAAAGATGTGATGTTTGAGTAATTACATGTATTGTGTAGTTGAAGATTTGATGTTGAGTAATTTACATGCTGTGTAATTGAAGATTTGATGTTGAGTCATTTTTTTGTTTTTATTTAATGATGTTTTTTTTTTTGGATTTAATGGGATTTATTTTATTATATATAAATAAGAAATGATCCATGAATTTCTCATAAACCATTTTATTTTTAATAATAAATTATTTTATTTTTAATATAAATAAAAGTCACCCACGAATTTCTCATAAACTAAGAATTCGGTTATATAGACACACTTTATATAGAATAGATATATTATATTATATATATGTCTTTTTTTTTTTAATTGTGAATTTGTGAGTGTGTGTTAAATTATTAATGTGTTAGTTTATGTAATATGTATGTATAATAACATATTGTATAATTGTACTATTTTTAAGTTTTTTTGTTAAAAAAGTGATATTAAAAAAATAAATAAAATAAAATAAAAAGTCTAGCCTAACTCGAAAGCTGATCCACCTGAATTTGACCCACTTGAGCCCAAAATTTGAAAAACTTATTTTTTAGGGCTATTTTCAAAAATATGGGAAAAATTATTAAGGTTATGATAAATATGGCATAAAAAATAAATACCACTAAATATGGCATTATCTAACCAATCAAACTAAAAATATGGTTTTTTTCTAAAAAAAACCATACAAAACATTAAAAAGAAATCTGAATTTAAAATTCATAAAAAATAAAAACTTAATTAAATTACCATAAAAAATATTAAAATTCCCTTCATATTTATTTTTTTTAAAAAAATAAAACAAATAAAACTATAGTGATTGCCGAAGTTGTCACTCGTGCTGGAAAAGTCACCGGAATTTACTATCGGCACCGGAAAAGTCGTCGGAGTAGCCGCCGGTGCCGAAAAAGTCGCCGAGTTCTTCGCTGCCGAAAAAGTCGTCGAATTAGCATTGTCGTTGGAAAAATCACCAAGAAACCGGTTTTCGATGTTAGAAACCGGTTTCTTGGTGATTTTTCGTAATTTTACCGATGACAATGCCAAGTCCGACGACTATTCCGGAGTTTGATGTCGGTGCCGAAAAGTTGCGGAGTAGTTCCCGGTGTTGGAAAAATCGCGCAGTTATTGCCGCCGTAAAAAAAGTCGTCGAACCGGCATTGTCGCCAAGAAATCATTAGAAAAATCACCAAGAAAGTGGTTTTTTCATCAAGAAACTGGTTTCTTCACCAAGAAAGTGGTTTCTTCATCAAGGAACTAATTTTGTTACACAACAATAATAAAGATTATGAAAACAAAACAAAAATGATATACACTGAAAATAATTGAAACCAGTTTCATCAATCAACCAAATAGAGAAAAAAATACAAAAAAATTACCAAGAAACTGGTTTCTTCATCAAGAAACCGAAAAAACCAGCTTTCGGTGATTAGCCTGATAATTTTTTCGGTGACAATGACAATTTTGACGAATTTCCTAGAGTTTACTGTTGGTACTGAAAAAGTCACCGGAGTAGCTGTCGGTGTATTAGTCGTCAGAGTTGCTACCAACGCTAGAAAATTCGTCAGGCCATTGTCGTCAGAAAAATTACCGGAAAAATTACCAAAAAACTGGTTTCTTCATCAAGAAACCAGAAACCAGTTTCTTGGTAATTTTTCTGGCGACTATGCCAATTCTAATGACTTTTTTGAAGTTCTTGTCGGCCGAAAAAGTCGCCGAGTAGCTGCTAGCGTCAGAAAAGTCGTCAGAATTGGCATTGTCAACGGAAAAATCACCAAGAAACTGGTTTCTTAGACTTTAAGAAACCGGTTTCTTGGTGATTTTTCAGTGATTTTTTCGGCGAAAATGCCGATTCCGACGAATTTTCCGGCACGGCAAAGAACTCCGACGACTTTTCCGCACCGACCGCTACTCCGGTGACTTCTTCCGCACCGGCAAAGAAACTCCGGTGATTTTTCCGGCATCAATGACAAATAAAACTTCCTAAACAAATAAAAACAGTAAATATGGGATTTAGAAACCTAATTACATATATATGGCATATCAAATACCATACAAAAACCTAAAAACAAAAAAATACCATATAAATTGGCCAAACTTAAATGTGCCATAATTATCGTAAGAACTTTTAAAATCCCATACTAAGTGTAATTTCCTCTATTTTTTATATGGGTGGGTTCGATCCCAAGATTTCAAAATCTGAACTCGAAAAACTTGAAATTGAAAATCAAAAACTTGTTAAAACTCACCTGAACTGATGTATGCTCGTATTGTTTTGTATTATATACAGGTCATTAGAATAGATGACCCACGAAATGGATAAAGCTTTCAATAAAGTAATTTCCATTTAAGATTTGAGTGGAGAGAAAACGATGGGTATCAACTATGAAGCATCTAACAAAATTCTAAAGCAAAATAAACCTTTCACTTTAAGTTGCTTTCTTCTTTTTTATTTTCTTTTGGTTGGCCCTCCAACTTTCGAGAGAGCCATATTTCCAACTTTCAAGGTTAATTCAACTATGGCTATAACACTATCTACAAAGGCTCATATGTTTTAGTGGCTCAATTTTAGTAAGGTTAATTAAGATTTATAATTTCTAAATTTAAATTGTCTCTGCAAATTTTTATCTCTCAATTAT
Source organism: Cannabis sativa (assembly GCF_029168945.1). NCBI lineage: Eukaryota > Viridiplantae > Streptophyta > Magnoliopsida > Rosales > Cannabaceae > Cannabis > Cannabis sativa. The sequence goes on along the minus strand of NW_026870038.1, from coordinate 450,531 downwards.
TGAGATTATATAGATTCAAGAGTTAAAAAAATACACAAATAGTAGTTTAATAATAAATTATGAGAATATGCATATGTTTTTATAAAATTTATGTTTGCATATTTAATGTTAATAAGTGGAATTTTAGTTAGTTTAAAGCTATTAAATAAATCTCATATTGTAACTATAAATGTAACTCATGGTTACATATGTAAATTATTTTTAAAAATAGCATAATAACTGAAAGAATATATTTTTAACGATTTGTATAATTCGAGGAAAATTGTTATAACAAAACTACGTTTAGGGAATAAAATTTAAAAGAGTCATAATTCAGTGAAATTTTTTTATTTTTTTTTAGTGTAGCGTAATGATATTTTACAATTATAATTCAGTAAAAAAATCTTATTGATTCTTTTTATTTTTACCCGGTAAAAGTTTATCTTTCTTTGTTTTTTACCCTCAAAATTATATTTTCTTTATTAATATCAATTTTTGAAGAAATATTTATATTTTTACCCTTTTCTAGTTTTTTTTTTTTGACATCAGGGTGAGAGATTCAATTTCAAATTTTGGACCTTTTTACTCTTTCATAAATTGATGGCTGGCACTAGTTTGATGTAAATCCTAAATAATAAAAGAACTATTGGTGTCAATAGATTTTTAAGATGAAAAAAAGTGCCCTCATCATGGATTAATATCCATTCACCATCCAAGCTCCAATTTTTGACTTTTGTAAAGTGCAAAAGTAAAGGGAAAAGATATTGTTAATCAATAGTTTTCAAATATATAATGGATAATTATTAAATAGAGATTGATGGGAGCCTAATAATGTGTTTTTGAACTAGTAATTTAGGTACCGTTTGATAATACTTTTACTTTTTATTTTTTTTTAATTATAAAATAAAAGTAAAATATTTATTTTTGAAAAAAAAAATAACTTTTCTATAACCACTTTTATTTTTAAATTTTAAAAATAGAAAACAAAAGTGTGTTCTATAAAGTTTATTTTTTTTTTTATTGTTTATAATTATTATGACAGCGGGTTTGAATATTTCTATCAACTTATAATTAATTGAAACGAGTTATTTTAAATCGCATTTAATAATATAATTTAATTATTATATTCTTTGAACTGATTTATATTCCTTTTGTAGTGTCAGTTAGTTTCTGATGAATAGTCGAATCTGGAGTATATAACATCTAATTTATACATGTGTTAACTAATTACTTTGGTTTTGTTATTTTATTGGTTAATATAAATATATATGTATGTATATTATTGAAATAGTGTTGATGAGCTAAATAGAAAATCTAATCATCCCATTATGAATAATCCAATTTAAAGCAGCTAAATATGGGAGTAATTATCAAAATTGGCTCCTGATAATCTGCAATTTCCATAAAATAAGTTAGGAAAGTATCCAAAGAGATTTGATCATTACTTGATTTTGAGTGTTACCAAGAAAATCTTTTATTAATCACAAATTAATGCATGCAATCCTCTTATTCATTAATGTGCCATATTTAGATAGTTATTATTATGATATAATAATGTTAGTGATATTCCATAGAAGACATTCATTCTTTTGGAACTATTTTATAAAAGAAAATTATCACAAAATAAATAGTATAATTTTATGTTAACTATTAAATTCAAAATCAAATTTATTAATTCTCAAATTGAAATATTATATTTTTAGAGTTTTTTTAGGAATTTTTCAATTTTTTTTTTTATGTTTTATTTTTAATTTTATGGCCTAAACTAAAGTTCTTATTTACAAAAATATAATTTTAAAGTTTTAAAATTATAAAACTATTTTTTTTAACTAGAATTAAGAAAACAATTAAAAAACAACGAGAAATCAATTTTAAAATAATTATAAATCAACTATAAAATAATAAAAAATAACAAGAAAATCCACCACATTACTATTAGTATAAATCAATTATAAATAAAATATAAAACAACCAAACAAAAATATCGAAGAATTTATTGAAGTTTGTATTTTTGTAAATTTAAAAGTTTAAACTGTATAAATAAAAAATTTCTCCACAGTAACGTATTTTTGTAATCTTTTTAAAATTTTGGTCTAATTTATTAATTCTTTTTATTATTTGGCTCAATGTGCTTCTTATATGTATATTATGGAGATGGTGAAGGCCTTAGAGACTTTCAAGCTATAACAAAGGGGAAATTTGGCATTTTCTTTAAATTGCATTGAATTTATTTTCTTCATTTTTTAAGTAAAAATTTTGTTTAATATTTTTCTATTACAATGTACATTTTTATTCTGGACCCCTTGACTTGATACTCTGTCTATTTCTTTGATCTTAATTGTGATACAATAATAGAAAAAAAAAAAAAAAATAGATCACAATAAAATTTTAAAATATCCCTAAATTGGGGATGAGAAGAGACCACTAATTTTTATTCTCAAGAGGAAAAAAAATGTTTGAAAATGTGAGATTGCCCATTTTCATACATAACTACTAACGATTGTTTTCGTAAATACATCAAATTGCCCTATTCCTATAAATATGCCTAATTAATGCAAATATAATAATATATATACATATATTTTTAAGGGTAAAAAATTTAGGGTAAGTCTAAACTACATCCTCTTAGAGAGGTATTTTATTACTCAAGAAAACTTTATTTTTTTGTTTCATAATTGTGTATGTATGTTATAATTATTTAGGATCACCGGTAAGTTTTTAAAAAATTTTGAAAACATGTCAAAAATAAAATTTATATATTTTGTGTTGTATGCACAATTATTTTTCTTATATGTATAATAAGTAACCGTTTAAATTTTATTTTCAGCACTATAAGTTATTTAACAAAAATTTTAAATAGTTACAACGTACATTATTACAAAAAAAAAAAAATAGATTAAGAATATTTTCTCAATGACAAAAAAAATAAAAAATCTATGAAATTTTAGGGTCTACTATTTAAGATTCATTATCTTGGGTGAACAAAGCATGTATGAGGTATATAATGGAAGGAACCCCACTCACAAACAAAAAAAAATAGTGACTTAAGATAGGCATGTAAAGTTGTAGACCATGCTAATTATGAGTCATTGTATAAAGGCCAAAGAGTGTGGTGTAGATAGCAATGAATTTCATTTGATTTCTTTGCTTTGGGACTAAGAAAAATCAAAGTGATGAGCAAAGAAAGTTAGGTATCAATCTCTTGTTTAGTATCATTAATCCTTGTATAACTACTTCCTTCTCATATTAAAGCCAAGTAGGTCCTCAATAATAATTCCTTACATTTATATATGCATTCTAAATTCTATTCCATGAAGTATATAATGATTAAAGGTTCCCAACTTAAATTTTATAATAAAAATCACAATTTATGTATATTTATATATATATATATATATATTTTTGAAAGATGAACATTACATTATATCATAAAATAGCATAAAAAATTAGGGTAAGTTGAAAAATGGCTCTTTTATTAATTAATTAATCAAATTTGTCTCTAATTTTTATTTAATTGAAACATACCTCTTTTTATATGTATTGTACCCAAAATATCCTGATATAAGGAAGTCACATAAAGAGTTGAAGTGACAAAAGCAAAATTGATACAATGTTTAAAAATAAAGGTAAAAATAATAGACTTTTAAAAATAAGGTAAAAATAAAAGAGAACAATATAAAAATGATATAAAGTCTAATTTCCTCTAAAAGAAAATTATGTTTTCATTATCTTTCATGTTTCTTTTTAGGAATTATTTAAAAAAAAAAATACAAAAACAATAAAAAAAAAATTACAAAAATATAGTTGTATGTAATTTTAAATATTTTTACGATTCTTAAGATTTTATTTACATAAAATACAATTTTTTAGTATATTTTTATGTAATACTTTTGTTATTTTACTGTTGATTTTTTATTATTTGTATATTATTTTTTTTACCTTGTTTGAATGTTGTTTTCTTATTATTTTTATATAGTTTCCTTGTTATTTTTATAAACACCGTAAAAAATATAAAAAAAAAATCTTGAAATGTAAAAAATGTATTATGTAAATTTCTCTTCTTTTTATTATTTATTTCATTTGCTTATAACTCCAAATAGAATATTATATCTTTTTTTATATGGTAAATATAAAAAAAAAAAAAAAAAAACAATTTTCTTGGACTAGTGAGGTGGCCCAAATTCATGTATTTGGCCCAATTTACCAAGTTATCCAAATCCACGATTGATTTGTGCCCATTTTAGGATCATTTTTTACAAAATTACCCTCCAAACTGAAGATGGTTTAAATTGAGGCCGAAAAGATTGATATTTAAACTATGTTGTATTTTTGTTTCATTTTTCATTTCTAAAAACGTGATGATGAGTTGTCTTATTTTTCTGTTATTATTTTTTAACAAACATTAACAGCGGATGATATTACTATAGGCCTTGTTAAAGTTAACTTATTGTAAAAAAGTTTTAAGAGAGAAAGCTAAAATTCATTGAAATCCCAACAAAAGTCAAAAGTCCTTTCACATTTTCATAAACCCAAAAATAATTAATCATATGTCACTATAAATACACATTGAAATATTAGTAACTTAAAATACCTTGTTTGTAATGTAACTAGTAACTCGTTTATAACCATTACCAATTCCTTCAAATCATATTGTCTGTAATGTAAAATAAATATGGACTTTTATTTTTGTTGGATTTAAAAATTTTTGTCTAATTTTACGTGTATTTTCAAAATTCAATCCTTGATACCGATACATTAAATAACACAATTTACCATTACACTAAACCAATTTATTATAATGTTTTATCTATATATAGTGATATTTTTTTCACAATTTTTGAGCCTTGGGTGTTCAGAGGTCTGAGGTGTAAGTCTAGCTTGCTTACTCTTAAGGGCGGCCATTTTTTACGTGGATGAAACTTTAGGAGACACAATTTGATACATGTTTAAGTTCGAGGAAGACAATTTAGTAGATATCAAAGTTAAGAGGCACGATTTAGTACATAAATAATCGTTGATTAAGTAGTATTGGCCAGAAGTCCTTAAAGGCATGATTTGGTACATGACAAAATTTAAGAGACAAAATCATAATTAGCCTTAAAACAAATTCAAATAATTTTTGTTTTTTTTTTTTGTTAAAATAACCATATCAAGTTAGAATAAAAATATAGCCATACACAAAAAGTAAAAAAATTTCTTCTATCAAAGAAAGTTATCCGTGTTCCATCAAATTTACAATATTGATTTTTTTTTCAAAGAAACATTCATTAGATAATAAAAGTTAAACTTCAGAGTCATTACTTACCATGGTGAAAAGTAATTCTAAAGTAGTGATCAATTCTATCAATGCTATCGACTCCAAGTAAAAAATTGAGAGTTAATCCTTATTTGGTCAAAGAATCATTTCCTCCTTTGTTAGCTATTTATTTTGTTATACTTCAAAAACTTATGAGTTTTTATCCGTTACTAATTTAGGTGATTATCTATTTCGACTATTCCTAAAAACTAATGACCACGAAGTTAAATTTTTTCTTTCTAATGAATGCTTTTTTTAAAAAAAAAATAATAATTTATAATATTGATGTTGAAGAACATAATATATTTTCTTTATTAAGTGAAAAATTGAGCTAATATAAAATATTAATACAATTTTCCATTTAATAAATTATAAAAGTAAAGAGCAACTATAAAGTAGTTAGGTCTTGTTCATATCATATTTCTAATTTATGTAAAAAAAAAAATAATTACGTTTGTAATAAATTATCCCAAAAAAAAAAAATTCTAATATTCTAAATACATTACAAAATAATCTCTTTTTTAATTTTTTACTTTCAAAAAAATTACAATAAACCGATAACAAATTGACGAAAACACCCTCACAGCAAAAACAACAAAAACAATCACGAACCCACCATTTCATCAACCGCCACGTGTCGTCTTCTCCAAGGATCCCACGTAGAAAAACACTGTTGTCCTCTCACAGCCAGCGAATCCGCAATAGGTTTAATTACCAAAATACCCTCACCCACGACTGCACAAAAAAACGTCAAAAGAAAAACGGCCAACGAAACGCCGCCGTACGCCGTCTGATCCGGCGACCAAACCACCGACAATCCAAGCATCACGATCTGAAGAGGAAGCGAAATCAAAACCGTTAAAGCCAACCCATAAATCCTCAACCTCAAAGCTTTATTAATCACCACAGAAACCACTCTCCAAGCCGAAACCAAAAACATCACCCAAAACCCTAACCCAAACGATCCAAACGCCGTCGTACTGAGCAAAGGATAAGCGCAAAGCACCGTCTTTTCACCATCGACGAAGACAGAGCTTCTAACAAAGTAATCAGGAAATCGAACCGTAATCGATTCGATCTCCGCGACGAAGAAGATAACCACGATCTGTAAACAGAAAAGAGGGAAAATCATGAGCAGTACGGAAGAAACAGCCCATCGGCCGTTTGGGGTTTCTTTCTTGATCGAAACGTCGACGAGGAAGAGAAGGGTTACCAAAAAAGCGGGTTGGAAGAAGCCGAGGCTTAAAGCGAGGTGGATTTTACAGAGGGTTGATTGTTGAGGTTGGGTGAGGTGTTTTCCGATACGGCGGAGGAAGATGGGTTGGCGGAGAAGCTCGTTTATGGTCCAGAAGGTTATGAAGAGAACGAGTAGGAATCGGACGGTCCAGAGTGAGTTGAATCGTTGGAGATGGTGAGAGGTTCTTGATTTGAAACAGAGATGAAATATGAAACAGAGTGAGAAGAGTGAGAGGAGGAAGAGGGCGGTTATGGATGTTAAAACGACGACGTTGAATACTAATAATAAGCTCATGGAATTGAAAAAAGAAAAATGGAATGATTTGATTTTTGTATTGATTTTTTTTTTTTTATGAGAATAAGAAATGGAATGATTTGGCCATGTTTTTCCCAACCGGTGGAAAAACCGGTTGGTTAATGGGATATTTGAGATTTGAAAATGAAAATGAGTGTTTGGCTTTGGGAATTATGTAATATTTTTTGTATGGTGATGAAAGAGAGGTTGGTAGGTAGTTTCTTTTTTTCTCTATATGAATAAGAATGTGTAAATAAATAGATTTTTAGAAAGATAAAAAAGATTTGGTTAGTTTTTTTTTTTTTTTCTTAATTTATTTACTTTTTTCTTTTTTTTTTCAGTTTTCAAGAACTGATTTTATTAAAACTTCTTAATATATCCGAAGGAAGAAATTTTATGAGGGAAGAGTTTTAAAGATAATATCATTAATTAATAAGAGTAGTAGCAAATGTTACATAAAGTTTTGTAAAATGTCCAAATCAAATAATTTGTCGCCTAAATTAAATCAACATAACCTCACAAATATAACTCGACAAAAATATAACCCCCTTAATCTTTATAGGCTAATTAGTAATTCCCCCCCCTCCCCCTCCCCCCGCCGAACTTTGACATGTACTAAATCGTGCCCCTTGAACTTTTTTGGCCGTTAAAGATTCTTCCCGAACTATTGAGATTGTTAAATTTAAGGACTTTTGTCTAATTTTAGTAAAAAAATTCTAACATGTATGAAAGTTCAACGGGCATGATTTAGTACATATCAAAGTTTGAGGGGCATAATTTTGTAGATATCAAAGTCTGAGGAGCATGGTTTAGTACATAAACAATCACTGAAATAGTAAAATTGAATGAAATTAGATAAAAGTCCTTAAATTTAACAATCTTAATAGTTTGGGGGAATTTCTAACGGCCAAAAAAGTTCAGGAGGCACGATTTAGTACGTATTAAAGTTTGGGGGAAAAAATTACTAATTAGCCATCTTTATATTGGCCTGATTAAAAATAATACCAACTCACCCAATCAATCCGAACTTATTCGAGAATTTTGTACATATGTTTTGTTAGAAATATATATACTTATTTAGTATTTTCTGTTTTTATGAAAAACATATTTAGTATTTTGTATTTTTAATAATATTTAATTAGTACCTCATATTTTCAAATTATGCATATTTAGTACCTTAAAATAAAATTTAATCAATACAATTTTATCAATTTAACCAAACATTTTTTAGCTTTATGTAATCAAATAATTAAATTTGAATTCAAAATTCATAAAATTTAAACAATTTGATTGTATTGATAAAATTTTATCAAAAAAATTTGAATTTAGGACACTAAAGATGTATGATTTTAAAATACAGGTTATCGAATAATGCACAGGCTACCTAACTTGTATTTATATAATTTACATATATGGAACACTTCTCAATAGGTATTACTGGTTACTAAACAATTTAACTATAAATATTAATTTTAAAAATATTAAATTATTATATTTTGATCGAATGACGAATAATAAAAGAGAAATTTAAATTTCTATACTTAATTTAGCTACTTAATTAAAAAAAATATAAAAAAATATCACTTTTTACACTATATCAAAAATATATTTATATACAAAATACTGAAGCTAAATTCAACTTTTTTTTTGGTCAAAACACTTTTTTTCTTAATTTTTTTTCAGTTAATAAAACATCCCCAACTCATATAATATAAAATATACCGATTTGAAAGTTGTTACACATAGTTATTATCAAAATTTTAAAATATATCAAACTTAAATAGTTTGATGCTCCACCTTCATGTATAAGGGTGACAATTATTGAAGTCTTAAATTTTTGGAAAAATTGCTGACCCAAATATGACCCGTAACACAAAAAATTTGTAAATATGAACATGAACATGATTCGAATAAATTTCGTGTCAAGTCGAACCCATAAAATTTTATGTCGTGTTCGCTAATATTTTGAATGAAAGATCCTAATTGTAACTGTTTAAGAAAACACAAAGTCCGATTTATTTTTTTAAAAAGATATAAAAAATCTTTTAATTTTTTATATTCATAAAATCTATATACAAAAGATCCTTTTAATTATTTAAATTAGTAATTCATCAAAAACAAAGACAATATAAATCCTTTAAAAATCTATATTGATTAATGTGGTAACAAAGGAGTCTCGATATGCAAGATCAAACAGAAAACAAATTATAAGAACAATAATTAGGACAAAGTTTAGGATTGAATCAAAACATACACAAAAAAAAATTTATAGTATAAGACACGATTTAAAACCGTCGCCTATACCCTGTTATAGGCGACGGTTTTAAACCGTCAGGAAGTCTACATTAGCGACGGTTTTTAACCGTCGCCTATTTTGCCTATTTTGCGACGGTCGTATATAGGCGACGGTTAAAAACGTCGGGAAAAAAATTAATTACTTTTCTTTGATTTGATAATTGTACACTAAAATAGTAAAAAAAAAACCTCCATAAAATGATTATAATTTTTGTTTAAAATAGACAAATATTTGCCATAAAAATACTTAAAACTATGTTATAGAGATAAAATTAAAACACTTAAAACTATGTTACATAGACAAGGATTAATTGCTATATTAAAAATCGAATTACAGTAACAAAATACAATCCCAATCAAGCCATTTATGTCCAAAAAAACTCAGCAGATCTTACCAGAGAAAAAAAAATAACCTTTGATAGCTATAGATTTAAGAAAAAAATCTTAATTTTTTTCCTATTATTATTTTTTTTTTAATACCTTTCTACTAAAAAAAAAGTTATTGGATGATTAAAAATCTAAAACTCTCCAACTTGCAAATTCTTTTAATTTAATTGTGTGAAAGCAAAAAAGCAGGCTAGGCCGAATGAATATTAAATATTATTTATGTATTCTATATGTTTTTTTTTTTTGTTTGTTTGTTTGGATTGAAAAATTTAGTCATTGGTGGTTTAAGAATATTAATATTCAATACATTTGATCTATATGTATATTTTAATTAATTTGTTGTAGTCATAGGCCGATTGGGATACAAGGTTATCCAATGAAAGATATTAAATTTATGAGAAGATAATCTCTAATTACAATATTATTGTCATATAGCTAGTTAGGGTTTGTTAAGAAAAATATTTATATATATATTAGCTTATTTATTTTAAAATTAAGAATTTGTTTCTAATTACCAAGTTAAAACAAATTGTTGTGGAACTTCTTGTTCATGTTGAGAATCAAGCCAACTCAGCATTAGTTATTAGCGGAGGCTTAGTCTTAAGGTATATGGCTTAAGATAAAATTAAATTTTGAAGACTTATATACAGTTTAATTATTATTAAAATAATAGTTATAATATTTTAGTGTAACGGTAAAGTTTCTTAAAAATATTAAGAGCTATCTTTCATAAGTGCACATTAAATATTTTTTAAAAAATAAAAGGTAGAGGTTGAGAATTGATTTTTTGACCTCTTAACTTAAAGTAAGATTTTTTACCACTACACTAAATAATATTTGTTATATTTTTTTTATTATTTAATATTTTATCTATATACTAATAATTTATTTTTTCACAATTTTGGAGTCTTGAGTGTTTGGGAGCCCGAGGCTCACGACTAACTCGCCTACCCTCAGAGTCGACCCTAAAGACAAATCAACATCAAAACAAGCATGATAACTCTACTTACTAAATAATACCTTGTTGAGATGCAACTACTAAAGTTCTATAAAATACCATTACAATATGGTGCGATTCGTACTGAATTTGTTAGTCACATTTCCCCGTGTGGTCCTAATATTTTTGTGCTAAATTGATTTGAGAATTATGGTTATAATATTCTCTTGTATCTTGTGCATTTGTGCCAGTTATAATTATGCCTAACGGCTGCCTTTTACTGTGTGTAAATTTATTTCTATAAATGAAAGTATCCAACTTCATTAATTATTGAGCTGAGAATTATATTCATTATTTATCTTTTATTCTTTCTTAAATTTATCTTGGTATCAGAGCAATGCAAGGTCTACGCCCATTGCTAATCTTGGAAATGATGGCCAACAACTTGCTATCATTGCTGCATCCCAAACAACAAGCTCTCCTTTATAACTCTACTATATATTACGGGCAATATTATTAGTAGCAATAATAGCCAATCTCATCTCCATAACCCCTAATCTCAGCAACACTTTAGCACACTTAACCAATATTTTTTTAAGCTAGATTGTAATAATTATACTTTGTGAAAAATAATAGTCTCGGCCACTGTTAGAGACCATAGACTTGATAATTTTTTTAATGGTACCACATGTTTTCGAATTTATGAGCTGTATACTTCGAAGACTTAAAGTTAACTAAGGCAGGCCCGCTCATAGGCCCAATAAATTAATTAATTGGCCCACAACAGAGTCGACCTATGGCTCTGGATCCAAATGTTAGTCCAACTTAGAGACAGGGCCGGCCAGAGGGTGGGGCAGCCGGGGCCTTGGCCCCAGGCCCCACAATTTTGGAGACCCTGAAAAAATCAAAATTAATATATATACATATAAAAACATATAATATATAAATATTTAACTCAATAAATTACATGAAAAGCATCCAGCACAGATGGTAAGCAGAGCTTATGTTAGACTTGAGGTTCAAGGTTCGATCCTTACTTTATACTTTTTTTGAAAATACACGTTTTATACTTTTAGTTATTTGTGAAAAGTTTTACTTAGCATTTCAAAAATAAATAAATAACAATATTATAGCTTAAATATTTATATTACACTAAATAAAAAAATATATTAAAGTACTTTTAATTTTAAAATATTCACGTACATTTTTAATGCAAAAAATTATTTATTACATAGAGATAAAAGAATTAAAATTGATATTGTGTCAAAATTTAATTAAAATTTATTTTAATTTTTATTAAAAGAAAAGGCCTTGTTTCAAATTTCGCCCTAGGCCTCTCATCACCTTGAGACGGCCCTGCTTAGAGACATGATAAGGTCGGACCGTATTGGTCAAGGAAGGAGCATATGCCTAGAAGACACAAGGTCCATCAAAGTGTATTTGGATATATACCTTTATGGGATAATCCAAAACGGGCAACTAAAGAGACATCTGCAAGCATCCGAAAACTATCCTCGCAGCATTCTCCAAACACAGGATCCCTCCAAGTCAGAAATTTATCCCCTACGTCAGACCTGAGGAGTGTGCGCACCACCAAAAGGGACATACTTTTGTCCAATGCCATATTCTTTGACATTTATTACAATTTTATAACTCATAGATTATTTACTTTGGATTCAATTCAGCCTTTTATGTTTAATAAATTTGGAATATAGTATATATATGTATTTTGATTGGGTATTACACCTAAATGGGTATTATTGAGAAAATTTGAGATTTTATATAATTAATTTTTCTTTCTAATTAAAAAAATATATTTTTTTACATTATATAAGTTGAGGTTGTTCCATTGCATAAAGAAAATTATACGACAAAAAAAAAGATAAGAAAAAAAGTTGAGTTTCACTTAGATATTTTTTATATAAACATATTTTTGTATAGTATAAAAGAGATATTTTTTGATATTTTTTTTAATTAATTAGCTAAATTAAACATAGAAATTCGAATTTTCTTTTATTATTTGCAATTGAATCAAAATCTAATAATTTAATATTTTTAAAATTAATATTTCTACTTAAATTTTGTTAGTAACCTAAGAAGTGTTTTATATATTATATTACATATAAATTTGAGAGTTAATGCTATAAATTTAAGAGTTATATAAATATATAAATATATTTTGTGTAATTTTTTTTTTTAAAAAAATCATATATATACCGTATTAATTCTGAAATTTAGTGGCCTATAATTAAAAAAATTATTTTTGGGCTCTTACTCAAAAAAATATAGTATTTTTTAAAATTAATAAAAAAAAAATATGTATTTTTAAAAGAATTTTTTTTAAAAAAATTTCTAAACTAAATGTATTCTAAACACAGGTCTAACCTACTTATATCTTATCATATATATATATATTATATATAACTTTATTGTAAAAGAGTAAAAATAAGTAGGCTAATAATTTAGGGACCACTATTGCACAATATATATCATCGATATAATAATATATAATAATTATATAGCTTAGTGATTAATAAGGATATATGGTCTAACTCGTCTTAATTAACTCATGACGAAGAAAAAGTAAGTGTTAGTTGACATGTTCTAATTATATATATTATGTATATATATATATATAAATAATATTGAACGAATTGTTCATATTTTTTAATATTGATAAAGTTGTAATGATATACGTCTTTATAAGATTAATATTATTACTATAAATTAATTATATACATATTCAAATTAACCAAAATGTATATACCATCACATTCACATATATAGAAGCCATATTTAATTATAAATGACAATTTAGATCACATAATAATTTAATTACATAATGAATTAATACTACTTATTATATACACTTAATAAATTATTAAAAAATATTATTTATAGAAAGATATTAATTAAATAAACATATAATAAACTCATAAAAAAAACATAAATTACCATGCAGCTTTATTAATAACTTTAATATATATGGAAATGGAAGCAACTTGGTCGGTTGGTGTGTCTTTTTTAGCTTTTCATACATAAAACTCCACATTTATAATTTTAATTTGTAGCTAATATAACTATCATATATTTTAATTTTTATATATACTTAATTTTCTTATTTTATTTTGGTGGCAAATTTTTTTTTTAAGCTTTTCTCTTCTTTGCAAGTTGGACATACATATTAATTGGATGACCACTGTATACACATGTGTATTTATAACAGTAAAGTCGATATAGTAGTAATTCAATTAATATTTAACGCTAATATTTAACTAACACCTCAAATTTACGAAAAAAAATAAACTTAAAAAAATTAAGTTTATAAAAATTAAAATATAAGAAAATTTCATGTAAATATTCCTCATATATATAAAATAAATATAATGTGTCATTATTATATTACCGCTGCATATTCAATTTTTTTTGAAAGAAATATGCAATTTAAAATTAAACTTTTATTTAATATCAACATCTTGTTAATTAGTGATTGTATGCGATAAATCTTAACTACAATATTTCAACATTGTAAAAATCTTAAATAACTAAATATTTATAGGTCTCTCCAATATTTAAAATAATAAAAAAAAACCATATATATATATACAATTTATATGATTCCATATTTTTTCATCCATTCTTTATTTTTAGTTTCTGGATTTTTTTTTTTCATCATAGATTTAGATTAATTATTATACAAATATAAGTGATGATATGTAAATATGTAAATATATATATATTATATTTGGAGGTATAGTAGTTGGAAACTTTTAATGTTTGGCACCTCATCTAAATTATTTAAAGTTGTTTACCTTATATATATTCTTTTACTTTGTCTTCGCACATTCCACCTGCTACCCACTACCATATTCACTACTTACTATATTTATATATATATATTATATATATATATTCATGAGCATGCACAAATTTAATTATTTTTTTTTAAAAAAAAAAATATTCTATATATATAAGGTAGTCGAAGATTATATATATATAACCAAGTCGCCTTTGTTCTATCAAAAAAAAAAAAAAAAGAAAAAAAAAGTCGCTTAAGCTTGACGTTTATATAGTGCATTTACATATACATCTAATATTAATTTTTCTATATATACAAAAATTATATATATTAGTGTTTATATGCCAATGTTTATCAAAATAAAATAATATATATCATATATATATGTAAAATATTTATGACAATGCCAGATAATATGTATGCTAGCACAGCATGTATATATCTATATTACTATCCAATCAACAAGTATATCATTATATAGGAATAGGACCTTATCTCTGTTATATAATTATGCAATATATACATGTATATATATAAGCATATTACTATAAGTAATAAGTAGCAATATATATATATCATCATATGGACTACATATTAAGGATCATCAAGTATGAAATTAATGTACACACAAATATGTATGACTATATAATATACACTATATATGATCATGATCTTATGTATATCGAAATATCTGCAGTAATTAACTATATGTTATATATATACATGTATGTATATATCCCATAAACTAAATATATAGAGAAAATTAATAGTGAATTAATTAAAAGGAAATGAACAGGATATTTATAAAGAAGAAAAGAAAGAAAGATTTGGAAAAGATATCTCTTTTTGTAAAGATGAAAAATAAAAATAAAGAGTGACAAAAATAGAATCAACTTCATCACAAGGGAATATAATTTAAGATCAAATCTAATTCTTTCTCTCCACAATTAACACATATTCATATCCATACATATATGTCTTCCACTACAAGTTTATGTGTGTATATATATATATATCATATATTGATCAGTGTAGGTATAATAAACATCTAATAAATTAAAATTATTATTAAAGAATATTTGGTAAAGCTGATGATCAGAGAAATGCAGATTTACAGCTTTTGCACATGGTTTCCCACTATATATATACATGCTTAATTATAATAAATATTTAATTAATTGGAAGAAGAGAAGATGATATATGAATTAGTAGAAAACAAAAAACAAATCCCTATCATAATTAAAATAATAAATCTAATTGTATTTACAGTTATAGTTTTACCATATTGAAGATCGAATTAATATATATATAGCCCTAGCTATATACCTATATATATATAACATGAGAAGAAAGTATAGAATATATATATACCAGTACTGCAAAAAACAGCAATATATTTGCCCTATATATATATGGTGAAAAGATCATGATCATCATATATATATGATTACAGAAATATCTTCAGTGATATATATATATAGATAGAAATAGAATATAATCCTTCAGAAAGGGGCTAACCTATTAGAGCTATTTATATATGTATATATATAAATATATATTATATAAGGGTTTTGTTTTGTTAATTTCTTCCTAAATAATTCAATACTAGCTATATGATCAGATCAGTTATATCACATATAAATTAATAAGAAATAAATTAATAATTTCATATATATATATATAATCATCAACATCGATCTAAGATCTCACCCATGATCCAATTAATAGCTTATTATATATCAATTAATTCATCGATTTGAGATATGAGCTAGAAAATTAACTTGATAAATATAAATATAAATATATATATACCTAAAAACTCACCTGATCGATGAAGTGATGATCTATATATATATATTTATATATGATCGAAGCAGTAGCTGAGGGGAATGAAGCCTGGTCCGAAGACACTAATTATAACCATATATATATAAATGTATATAGATATAGATATATAGTATTAGGGTGAAATTGGTGACCTCGTGCCAGACAAACATTCCCCTCAAAAGAAGCTTCCCCTGTGCCCTAGCTAATAACTACTCATCCGCCATTCAAATTAACCTACCCTATCTATATATACAGATATATATATATATATATATAGCTAGGGTTTGGTCTTTTCCAATGGATCTTCAATTTTCATGGGTTTTCTCATATAAATATA
This sequence comes from Cannabis sativa, assembly GCF_029168945.1. Classification (NCBI taxonomy): domain Eukaryota; kingdom Viridiplantae; phylum Streptophyta; class Magnoliopsida; order Rosales; family Cannabaceae; genus Cannabis; species Cannabis sativa. The sequence goes on along the minus strand of NW_026870038.1, from coordinate 434,143 downwards.
TATATATTCTTCTTTCATGGAAATTATTAATAGGCACCACCATAATCAACATAATCATTTGGTTTCACAACAACAAAAAAAGAAAAAGATAAAAATTAAAAATTAAAAATAAAATAAAGGGTAAGAGAAAGAAAGAGAAAGAGAGAGAGAGAGAGAGAGATTAAAGGTCATGTAGTAGTTAGATTACTATAGTAGTGTGTTAGTGTTAGTGTGAGTGGTTATATTTTTTTGGAAACAGCTGTAGGGTTTTGCTAATCAACACTTTCTCTCTCTATCTTTCACTTAAATATTTATAAACAAATTAATTATTTGGATCATTATGACTAATATATATAGTTATCAATTATCATGATTAATTTTGTTATTGTTTGTATAATTAAGTAATTATCAATATATAAGTTTGAAGTGAATGTGAGATTAATAATCATGCCAAATCTTTATATGCATATTAACTAGCTAGTTATGTAATAGTAATATTTTTTCTACTTTATTTTTTACTATAAAAAATATCACTTTTGTCAGCGTAATTTATTATTGTGCTGGTAAAAGTTATTTTACCAGCACATCTCGCAAAAAGGTCAAAATTTTACCAGTACATTTATGTGCTAAAAAAAGTCAGTTTTGCCAGCATTTTTCATTTTACGCTCACAAAAATTCTAATACCAGCGTTAATTTGCCAACACATCAAAAGTAGATTCTGTTTTACCAGCGCAATAAAAAAACTTTTACAAGAGTAAAAATGTACTGGTAAAAGTAACATTGCTATGAAAGCTAAGTACTACCCCAAAGAGAGTTTTTGGAGCGTGTCCGGAAAGAATTCTGATAGTTTTGTTTGGAGGGGAATTTTGAATGCTCGATCTTGTGTAACTGAAGGGGCTTGCTCAGTTATTGTAACCGGTGAAAGTATTGATGTTTGGTGGCAACCTTGGATCCCGTGGTTGGAATATGCTGAATGTCGAGCGCTTATGGTAACAATCAGAGGAAGGGCGCCTTATTTACGCAGTGTGGCGGACTTAATGTACCGTAACACTAGAAGCTGGAATCATGGCTTTTTGTGTTTTCTCTTTGGCAATGATCTTGGAACTAAGATTGGAGGAATCCAAATAGCGAAGAACGGAGTAGAGGATTTTATTGTATGGAAGAACTCAAATTCGGGCCAATTCTCTGTCAAGGGTGCGTATTGGGCTGCTCAAGTCGGCCGATTCAATGACACTAACAGGTTGTGGGGTTGGATTTGGAAGTCCAGCATTCATCCTCGCCTGAGCATGATGCTTTGGAGAGTTTGTGCAAATGTTCTTCCCACAACAAACATATTTAACTCTGCAGCATGTAAGTGTTTATTTTGTGACTCTGGCCCTGAGAATCCTTTTCATTTATTTGTTGAATGTCCCTTTGCTTTAGCTCTTTGGTTAAGTAGCCCTTTTCCTGTGCGATTGAACTTAGCCACGGCTGGAAGTATACCAGAGTTGTTGTGCAAGCTGTGTGAAGGAGTTAATGGCGATCTAAGGGGCCAAATGCTGGGTTGCTATGCCATCATTTTCGAGACCATTTGGAATATTAGAAACAGGATTGTACACCAGGGGGAGGCTGTTTGGAGCATTGATCAGGCAAGGAGGGCTATCACTAATCGTTTTCAAGAGCTCATTACGGCTAATCTTAAGACAGTTCAGAGTTCCATTACCCCCCCCCTGGTACCTGACGAATCTCTCAAGATTTTGTCAAAGAACTTAGTGGTCGTGGATGGATCCTACTCTGATGGTTGCTTTGGGTGTGCGGCTGTCTTTATGTGCCGTGACTCGGTTAATTGGAATTTCAACACGGCTGCTGGTTTATGTGGCAGTGCGCTTGCGGCTGAGATGGAAGCTGTGTCTCGTGGTGCGCAGTGGGCGATGAACGTTGGGTGGGATGACTTCACAATTGCCTCTAATTCTAAGATCCTTGTGGAAGCCATTGCCACCAAGAAATGTCCTGATTGGCAGCTCACTAGTGTTTTTTATTTACTGCTTCAACTTTTAGATTCTTGTTCTAAGTGCAATGTTGTTTTCATTAGAAGAAATGTTATTTCTTTCGTTGATGAACTTGCTAAGAGTGCTAGACACTCCAAGAGCGGTTCTTTGAACTGTGAAGGGGAGGGATTGCCCCCTGTGAATCCCAGTTTCTTTTGGTGATTTAATCGAACTGAGGTTTCTTTTTTTTTTTTTAAAAAAAAGTAACATTTCTTGTAGTTTTAATTGTTTTACAATAATAATTACAAACTAATAGGGTGCACATTCGGGTGAGTTTTCAGGTTTCGAGTTCGAATTTGGATTTTGGGTATAGCAAATTCAATTCTGAATTTGTCTATTTGTAGACAAGATTTGATTGAGTTCGTGTTTAGGTTTGACCGGGTGGGTAAGACAGGATTTTGGTGAGTATTTGGTGCGAATCGAGTTTGAGCTTCCAATATAACATTCACAATAACCCAATTTATGTTGGGTTTTGGGCGGGTCCAAGTGACACCCTGTACCGAAATTGTTATTTTTCCCAAACCCGAATCTAACCCAATTTGTAATCGAGTGTCACTTGAACCCGACCAATAATTTTTCAATCTCATTTTTTTAGGGTTTTTTGAGTTTGGGTGGGGCAGGTTTTGGGGTAGAAATGTTTAGCCCTAAAAACTCTCATTTTTATTTAGGGGTATTAATTTGTTGAATGTAACTATAAATTAAGAGACTTGGTTTATAATTATTGGATTGGTCAAAAAGCAATAAACTAAAGTTTTCACCTCAGAGTCAAAACTCTTGACCTATTGACTATTGTGTGATATTATAACACTTCTGGTGGGTCAAACAACCCGTCAAAGGGTTAATTGATTTACCAGCACAACTCTTTTTAATAAAATAAAATAAATAAATTAATAATTTTGTTCCACTTTTATATAACTTATCAGTCACCAACCCACTTATATTTAATTTTTATTAATTATTCTATAATGATTTAACTAGGAAAAGGGATATATATTTAACCAAAAATGTATAAATACAAGAATTTAGTATATAAGAAAAATAAATGGTATTTATGAAAATAAAATCCAATTTGTTGGTGCTTGTTTAATTAGTCATATATATGCCAAGCTTTTGATATTGACGGCCCAAGGCCCCAAATCTAACAGGCTGATTTCATGGGCCAAGTTTCGGCTGGAATAGCATAGTCCAATATATGTGTTATTCTTTTTTAGTTTAATTATCCAAACACTAAAAGGGGAAAAGGGGGTAAGTTGAAAAATAACCTTTTTATTAATCAATTAATCAAATTTATCTTTAATTTTATATTTATTTGAAACATACCTCTTTTTATATGTATTGTACCCAAAATACCCTAACATAAGAGAGTCACATGGAGAGTATCTTGAAGTGACAGGGGCAAAATTGGTACACTATTTAAAAAAAGAGGTAAAAGTGATAGACTTTAAAAAAGAGGGTAAAAATAAAAGAGGACAATATAAAAAGGGTATAGAGTATAATTTCCTCACACTAAAAATAAGTCAAAACTTATACTTATCTTATATTTTTAGCTATTAGTAAAAGTATAAGCTTAGCCAAACGAGACCACATAATTTCACCTAAGACCATCTATAACGGTTAAACTATTTTTGTGTACTTTTTTCTTAGTGCATAATCTATAGGGATATTAGCAGCAAAATCACTTAAATTTTACATTTCTTAACACTTAACCACAAAAATTGAAATTTTAACAGTAAAATCTATTGAACTCAAGTTCTGTTTTGTTATTCATTATAGAAAATCTCAGGTAAGTGCCACACGTTACGCGTGATATATTTTTAGTGGTCCTTATAACATTAATTATTTAAATATTATAAAAATAATTTAAAAACTATAAAAATAAATACATTATAAACAATAATACAATATATATTCTTTTTCATTTTTTTTCTTCTTCTTCTGTATTTCTCTCTCTAATTGTAAACTCTAATTAATTGCAGCATTTCCTTTCTCTCTCACTGTCACTCCCTTCTCTTCTTTACACTGATCTTGCTCGACCATGTACGTGGTAAGATCGACCGCCCGTTGCCGGCGTCGATGGTAAGGACCCTGAAACTGAACTCTTTGATTCCAAAAATCCAAGAACCTGACCCTTTCTCTCCTCCTCCCCAATAATCATTACCATTACCTCTAGGAGGACAGCCCAAGAAAATAAGGTTAATTGTACTTTGATCATAGAGAAGTTGAGATTAATTATCAATTATTCTCTTCTTAATTGGTTCAAACAATATTGTTGTTGATGAGTGAATATTTTTGAATTACTCATTCATAGATATCTAATAATAGGATCATAAATTCATAATTATAAGGTATCTAGTTAATCCTATATACTATTTTTTTTTCTCTTTTAGATGAATAATCCTACTATCTTTAAGCATGAGAGGCATATGTAGGAGTATGTTGGGGTATCAATTTAAGTCTCACATTGAAAGATTAAATAAAAATTGTCTTGAATATAAATATTCCACATACTCTATCAGTACGAGGTTATTTGGGAAGGTATCAAAAATAAATTCTCGAGTGTCTAGTTTCAAAGCAGACAATGTCATGCTAATGTGAGCTAGGGGTGAGCAATGATCGGTTTGGTTGGTTTTTTACACAAAAAAAAAATCTAAAATTTGGTTTTCAGTTTTCACGGTTATAATCCAAAAATCATCCAACCACAATATACATGTAAAAAAAAAAAAAAAACCAACCATTTTAATCCACGGTTTGGTCAGTTTAAACTGACCAAACCAAGCTTCATTTTCTTCTTTTAAAAAGTAAGTCTTTGAATTTAGTATAAATACCATTTTGGATCATGTGTTTTGTAAAAGTTATCAATTAGACCTTTTGTTTTGTTAAATGACAAAATGGATCGATCCTGTATTTTTCAAAATTGTACAAATAGGACCCTGACCTCAATTTTCAACAATTTTATTTTTTAATATAACCACCTTTAAGATAATTTTTAACACGAACAAAAATAGAAAATATAATCAATTTTGTCATAACATCTCTAGATCGGATTATTATTAAATTTTATTTTGACAAATAATTAGTTTAGGGTCCTATTTGTACAATTTTGAAAAATATAGGGTCTATTTTGTCATTTAACAAAATAGAGAGTTAAATTGATAACTTTTACAAAACACAGAGTCCAAATTGGTATTTACCCTTAAATTTGCTATAATTATTTGGAAATTAAAAAAAATTAGAGTATTGTATCAAATATCTTATTATTTAAGAACAAAAACTTTTCTTAGTTAAATAAATAATGTAAAATATTTTTTTTTTAAATTTGTTCTAATTATTTGTGCTACTAGCATAGTAATGAGTTATATTAAAAAACTCATATTATTTTTATGAATGTGTGTATGTAATACGTAAATATATTGAATTATAATAAAATAAAGCAATGGATAATTGAGACTTTAAATAAAAAATATAAGAAGTAAAACTGGTTTAATAAAATTGTATATTAAATACGTACAAAAATAATTATATTATATATGTATAGTGTATAATATATATGTTTGGTCGGTTCTCGGTTTAATCGGTCAGTTTGCCATTAACACTAAAACTGACCGTGCAAAGGCAGTTTTTTCGATGTTGGTTTTTTCGGTGTTCGGACGGTCGGTGTACTCAGTTTCTTGGATTTTTTGCTCACCCCTAATGTGAGCCAAAGGTTCAAGAGTTGGGAGAGTGGACTGCATTTGTGTTATGTGGGAGAAGCTCTGAATTTGATGACCTCACAATTGAAGATTTGTACGGTGCCAACTGCCATGTGTCGAAAGTCAATTTAATATTGTGGTGTCAGGTGACGTGTCCCGTTAGTGATTACAGTGGTACAAGATGGAAATTTTTGTTTAGTATGCCTTGTGTCAAAAGTCTTTCTAACGATAACGATGTTAAATGTCTGCCAACGAGTTCCATTGGTGATAGCAGCAAGCACAATATGATTTCGTTGGAGGGGAGGCCCCACCACTGGTACGTGGGTCTTGGTAATTTGAGGGGAAGATTGTTGAGGTATCAACCCTAAGTCTCACGTCTAAGATTAGGCAAGAATTACTTTCAATATAAGTGTTCTACCTACTCCATTAGTATGAGAAGATGTCAAAAATAATTTCGTGAGGGTGAATAATATTTTACATATAATTTTAAAAATTTTAAAAAATCCGGGGAGGCCATGACACTTCTACTTCCCCATCTGCTTATCTCTGTCACTAAATGTAGGAGTTATAAGGTAAGCTAGTGGCCCAACAAAAATGAAATAATAACCCGTATTAAACCACTTACATATGTACATGTTAAATTCTCTTTATATATAATGTGAATTTACATTTTTTTTTCTTATTTCACCATATGCATTATGCATACTTATTTGACCATATCAATGAAAAATTATTATAGTTAAAACTAATAAATAAATTATAAAGTAGAATATATAATAACGTACGTGAGGAGCTAATTTTGAAGCTGTCCATTTATTCATTAACTACAACTTGGTCAAAACTCAAAATTCAACCCTATGTACGTGACAATCATTAATATTAATTAATTTTTTTCAACTAGTTTTTTTTTTTTTTTAAAAAAAAAAAATAATATTCAATTTGTAATAGGACAGATATATATATTGAAATTGCCACACACACACATCACTATTACTTACTAATAAACAAAGAAATTAAAAAAAAAATCATAATCTAAAACATTCCTCCATACATTTATTATAAGAGAATCACCATATATATAATATAACTTTAGGTTGAGATTTTTTATTCTATTTTATTTTTTTAAAAAAAAAAAAAAAGAAAGAGAGTAATTATAAACTAAATTGATTCATAATTAATATAATAAGTTAGTTAATTGTCGGCAAAATATATACAGATATGGGTGAAATGGTACAAGGCCACAACACCATTTACAATTATTGCCAATTATATTGAATGAATTTATGAAAACGTTTTGTCACTAAAAACAATGAAAATCTTATATAGTAGGGTCAATCATATCATAACCACACATTTACCCAAATGAATGGCTAATCATGGCCGTTTAAGACAAAATTCTATGTCTCTTTCATTCACTACTTCACCACCTTATTATTCAATTGTTATAGCTACCTATATCTATATCTATATCTATATATAGCTTCACTTCTCTACAATTTAAATTTTCCATACTTAATTAACTAAACTAATTATAAGTGATATTGTTTTGATTTTTTATTGTTGTCCCCTATTCTAGTGTTTATTGTTGATACAAATACTATAATTTTGAATTATATTAATTAATATGTAGATGAGAATCAAGTCCTATAATTAGTGAAAAATAGGGATGTATATTTTTTTCATGGGAAAGGGTCTCGAGACTCGCCTTTAATGGAGCAGAGATTTTCTGCCTAAATGAGAAATGAGATAGGGGCGGAGATTATTTTTATTCTCGAATATTAAACAGAACGGGAATTCGCTCGTTTAATTTATTAATTATCATTTTATTAATATTTTATATTTTATAATACGTATTTATAATTTTTTTAGTATATTAATGTCATTTTTATAATTTATTAAGTTGTGGTTTTTGTATAATAATTAGTATATTGAATAATAAATAATATGTAATATTTTAATTTTTACATAATTTAATAATTTTATGTATTTAAATTTTTAAAATAAACTGTATTTTTACATTACCCCGTCCCATTAGGGGATTCTCTGTCCTGTCTCCACTAGGAATACGCGAGAATGAGAATTAAAATCTTTAAAAGGTAGTGTCTCATATTGTGTTAAACTAATTTAAATTTGACATGTCAACTAATTTAATTTATATTAAATATATTAACTATTTTTGTTGACTCAGTTAAAAATTTAATTTTTTAATAAATAAAAAATTAACTGACATGTCAAATTTAAATTGGTTTAACACAATATAAAATACCAGATTTTAACAAGTATATTATTCCTATATTATTCCTCCATTTTAAGTGGTGATGTTATTGGTCTTTCATATCCGTCCCACCTCATCGTAAAATAATTGTGATTTTTTTTTCTTTCATTCATAGAATTTAAATAGATTTGAAAAATTATCAATCTATTTAGAGTACTCAATTTGTACTTATAAATTTTAACATGTATGCATTCAAGAAAAAATAAATTACAACAAATATAATTAATCAAATTAAACTCATAAAAGAATGTGAAACATCCCTTCCCTTATAATTGTCATATTTTATTTATTTATTTTTGTTAAAACCTATTATTTAAAAATAACCCCAAATAACTAATTCCTTGTTTTCAAAGAACAAGTTTATGTTGAAAAACTGAAAAAAGAAGAAGAAGCTATATGACCATACATCATCAAAGTGATATTAATTCTATTAATCTTTTTTAAATAAATAAGTAAAATAAGAGTATTGCTATTAGACACCAGTAGTGTTACTGATGTCTAGCACTTCTAGATATGTCACCTTGTAATTGGCTAGCGATACTCCCTAAAAATTATTATATTAAATTATATGTGATCAGATACTTATTTAAACCAATAGCGATATTATCACATAAAAAATTACTAAGCACCACTAATACCTGTTAACATTTCTCATAAAATAAATTAAAAACATGATCAACCCCACAAGTTTGACAAAATATATGTAAGAAAGTGTAGAAAAAGTGGTCTAGCCTAAGCCCTATAAAGTATTAAATCAAAGTTGGTTGTTCTTCAATCATTTCAAAATCCAATTTCTTTGGCCAAACTCTAGTGTTTTTTTTTTCTTTCTTCAATATCAACACAAATTATTGCAATTTAATGTAATAAGAAATTAACTTTGCGTTATCATTTCAAAATGAAATTGTTTTTCTTTTTAAGAAAAAAGAAAAAGTGAATGAGATTGTAAAATAAAGCTATATATTTTTTGCACCACAAACTTATTGTGACGTGCAAGTCTTATATATATAAAGACTTAGCCCACATAATAAAAACATCACTTATTCATTTGAGATTGACTACACTTATACTTAATAATTATCTTCACATGTACTAAATATATATAGCCTATTGTTATCTACTTTAAAAGACATATGAACTACTTAATTTTGACAATATATATGTTCTAATAAATCCTTTCTTTTTTGTTCATGTTTATTATTTATACCTCCCAAAATTAAATAATTGAATTTTACCAAACAATCTTTATATTAACTATAGTATTGTACGGAAAATAATAATATATCCAAATACTTTAACGAATCCACATTAGGCTTTACTTTGAACATAAGCGGGTTAGGCCTGTGCTTAGGGTCTAGTTAGCTCAGAATCCTCCAAAAAATTTCTTTTTTAAAAATACACAATTTTTTTTTATTGATTTTGAATAATATTATATATTTTTTTTCTAAATAAAAGCTCAAAAATAGTTTTTTTTTTTCAATGATCCATTAAATTTCAGAGTCGGTCATATTTGACTTAAGGCATTCTATTAAAAAAGTACAAAATAGAGTATTCTCCAAAATAAATCTTGTGAGCGCTAGTAATTCGATGAAGAGACTTCCTAGTAACCTTAAATTTTTGAGTCTAGAGAGATTTGAACCTTAAAAAAGTCCTATATTCTAATATTTCTCCTTATTATTGCTAGGGATGCAATACCCAAAATAGAAAATCTTAATTATTAGACAAAACATAATCAACAAACATAATTAGTATGATACTTAGTTAATTAAAGTTTAAAAACAAAACTTTGCAATACCTTTTCTCAACCCTAAATTTCCTTATCTAAGTGATCAAGAAATGACAAAACTAAATATATTGTCATGTTAATTTTTCACTAGTACATTATTATAATAATGCATAATGCAACCAAATATATATTATTGTCGTTTTTCAAATTGATTTGTTTATTACGTGGCAAAAGATGACATAATATGCTCCCCTTAAAGGGATTTTATTACTTTATATTATTGGTATGAAAATAACATTTATCTTAAAACGACACTAAAATCAACATCCTAAACTACACGTACATATATGTATAAGATAATAAAGTAAGTTAAATATCACTCTACATCTGTCAAATAATAATAATAATAACAATAATAATAGTTGTACGGATTAATTAATGAAGTCTAGTCTAATCAATATATATACTTTCATTAGAAAAAATAACAAAAAACTTAGCCATTTCTTATATCAACCCAAAGGAATATTAATTTATTTTCAGAGTGTTCAAAAAGGGTTCATGCATATGTTTGTTGAAAAGCTTTAATATATATATTTGAAAATTTTATTATTATTAATACCATCTCCACTATAATTGCTCCCTCTATATAATATTCTCAATTATATTATATCAAATTTCATATACATGTAAGATGCACATACATACATATATATATATATATAAATTGAATCTGAAAATTTAAGTACTTAGTTCCCTATGGGCACCTCATTCTTGTCAGTTACCTAAGTATATGACAAATGGTATTATAAGAAAATAATAAGAATCCAAACAGTGTATGGATCAAAACACAAGATATCAATCTATGGCATAAAATAGAATATAGCAAAGATTTTTAGGATCATACATATATATATATATAAATAAATAAATATATATATATTTAATTCATGCATATGCATCCAATTGTTTAATGACCCTACATTACTAAATCAGGTCCATTTCTAAGTAATATTTGCAAAAATAAAATAAAAATATAACAGTACTTAATTAAATTAATTATTATTGATAATGTTATTTTATAGAAAGAAATACACTATCTTATTATTTTGTTATTTGTTTCATTTTTATATATACCCATCTATGGTTTAATCAATACCATAATATATCTTATATTTAATAATTAATATTCATGATAATTAATTTTATACGAGCCACATTTATCGAATACTGTAACATATATATACATATAATTTTGTATTAAATAAATTAATAATATGAAAAGAAAAAAAAAATTAAAGCAAACAACATACTAATAATAATAATAATAAAGTGTTTATAATTCATTTATTAAAAAAAACTAACACATATAAGTAATCTTTTGAAAAAGGTGATATTATTATTATTATTATTATTATTATTATTATTATTATTATTATTTTGAAAGGGAGTGATATTATTATTATATATCCATTTCTTTTTGTTCACTCAGAAATTGTAGGCTACCTAGCAAGCTTAGTTGAATGTCTTTCCTTTAGAATGAGATGACTAATTAATTATGGTTTTACAAAAAGTGATGAGACTAAAAGAAAAAGCAAATATATGTATGGATTTAATTAAAACCATGGTCGGTTCTGAATTTTAGTGAACTTAAAAAATAAAAAAAAAACTTTTATTTGGAAAAAAATATGTATAATATTTTTAAAATTAGTAAAAAAAAATTATATACATTTTTAAAAGTGCAAAAACATTATTTTGGCCTAATATTAGGTTGGTCCTTAACACGGTCCTAAAGTAACGATATATGCACACAAAATATATCAAAATCAAATCAATATTTTGATTCATGTAATAGTATTTTTTTTATATTAAGAATCTCATTTTAATCGGATATAATTGGTTAAAAAATATTATCACATTATTAAATATAGTATTTAATTTTGTGGACACATATCATTATATTTATATGGGTAAATACCATTTTAGACCCTGTGTTTTGCAAAAGTTACAGATTGGACCATGTGTTTTGTTAAATGATAAAATGGACCCTGTATTTTCTAAAATAGTAAAAATAGGACACTGAGCTTAATTTTTAACAATTTTTTTAATACAACCAACTTGAAGACAATGCTTAATACGAACAGATACAAAAAAAAGTAAACAATTTTGTCATAACACTTTTAGATTGGATTATAATTAAACTTTATTTTGACAAAAAATCAATTCAGGGTCCTATTTGTACTATTTTAGAAAATACAGGGTCCATTTTGTCATTTAACAAAACACAGGGTCCAATTAGTAACTTTTGTAAAACAGAGGGTCCAAAATAGTATTTACCCTATTTATATTTGATTAAATTAAATATGTAAAGCTCTTAGGCATGAAAAAATATATTGAAAGATAAGAAATGTCCACAAGGCATAAGATTGGATAGTAGCACAAGAAATCTAATCTCATTGGTTAGAACAATAATCAATCAATCAAAATCAAAATCAAAATACTCTAAATTCATTATTAATTTAATTCACCAAAAAATAAAAAACAAGTGCGTGGAATTCCTTCTTTCTTTCTTTCCTTCAATTCATCAACTCTTTAAATTCCATAACACTTTCTCATAACATTTTTAATATTATCCAAATAAAACCATAATGGAGAGTGGAGATCAATTTCCTTCATTTCAACACTCTCTTATTCCTATTTCAAAGAAGAAAAAGAATAACAATAATCAAAGGAGATTTAGTGATGAGCAAATTAAGCAATTGGAATCCATATTCGAATCGGAGACTAAACTCGAGCCAAAGAAGAAGATTCAGTTGGCTAGAGAGCTTGGTTTGCAGCCTAAACAAGTTGCCATATGGTTTCAAAATCGAAGAGCAAGATGGAAATCGAAACAAATTGAACAAGATTTTAAAAATCTTAGAGCTGAGTATGACAATTTGGTATCTCAATTTGATTCCTTAAAACAAGAGAAAGACTCCTTAGTTTTACAGGTAATAAACACATTTCGCCTTTTATTTTTCTCTCTTTTTCACTCGATTTTCTCTAAGTACTACTTTAAAAGCTCGCGAGCGAGCTAGAGCTAGAGCTAGAGCTAGAGCTTGTTTTGAATTGTTTGTTTTGATTTTTGAGCAGTTGCAAAGGTTGAAAGATCTTCTCTTATCAAAAACTAATGAAATGAAAAAGGACAAGAGATTGGATGAAAAAGAAGAAGAAGAAGAAAATAAGTATCGAAACACCAATTCGAAAAATGAAACAGAAACAAGATTTGAAGACAGAGGAGTACTAATGGCAACAACAAGCAACTATATTGAGGATTTGGGGCAACAAGGATATGAAAATTTAGATTCATTATCACTTGAAAATTGGTATAATAGACAGTGGTTAAGTTTCTGGAGTTAATAGAGAATTTGGAATTAGAAGATAATTTTACTTTTTGATACCTTTTAAAAAATTAATGCAGCTATATAGCCATTGTTAGTTACCAATTACTATTTTTATTATTATTTCAAGCTAACCCAGATTCTCAATGTTTCACTTGAATGAGTGTGTTTGAATATAGAGCTTATTAGTTATGAGATTATGAAGAAATCAAGTGCTTATTGTGTAGATGTATAGTATAGTAGTATATATTATGTTTTGGGTATGTATATATACTTAATTATATGTAAACAAATATATTAAGTCACAGAGAAAAGTTTATAGTGAGGTTTTATTTTACTTCAATGTTTGGGATTTCATACTATTTTTATTTCACTTCACTTCATCATTTCTTCATTCTATTCTTAATTTTGGTTTGAGACTTGGGTTTTAAAAAAGATTAAAAAAAGACTTACATACAAAAAATTTTGAAAAGAAAAAAAAAAATTATTTGAATTAATATAAGAAGAAGAAGAAAAATAGAGTATAGTTTAATGTAATTTGTTTTTGTTTTATTTCCCTCCTAAATTCCATATTCCAAAAATAACTATACATAAACAAAAAAGTTGTCTAAAAAGTCAACTAAGAAATCCTATAAGTTTACTTGAACTTTTTTTCACTTCTCACTAAAAAAAAAATATAAGTTTACGATTATTACAGTCTTGTAGTTGCATTATATTTTAAAATTCAAAGTGTATTTAAATATGGAGTAGTAATTATATATTAATTCTTAATATTTTGGTTGACAAAATAGTTAATAATTTCACAAGAAATAATATTTTTTAGTAGTTAATATTTAAAATAGAAAAGTTTTAGTAATTACATTGAATTTTTATAAGGGTGTGTAATTGGAATCCCTCAATTTATTTCAATTATATAGTTATAATGTAATTAAATAGTCAGACAAACATGTTAAATTGTGCAATTACTTCTAACTACACGAAAATTTAATTATACTCTAGCTTTCCAAACACGCACTTTGTGGCCATCGAAAGTTTTATTTATTTATTTTTGTATAAAGATTAAATCAATAAACATATCATTTTGTAGTTCTGTCTGTCGTTTTGGTCCTCCTTTGTCGTTTTTTGATTATCTCACTGTCGTTTCGGTCCTTTTCTATGTTTGTTGCCTTTAACAGAGGGTAATGTTACTGTCGTTTCGATCCTTGTATGTCGTTTGTTGTCTTCATAATTGATAATTGGAATCTCACTGTCGTTTTAGTCCTTCTATGTCGTTTGTTGCAATGCCACCGCATAACCATAACACTAATCACTCACCTTTTTTTTTTTTTATTAAATTCATAACGTAGAACAAAGTACGTATTATTTAATATTATGAATATATAGTATGATCACTAAAGAAAAAGTCTAAAGAAATAGTGAACAATTATATCATGTATACATAAATACAAGTAATATAATTTTGATACGAAATTTCAACATTGTATTTAGATTAGATATATAATTATAATTAACATATGGCTTGAAAGTTGAATAATATTTAGACTCTTGAGTATTAGGGTCGACCCAAATAGTGTGTGTGTCTTTAAGGAGAAAGGAAAAAATTGGGTCTTTATTCTAAGAATATGAGGTATTTTTAAAAATTATTATAAAAAATCGTGTATTTTGTAAAAGGAATTTTTGTTTAGGCCTCTTGGACTGAATAATGTACTATTTACAGAAAATATAAGCTTTGATATAAATTTAACTGCACCAAATGTGGTATATTTTTTTTAAAAAAAAAGCTTAAAAACTCATATAAATTTTACTTTTATATAATTAAAACCAATTTCATGATGAAGAAACTAGTTTATTGATTAAAAAATAAGTTTTTTGACGAAGAAACTAGTTTCTTGATGAAAAAACTAATTTTTTGATAAAGGATTTTTTGTGAGTTTCACGCTGACCGATCATTACTATATGTATGGGTGGATCGTCGATCGCCGTTTGCCGAACGTGGAGCTATGACATACTCTATTTTTAGCATGTATTGGTTCTATCTCTTTGTGTTATACTGATTATGCATCTTGCTTGTTTGCACCGGTGTTGGCTGTGGTGTCTCTTGCTTGGCCCCTTCCTCTTGAAGATTGGATCAAAATCAACTATGATGTTAAGGTTGGTAGCGAGTCCATGTGTGTAGCAGCATTGGCTAGGGATCACACGGAGACAATTTTGTGGGTAGCAGCTAACATGCTCAACTTTTCGGATCTACTGATTGGCGAAGCTACGACGTGTCAGTTAGGTTAGGAATCGACTGGTTCGATAAAGCACCATTTTATTTTGATTGAGAGTGATTCGAAGAAGGTTATCAAAGCGTTGAAAGGAATCTACTCTATTTGGAACATTGATAATTATACTAATATTTGTAATAAACTCTCTAACCTTTTTTTTATGCTGTAATTTCTCATTTATTTTCAAATGTTGTAATTTTGTAACCTATAATGTGACTAAGTGGACTTTTGTTTAGAATATTTCAGGTATGGTGGAGCCCTCTTCTATACCTGACCTTATCTTTTGTAATTACCGAGAAGTCTAACTCTTTCTTATTTTATAAACGCTTTATTTTCAAAGAAAAAAAAAAAAAAAGAGCAGCCCTGGAGAACAATAACTATAATAATAATTTGTCATTAATTTTTATATATATATAGAGGAAATTACACTCTATACCATTTTCATATTGTCCTCTTTCATTTTTACCCTCTTTTTTAAAGTCTATCATTTTTACCTCTTTTTTAAAACATTGTATCAATTTTACTCCTGTCACTTCAAGATACTCTCCATGTGACTCTCTTATGTTAGGGTATTTTGGGTACAATACATATAAAAAGAGGTATGTTTCAAATAAATATAAAATTAGAGGTAAATTTGATTAATTGATTAATAAAAGGGGTATTTTTCAACTTACCCCATATATATATATGAAAATGGTAACAGGTTACCCAAAAGGTTAACATGTTACCATTTGAGCTAGGTTGTAAAGGTTGTAATATGTTATGTATAGATATGAAAATGGTAACAGGTTACCATTCAGATTTTGTTACCTATAGATCTAATGTCAATTTTCTTTTGTTTATGTTTTCAATAGAAAGAGAAATAATTAAATATAATAATTTTGTCATGAAGTTATATATATGAAAATGGTAACAGGTAAACGAAAAGGTTGTAACCTGTTTGTAATGCCCGGTAAAAATATACATATATTTTAAATTTTATTTGTTATACAATTTGTGTGAGAATAAATATTCATTTATTTCTACTAATAGTGAATAGAGACTATTGCTTAGAATAATATTGATAGATTTCTAAACATAGTTGAAATTATAGTAAGTGTCAAGGTAAAATTATGGTGTTTTTATGAATTAGGTTAATTACTCAATTAAAGCCCAATATGAAAGTCTATTAGAGTTTTATAGATTATTTAGTGGGTTTAATTTATTGTATGAGTGCATTAAATAACATTATAATGGAATTAATGTCACAAAAATTCGTAGGTTTTGATAAATTCGCAGGATTAAAAACTGTTTTACAAAAATGATCATATCTAGAGTTTTAGAGCTCCGATTGAGGTGATTCCAGTGGCGTTGGAAAGATAATAAAATTTCCTATAATTTTTATGAAGACAACTTTCACTGAATTAGTATAGTTGTTGGTCAAAAATAGTGATCTTTCTGCTGTACTGTAAGAGTACGAATTTTAATGTTAGGGCCTTGAACCATGTGTTGTTATAGGTAGTAATGACGAGATAACAAGTCTTAAGCAGCGGGATTTGAGGATCTTGTCCTCAACAAGAAAATTCATTGAGGTGCTTGGAGTAGCAAGAAGGTGTTCTTAATAACTGAGGTAAGAAGAGTGGACATCTGTGCACAGGGTGTATGTTGAAACATACAACTGTATTATGGGTTTGTATTTACATGTTTTATGGTAGATTGTTGTTTTATGCTAATGTTATTAGTGTGTGATAGTGATAAGGCTTTTGACTGTTTGTGTGAGGATAACACTTATAGGATAGGTTAAGCCGGTGTGAGCATAGCACTGCAGGATATATTTTTGGTTTGCTTGTATGGGTTTACTTGCAGGTTATCCTTTCATGGGTGAGTACAACTTGTGATAAGGGATTGCCCTATTGGATGTCGAGTGTGAGAACAGCACAAGGCAGGGCAAGTTACACTTCATGTCTGATCAACATGAGTGGGAGTAGATTATCGTATGTGAGGACAATGTGCGATAAGATACTATGTGTTATGTGTGTGAGTATAGCATGCATTAAGATTACACTGTGATATGATGTTGTATTGTATGTGAGAATAATATGTGATATGACATGTTGTTATATGTATGCAAGTATGGTATGAGTTAATTTGATGTTGTGATATTGTTATACTTATGACTATGTTATATAGTTGGGGGGTTATGTCCTACATAGCTCTTCTTACTGGGCGTTAGCTCACGGGTACTCTGTGTGCAGGTAAAGGCAAAACTATACAGTGAGGGTGGCGAGCTCGAGGCATGGATTACATGTTAGGGGATTGTCACGATGTTTTGGTTTAAAAATATTTCATTTAAGATTATGATTCAAATAGTTTTTGTAAGGCTTTATATTTTAAAGTTATGAATAAATAAATGTTTTGTTTTAAAAATAATGAGATCTCATGCTCAGTTATTTTTTATTAAAGAAGTCTTTTATTGTCTTTATCTTAAATGGTTTTAAACGGACTAGCTAGTGTGACGTCTCGGGAAATCGGGGCGTTACAATATGGTATCAGAGCAATACGGTCCTAAAGGATGTGGTTGACCCTAACATGTAAAGTTCATTGCCACGAGACGAGCTCGACTCACTGTACTGTAAGTTTTAGTTAATCTGTTCATGTTAGTCTTACATATTTTATGTTGCGTTACATCTTTAGTGTAACTAGAAGTTTTCTTTGTGTTTAGAAGAATATGTCTTAAAATTTTATGGGTAGGATTCGATCTATGAGATATTTTTGGAAAAAAAAATATATTCAAGGTATTGCTATATTACGTAATTTAAGTTTGATTTTTGATAAGTTGTACTTATTTTCATAAATAAGGAGCATAAGAAGAGTGTTTTTCAAAAGGAATTGTGTTATAAGCAGATTGGAATAGAGTATGTTAGGAAAAAAAAAAAAGAATTTAGTTGTTATATTAGTATTTCTAACGAGAGTGTATGTTTCAGGTTTAATAAATTAGACATATATAACTATTGGTACGTTCTTAAGTTTGTTTTTTTTTTTTTAAGTGTTAATGGATAGATAATTTTAAGCTCTACTCTTTTATTAGAAATAATTAAGTTGAATTTTGGTTAAGGGTGAAATCTAATCATTAAGGTTATAATAGAAGAATAGATTGTGACAGTCAGTAGTCCCGTGATTTGTAAGGAAATTAGATAGTTTTGTTTGTGTTTATTTGCATAAATTTAAACTCTTTATGTATTGGAATATGGTTTATGCTTTGTTATTATGAATATGTATGTGGTACTGAGAATGTGTGGTATGGCCACAATATGAGTTTATGAATTGATATATTGATTAGGGTTGTTTTGACTTGTATATGTTGTATGTTGCATTCATATATTGTGTGTTGTATGCTGCAAGTTGTATGCTAACGTCTCAGGTAAAGTGAGGGACCATGGTGGGGTATGATACGGGGTAAGGCCGTTGAATGTAGAGATACCCTACCCTGTATTTTTCTGAGTTGTGTTTGAAATTATTATGGTGGGGTATGATACGGGATAAGGCCGTTGAATGTAGAGATACCCTACCCTACATTTGTCTGATTCGTGTATGACATTGTTATAGTGGGGTATGATACAGTGATGTTACTGTTGAATATAGAGATACCCTATCCTATAACAATGGTAGGGCTACATAGGCCCAGGTTATTATATGGGCAGATTAGGCCCAGGATATTGTAAGGCCAGGCTAGGCCCAGGTTATGTAAGTAATGGCTATGATATGCCAATGTTATGGTAAAGACATGATATGATTGAAATAATTTTTATATGTTATTGCTATGATTGTGCTATGAGTATGATGTTAGGGTTGTGATCCCTACATATATGTAATGGTTTCGTTTAGTACAAATAAATGGTATATGATTAAGCGAGTAAAGAAAAATATATATGAGAATTGGATTAAGCGATTTTCGTTCTCGAGTTATTCTTAGAAAGAGTGATTTTGATAGTAAATTTTATTCATATTTCATTAGTTGGATGGATTAGTAAATGTTTCTTTTATAGTGATATGCATGTAGCTCATTCCTGAGAGTATGTTAACTTGTATGTTTCTAAGCCTATATATTGGCTAGCTCGCATGTGTAAGAAGACCTTTAACGATCTTTAGCTTACATGTAGTTCATGTAATTTATAGAAGACATGTGGTCTGTTTGAATGACATCGGTTTGTTGATGATATATTGGATCGTTATGTGTAGGGCAACATTCTTAATAATTATGCTACGTAACTATAATAACGGAATTGTAGATTTATGGAGGAAATTAAGTTAAAAAAAAATTAACATTCAATGAAAGAATGGGAACAATTAAAGAGAAGTTTGCATAAGTTCTTCTACCCTACTCCTTGTTGTTTGTTATTTTTGTATTGTATAATGTGTTCTCAAGTGGCATATAAGGATGTTCATAAGAGAAGAGTTTTTTTTTTTTTTTATATAAAATTACGAGCATGTTATTGCAAAATTTATGTATTTAAAGCACGTATATGTAAGTATTGTGATGGAGTATGTTTGTTATTTAAGTAATATATAAAGGAATAACAATACTTAAATTAGACTGTATATGTTATATGTGTTGTAGTTTGACCAATAAGATAAAAGTTAAGTACATATTTGTTGGGTCCATAAGGTAGATAAGGAGGTCATGTAATAAGTGGTGACAAACATGAAGTCCCTCGTGTATTTGGTAGTTAAATTTCGACGACGAAATTTCTTTAAGGAGGGTAGAATGTAATGCCCGGTAAAAATATACATATATTTTAAATTTTATTTGTTATACAATTTGTGTGAGAATAAATATTCATTTATTTCTACTAATAGTGAATAGAGACTATTGCTTAGAATAATATTGATAGATTTCTAAACATAGTTGAAATTATAGTAAGTGTCAAGGTAAAATTATGGTGTTTTTATGAATTAGGTTAATTACTCAATTAAAGCCCAATATGAAAGTCTATTAGAGTTTTATAGATTATTTAGTGGGTTTAATTTATTGTATGAGTGCATTAAATAACATTATAATGGAATTAATGTCACAAAAATTCGTAGGTTTTGATAAATTCGCAGGATTAAAAACTGTTTTACAAAAATGATCATATCTAGAGTTTTAGAGCTCCGATTGAGGTGATT
Source organism: Cannabis sativa (assembly GCF_029168945.1). NCBI lineage: Eukaryota > Viridiplantae > Streptophyta > Magnoliopsida > Rosales > Cannabaceae > Cannabis > Cannabis sativa. Next base: position 413,661 of record NW_026870038.1, on the reverse strand, counting down.
CCAGTGGCGTTGGAAAGATAATAAAATTTCCTATAATTTTTATGAAGACAACTTTCACTGAATTAGTATAGTTGTTGGTCAAAAATAGTGATCTTTCTGCTGTACTGTAAGAGTACGAATTTTAATGTTAGGGCCTTGAACCATGTGTTGTTATAGGTAGTAATGACGAGATAACAAGTCTTAAGCAGCGGGATTTGAGGATCTTGTCCTCAACAAGAAAATTCATTGAGGTGCTTGGAGTAGCAAGAAGGTGTTCTTAATAACTGAGGTAAGAAGAGTGGACATCTGTGCACAGGGTGTATGTTGAAACATACAACTGTATTATGGGTTTGTATTTACATGTTTTATGGTAGATTGTTGTTTTATGCTAATGTTATTAGTGTGTGATAGTGATAAGGCTTTTGACTGTTTGTGTGAGGATAACACTTATAGGATAGGTTCTGCTTCTGGTGTGAGCATAGCACTGCAGGATATATTTTTGGCTGCTTGTATGGGTTTACTTGCAGGTTATCCTTTCATGGGTGAGTACAACTTGTGATAAGGGATTGCCCTATTGGATGTCGAGTGTGAGAACAGCACAAGGCAGGGCAAGTTACACTTCATGTCTGATCAACATGAGTGGGAGTAGATTATCGTATGTGAGGACAATGTGCGATAAGATACTATGTGTTATGTGTGTGAGTATAGCATGCATTAAGATTACACTGTGATATGATGTTGTATTGTATGTGAGAATAATATGTGATATGACATGTTGTTATATGTATGCAAGTATGGTATGAGTTAATTTGATGTTGTGATATTGTTATACTTATGACTATGTTATATAGTTGGGGGGTTATGTCCTACATAGCTCTTCTTACTGGGCGTTAGCTCACGGGTACTCTGTGTGCAGGTAAAGGCAAAACTATACAGTGAGGGTGGCGAGCTCGAGGCATGGATTACATGTTAGGGGATTGTCACGATGTTTTGGTTTAAAAATATTTCATTTAAGATTATGATTCAAATAGTTTTTGTAAGGCTTTATATTTTAAAGTTATGAATAAATAAATGTTTTGTTTTAAAAATAATGAGATCTCATGCTCAGTTATTTTTTATTAAAGAAGTCTTTTATTGTCTTTATCTTAAATGGTTTTAAACGGACTAGCTAGTGTGACGTCTCGGGAAATCGGGGCGTTACACTGTTACCATTTGAGCTATGCTATAACCCTGCAAACTTTGGTAACAGGTAACTTGCTACAATTCTGATTTTGTTACCTATAGACCTAATGTAATTTTTTTTTTGTTATTTCTACTCCTAATATAATTGTTTATTAGCTTCACTCCTCACTCTAATGCCACACTATAGTGTCCCAAAAAGTATATTGTTCATAATCTTTTCATTTACTAAACTCATAACCCCAATTTATAATTGTATATATAAATAGATGATAGATCAATAATATATATTTCCAAGTTTTAAATTTGGAAATAATTGTGGTTTAATTTGTTGTTCCAATTACAATTTTGTTGGAGTACAACTAGAATATTGGATGTCACATCCAATTACATTAATAAAGTAATTTTAATTATATATTATTGGTTAGAAAAGTGGTTTAATATTCTAACTTTTCTTCAATAACAAGCATTACATAATTCTTCAATGTCAGATAAAAGCATTGTGGAATAAAGTAAAGCTTCTTATGTGTGAAAACTTTCATTTAAGTTGATTTGTGATAACAAAAAGGGAAATTTGATTTTCTATGCTTAGAAAATCAAAAAATTTGATTTCTAAACCAATAATTAAAACCCTAAAAAAACTATACCTTTTTTTTCAAAACCCCAAAAATACCCCCAAACTAAAACTATCTCTCTTTCTCTCTCTATCTAGCTGGTCCCAATAATCCCACACCCCAGGTCCGATGGTCGGACCATGGGGTCCGATGGGGTCCGACCAATCGGACCCATCGGACCCCAAGGTCCGACCATCGGACCTCTCTCTTCCCCTCTCTCTCAAATCGCAGGAAAAAAAAAAAAAAATTAAAGCCGGTCGGACCTTCTGGTCCGATGGGTCCGACCATCGGACCCGAAGGTCCGACCATCGGACCCTTTCTTCCTCTCTCTCCAAAATCGCGAAAAAAAAAAAAAAAAAAAAAAAAAAAAATTCAAAGGTCCGATGGTCGGACCTTGGGGGTCCGATGGGTCCGACCATCGGACCCCCAAGGTCCGACCATCGGACCTTTGTCTTCTTCCCTCTCTCAAATCGCAGGAAAAAAAAAAAAAAAGTTTCAGAGAAAATCGCAGGAAGTGGGTGGGGGCGGTCAAGAGTGGGTGGGTGCGATCTAGGGTGGGTGGGTGCGGTCTACCGTCGGTGGGTGGGTGCGGTCTACCGTGGGTGCGGTGGTTCACCGTGGGTGGTGGTCGATCGGCGTTTTGGGTGGAACGCCGGAGGTGGATCGGTTGGATTTGGTGCTTTCTTAATTGGGTTTCGGGTGGGATTGCTTTGAGAGAGAAAGGAGGAAGAGAGAGAGATGGTTGAGAATAATGAGAGGGGTATTTTAGGGCTTAGGGAAAAGTGATCCTATTTTTCCAAAAGTTATAAGTATTAGTTTAAAAAATTAATTTGGGTATTAAACATGGATACAAATTCAAATTTCCCTAACAAAAATTCACTAGAATTTAATTTGGGATTTACACTTTTTTTTTATTATTATTAGTATTAGTATTAGTATTTTTATGATCTCTTAGCAAATAATTTTTGGGTCCTTTGTCGAGTGGGTTCTAAATGCAGATCTAATCTGTCTTAACACAAACCAGACCTTGTACCTATAGTGTTTGACATGTACCAAATAATGATATTTTTATTATTTGAAATATTTTCCATTTTCATGTCATTATGATCACCCAAAAATCTTGGCATTGAAGATAAAATAAATGAAGATAATTGCCATAAAAGCAAAAAGCAAAGATCTTGTGACTTAAATTGGTTCATAAAATTTATTGACAAAATACCCTTCCCTCAAAATTGAATGTGTTATTAAATAAAGTTGGTATGTTTAATTAAATAAAGTTGTTAATTTTGTTTGTATTAAAGTGAGACATGTTATGGAAAGAACACATGATTTGTAGATATCAATGTGCAGATTCAGAGTGTGTGTGGACGTTGGATTTGGCATTTTCTTTACTGTCGTTTCCACTTGGGGCCCTATTATCTATGACTTTCTGGCCAATCTATGCTCTTCCATTTTTATTTTTTAATGTAATATATAAAAATAGGCTTAATATCAAATGTTTAGGTAAAATTATTCATTCAACTACCTATTTTCTTAAATAATAAAATTAATTTTGTTATTTTTAAAATAATACAAATAATATATGGAGCTTAATTTTTGATAATTTTTTTTAATTTAACTAATTTAAAAACAATTTTTAGCATAGATAAATATAGAAGAAAATGTAATCATTTTTATCAAAATACCTCTATATCAAATTATTTTTTATAAAAAAAAAAAATTAAAAATTATGGTCTAGTCAATAACTTTTGTAAAATACATGATTTAAAATAGTATTTGTCCATAAAAACACGATAAATGTTATTGGTGTCTAATATTATCTAATAGGTATTATATTGCTATTAGTGTAATTAAATATCGTATTTTACTAGGGGTGGAAAAACGGGTTTCGACACGACACGAATTTTACAGGTTAGAGTTAGGAAAATTAGACGTGAGTCAAAAATGGGTCGACACGACTTGACATGAAATAAAAACGGCTCAAACACGATACGACCCGCTTAACACGAATTAGAGACGATTTTTTTTAAATAAAATAAAAATAAAAAATTAATAGTAATATAATTATGTTAAAATATATATTCAGTGATTCAATGTTAGTTAAAATATTTTAATTTAATTTTTTAAAAATAAAATTGAAAATATTTTTAAAATTTTAATTTTTATTATATATATAAAAACTTTATATAAATAAATGTATATAAGTTTTTTAATGGAACTTAAATTTATCATTTTTCTCTATATATTCCAACTTCAATAGCAAAACGAGTTAAAGTGAGTCAACATAAACAAGATACTATTTTTTACGGGTTGATTTAGGGTTGAAAAAATTAGACGCGAGTCAAAAAACGGGTCAACACGCCTAACACAAAATATAAAAGCAAATCCCATAAAATATGACACGAACACGACACGATGACACATTTTACCACCACACAATTTAATTTAATAATTATTATAGAGTGTTACTAACTATTTACAAGATGTCACCTCGAAGATAGTGCTAGGCGCACCATTGGTGCTAATAATAATGCTTTTAAAAATACACACATTAACTCACTATTTATTAATAAGAGTAAATACAATTTTAGAACATGCATTTATAAAAGTTATCAATTTGACCATTTGTTTTGTTAAGTGATTATTTAGATTCTATGTTTTTTAAAATGGTATGAAATAATACTTGAACTTAGTTTTCATCAAAATAAAACTTAATTATAACCTGACTTAGAAGTGTTATAACCAAGTTGATTATATTTTTTGTATTTATTTGTGTTAAAAACTAATTTCTATGTTGAATATATTAAAAAAATGATAAAAATTGAGGTCAATGTATTGTTTTAAAAAAAATATAGAGTTTAATTTATCATTTTTTCTAAAAAAAAGAATTCAATTGATAATTTTTGTAAAACACAAGATTTAATAAGTGCTACTTTATTTTATAACTTTTGTGTTAAATTTAGTCTACAATAAGTGCTATTTTTTTATTTACTATAATGTCACTAATTATTGTATTTTAACTTTTACTGAATTTTACATTTATTTACTATATTATTACTATATTAATAATAAATAAAGTAAAAAATAATATTTTTTATATTTTTTCAATAAAATATTAAATGACTATTAATATAATTAATTATTTTTCATTATTTTACATCTTATTTATTGAAACACAATTGCAATAATAAACTAAATATATTACAAACTTATTTTTTTTTATTAAATTTAGCACATATTTAAAATCTTTCATTAGAGATACTATTAACCCAAAAGTCTACTCAAGAATATTAAAATAACCTTGAGAAGACTACTACAAAATCAGTGCCACATACAAAAATTACTATTATTCTCTTTGTTCATTTTATTATTAGTCCATTATAAAGTTTGGTAATAATGATTTAATTTTCAATATCACTATTACATTAAACAAAATATGATATTAAAAGTTTGGGAAATTTTGTCATAGAGTAATTGTTTACAACACTTTATATTAATGATAATTGTTATTGTAAATTTTTGAGAATTTTTTTCTTTAAAAGATATGTAGTTTTTTTTTTTAAGATAAAAATATAGTGTTTGTTTAAAAGAAAAGGATTAATACAAAAAAAAAAAGATTTAAATAGGAATTTATATTTGAGTAATTTGCGATATAAATATTTAAGTTTAACTTCCAGTTGTAAATAAATACTTAAGTTTAATTTTTTGCATTAATAATACCTAAGTTATAATTTTAGGACTTCTATAGGTACATGGTTAAATAAATTGTCACGTGGCAATTCTTAGTTGGTCTAAGTTATTAAATTTTTATTATTTAAAAAAAATTAGTTCAAATATACTAATAAAAAAATGACACGTGGATATAATGGTTTAACATTTAACATTTAGGTACTTATAGTTTGATTTTAGAATCAATATGGAAAATGTTTTCTCAGCCCATTTCAACCATGAGCCAGAGTGCAGTATTTATATTAATTGAAGGTTGTTACAAAAGAGGTGAGTAGAGCAACGGCTCTATACAGGTGGCAATGCCAATTTCCAAGGAAGATTACATAGGAGAGAATATCCTAACATAATTGAAAAAGGTGTAATCATTAGTCCAAGATTCTTGGACCACAACAGAGGAATGACATCTGTCCATATGAAAGGGGCTGTAATCGACAGTATGGAGGAGCACACTGCAACACCAAAGGTCTACACCAGAAGTCATGAATTTCTATTTCTCAACACCTCCCCTCAAACGAAAGGGTGAGATCTTCACTCCAAGTTTGTCCACAAGAAATGAAAATCTAGAATTGGGTAGTCCTTTGGTGAACAAATCAGCAATCTGATCATGTGAGGGTATATACCTGACTTCCAATTGTTTTTGTAGCACTTTGTCCCGAACGTAATGAGCATCAATTTCAATATGCTTTGTCCTAGCATGGAAGACCGGATTGGATGCTAAAGCACTTGCACTAATGTTATCACACCAAGTGATAGAGGGCAGTAACAGAGGGAATTTGAGTTCTTTCAGCAATGATTCAACCCAAGAGATCTCAGCTGCAACATGTGCTAGTGCCCTGTACTCTGACTCCGTGCTTGATCTGGACACTACATCCTGCTTTTTAGAGGACCAAGAGATTAAAGTTTCACCCAAATATACACAATACCCTGCAACTGAGCGTCTGTCATCTGGACATGATGCCCAATCTGCATCAGAAAATCCAGTTATACTGAGTTTATTGCTGCAACTGATATGTAGTCCAAGTGTCTTAGTTCCCTGCAGATATCTCAGCACCCTTTTAACAACATTCCAGTGAACAACAGTGGGACTTTGTAAGAACTGACTTAGCTTATTGACAGTGTAGGCTATGTCAGGTCTTGTATGGCAGAGGTACTGAAGTGACCCAATTATGCTTCTGTAAATCGAGGGATTTTGCATGAGTTCTCCATCATTTATCGACAGAGTTTTGCCAGCAGTGATTGGAGTGGGACACGACTTGAGGTTGCTCATGTTAACCTTCTTAAGTATATCTTCGATATACTTTGTCTGTGTCAAATATAACCCAGTAATGTCTCTGAAGACTTCTATTCCAAGGAAGAAATGCAAGGGTCCAAGATCCTTCAATGCAAACAGCTTGTTCAATTTGCAAATGAAGTTGGACACGAGTTCAAGATCACTCCCAGTCACTACTATGTCATCTACATAGATGAGTACAAGAATAACAGTTTTCTCATCTTTGAAAAAGAACAATGAAGTGTCTGCCTTGGAATTCTGAAATTTCCATTGAATGAGTGTGTTCTCGAGCTTGTCAAACCATGCTCTAGGGGCTTGCTTTAAGCCATAGAGAGATTTATTGAGTTTGCACACCCAATTTTCTTTCCCTTCTTCTTCAAAACCTTGAGGTTGAACCATGAAAACCTCCTCTTCCAAGGTGCCATTTAAGAAGGCATTATTAATGTCCAATTGTCTGATATCCCAGCCTCTTGAGACAGCAATTGTGAGAACAATTCTCACAGTTGAGGCTTTTATCACAGGGCTAAAAGTCTCACCATAATCAATTCCTGGTCTTTGATGAAAACCCTTTGCAACTAGTCTTGCCTTTAGTCTTTCAATAGTACCATCAGCTCTCAGTTTGATTTTGAATATCCACTTGTTCCCTATTAGGTTTTGATATGCAGCAGGAGGTACCAAAACCCAGGTACGATTTTTCTTAAGTGCAATTACCTCTGTGTCCATTGCACCTTTCCAGCCAGGGTGTTTGAGAGCTTGTTCAACACTATCTGGTTCAGTGAGTGTAGATGGTGAATTTTTGGATGTGGTGAGATATGTTCTTGGCTTAAATATACCAGCTCTTCCTCGAGTCACCATAGGATGAGTTGGCTGTAAGGCTGTTGCAAGAGTTGGTTGAGTCTCCAAATTGGGTTCAGTATCTGTATGAGTGGAGTCAGTGGCTGGTGTATGAGGAGAATTTGGAACTGGTTCGATGACAAATTCATTGGTTGGACTAGAACCAAAATGATCATCAAAGTGATCATCAAACGCAGCACCATAATCACCATCATCCTCCCCTGCATGATCAGAAACTGGACTATTTTCAGTGAAACGCATGTCTAGTGAAGGAGAATGTACCTGAGGTGAAGTTGGTGATGCATCAGAGGAGACTTCAGCAGAAGGATTGACAGAACCAGAATTTGGAGCCTGGACATTGTCAAATGTAGGGACTGGAAGACTAGACCAGGAAGAACTGTGCACAATGACAGATTGTGGTGTGTGGTAATTGTTGAGAAATCCCTTTTTAAAGGGAAACTCAAGTTCATTGAACACAACATTGCGAGAAATGTAAATGCGACCCGTGGGAGTGAGGCACTTGTAGCCTTTGTGAGCATTGCTATACCCCAAGTTCACACATTTCAGAGAATGAAACTGAAATTTGTGAGTTTGGTAAGGGCGTATGCAAGGGAAACATGCTGTGCCAAAAGTCTTGAGAAAAGCATAATCGGGTTTATGGTTAAACAAGATTTCATAAGGTGATTTGTGGCCAAGGATAGGAGTGGGAAGTCGGTTTATCAGATATACAGCAGTGTCAAATGCATCACTCCAATACTTGAGTGGCATTTGTGCTTGAGCAAGCAAAGTAAGGCCCATTTCGACAATGTGCCTATGTTTGCGCTCAGCACGGCCATTTTGGGCTGAATCATGGGGACACGGATGTTGGAATTCAATGCCATGTTGATGTACTAAAGCTGTAAAGGGTTGGTATTCACCTCCCCAGTCCGTTCTCAAACTTTTAATTTTCTTATCAAACTTGTTTTCCACAAAGTTTTTAAACTGTATAAAAGCATTTAATGCTTCGGACTTGGCTTTAAGAGGATACCACCAAGCAAATCTGCTATGGTCATCCAGGAAATGTATGTAGTATCTATGATTTATATTAGATGCAATGGGGGCAGGCCCCCACAGGTCAGTATGCACAAGTTCAAGGACATTCTTTGCACGATTAGATGACAGCTTATGTGGAAGAGCATGGGACTTCCCATATTGACATGCATCACAGAAAGTTGGCATTTCATTTCTTAATTTTCTTACATTAGTGGACTCTAGAACAAGATTTAAAATCCTGGGTGATGGATGGCCTAAACGTCTGTGCCAAACATCTATTCTAGACACACGATTTTCATTAGTTTCACACTGATTTACACTAGATTCAGCAGAAAAACATGCAGGAAAACAGGTTGACACAGACTGGTTTTTATTTGTGGACTTTGTATGAGTTGAACCTGTGGTAGAATGATGATGAAGGGGTGTTTCCAGTCTGTACAATCCATCTCTAAGCACTCCTTGAAGCACCACCTTCTGAGTTGTTTTGTCCTTCACCAAACAAACATTAGAATGAAACTCAATTAGGACATTGTTATCACTGGTAAGTTTAGAAACACTAATCAAATTTTTAGCTATTTGAGGAACAAGTAACATCTCTTTTAATAATAGATGTTTGCCATCATTAGTGTTCAAAACACCACTACCAATGTGAGATATAGTGAGTTTAGATCCATCACCTACAACAACTGTTTCCTTACCACCATACGGCTGCTTCTGGTTTAGTGAGGAACTGTCCGAGGTGATGTGGTTGCTGGCTCCACTGTCAGCAAACCACACATCGCTCTCCAAAATTTCAGGACTAGCAACAAAAGCATTGTGGTTGTTCTGTGTTGATTTGTTTCCTCCATTTGATTGATTAGGATCAGTTCCCATGAAGTTTTCATCGAACCGATTGTAACAAATTGCTGCAGAATGGCCATATTTGCCACACACTTGGCAAGTTGGTCGAGTTGTATTGGCACGACCTCTTCCTCGAAACCTTCCAGAGCTGCCACGATTCCCAGAGAATCGACCTCCACTTCCAGAAAATTGATTGTGATTATTAGCACCACGCCCTCGACCCATGGAACTGGATCCAGGGTTGTTTTTAGCAGCAACATTGGCCTGAGGAGTTGTGGAGTTGCTGGTTTTGCCATTGATGGTGAGAGTTTGTAACCTCTCAATTTTGCTATCAAAGCTCAAGAGAATATCTTGAAGCTCTTGCCATAATGTGCTTGACCTTCCTTCGATTTGTACCACGGTAGAGAGATACTCAGCGTCAAGTCCAGACAGAACGTTAGCAACCAAATGCGCTTCAGGGTACGGGTCACCTGCAAGAGCAAGTATGTCAGACCAGTTTTTCTTTTGTCGAAGGTACTCACCCATTGGCGTAGATCCTTTGCGTACTGTCTGGATTAGAGTCCTGGTGTCATCCATTTTTGACTTGGAATAGGCACCATACAGGCTTTCCAAAGCCCTCCAGAGACCAGCTGCAGAAGTAGAACCCATAACTTCTGTAGCAATTCCTTCAGTCATCGAGCTATACAGCCAACCCATGAGGAGTTGGTCGTTGATTATCCATTGTTCATACTCTGGATTCGTTTCGAGCTCCCCTTCATACTTGGCTTCACCAACGACTGGTACAAATTCTGGTGGACACATTTTAGTGCCATTAAGGTATTCATGGAGTCTGTGCCCTCGGACAATGGTGGATACCATGGTTTTCCACAAGGTAAAATTATTTCTGTCAAGTTTTAATGAAAAGGGTTGGTTAAGTGTTGTAGGTGGCTGAGAGAAGGTGTTGGGAAGCTGGGACGGAGCTGCACCATTTTTGTTGGTGCTAACAGCAGAGGGAGTCTGTGACCCTCCTTCGTTGGTTTGCTGTTCTTGAGGAGTAGCCATTGACAGAGGTCAAAGAATGGCTCTGATACCAAGTTTGATTTTAGAATCAATATGGAAAATGTTTTCTCAGCCCATTTCAACCATGAGCCAGAGTGCAGTATTTATATTAATTGAAGGTTGTTACAAAAGAGGTGAGTAGAGCAACGGCTCTATACAGGTGGCAATGCCAATTTCCAAGGAAGATTACATAGGAGAGAATATCCTAACAGAATTGAAAAAGGTGTAATCATTAGTCCAAGATTCTTGGACCACAACAGAGGAATGACATCTGTCCATATGAAAGGGGCTGTAATCGACAGTATGGAGGAGCACACTGCAACACCAAAGGTCTACACCAGAAGTCATGAATTTCTATTTCTCAACACTTATAGAGTTCTAAAAATATAATTTAAGTATCATTACTGTTAAAAATTAAACTTAAATATTTATTTACAACTTAGAGTTAAATTTAACTATTATAGTGTAAATTACTCAATCTTTATATTATAATTTTCAAATTTATTTGTAAATACTAAATACAACACCTGTCCACTTAAGTCTTCACTTGTCCACATTAAAAAAAATTGATTTGTAGATATAAAAAATGAGCCATTTTATAGTAATGTCCCCAAAAAGTTTGTCAACTCTAGTCAGCCTAAAAAAATAAAAAATAACAACTCTAGTATAGCCTAATAAAATTAAAATAAAATAATAATATATTGGTGAGTGATATTTTTAATTATTTACTAAATAAATTAGATAAATACATTGAGAATAAAAAAAATAATGTAGAGAGACAAAGGGAGCTTATCTGAAATTCGGTATTGAAAAAATTAGTTCAATATTTATTATTATCATATATATGTTGAATAATTTATGGTACCGATAAGTAAATAAAAATAAAATACGCATGAGAAAATATAGTCCCGTGTGTAATAAAATAAATAAATTTTATTTTTGACATTCTAAACTACTTAAATGATTTAAAAAAATTTATTATTACCGTTAAAAATTAAATTTAAATATTTATTTGCAACTGAAAGTTAAACAAATATTTATACTATAAATTATTCTCGTCTATATTGAACAACATTTCACATCAAATTAGTCTTTAAGATTAAATCATATAATCTTAAGGCATTTTCAATGGGAAAACTCAAATTTAGTATATAATTAATACCAAAAAATTATTATATCAATACTAATATTTTTTTCAATTCTAACCACAAACAATACTAAAAATTACACCAAATTTTATATTCTTTATTTATTATTTTATTAATATAACAAGAATATTTTAATATTAAATATATGTAATTATTTAGTCTTTCTTTTTTAAAGTATTATTTAATTATTATTTAAAAAAAAATAGTGTGGTCTACAGTGTCTCATTAAATTTGGTGGAATGCTGTAGACAAAGTTATTTATGAGTATAGCGTTAGTGTCCCATTAGAATAAATATAGCGTGAAATTACACTATATTTAGCGTTTTAGAGTTCGGTTTGAGATGACCTTAGGAAATGTGAGAGTATTTGTAAAAGCTGAAAATGGAAGGAAAGAAACATAGGAGTGGTGATTTTAATGGATTAGTGGGCAAGTGGTGTGAAACAAATATGACCTAAAAGTTTCAGACTACCCTACCCTACCCTCTCTCACCATCACGGTCACCAATCCCAACCCCAACCCCAGACCTTCCCTTCTCACGGCCTCCACCGACGCCGGCCTCCTCTTCTCCATTTCCTGTTCTCTCCTCCTTCTCACACTCCAACAGGTAGGTACTACTACTAACCAACATTGTCTCTGATTTATGCACTTAAACATTAATAAATGTGGTTTTGTGATCCCCAACACTCGTAAAAATTTGATTTTTATTGTAGTTTAGTGAGCTTGAGTTGTGTTTAAGCTGAAATGGCAAAACCTAATTAGAAACTGTATGGAATTCTGAGATTTGGGTTTGGTAGTTTTTGAGATGAATTAATTAGGTTTAATTTATGCAGATTTATTTGTTGGATGTTGCAACACCATTTTTACATAATCCAACCAAATCAATCGATGTTCAGCCTTAGTAGTAGTCATGGCTGTCATCCCACTTCAACCATTGGCTCTTGCTCAGGCTCAGTCTAGACGTCTTTCCACTTGTCACCGTCATCCTAGCATACCCATTACTGGGTTTTGTGCTTCATGCCTCAGAGAACGCTTGGTTGGTATTGAAGCCTCTGTTAACAACGACACTCCCACTCGAAACCAAGCTGGTTCTGGTTCTGGTGCTGGTGCTGCTTCTTCTTCTGGATCAGAGCTTCGTCGTAGTAAATCATGCAATGGACCCAAGTCTGAGGTCTTTGCTAACCCTTCTGACCCTACCAGACGTAGGTCTTGCGATGTTAGGGCGCGGAATAGTTTGTATAACCTCTTTAATCTTGATGATGAGAGGAAAGGTACAGCTGGAAAGTTTGAGGTTGAGTTGGGGAATTTAAGGTTTGAGTTAAAAGAAGAGGACAGGAATGGGAATGAGGGTGAGATTAGGGTTTCTGAGCATGGATTGCTTGATGAGGAAGATGGTTGTGAGTTAAGGCCTATGAAGGAGTTTATAGATCTTGAATGCAAGAAGAAGAAGAAAGGTACAGGGAAGGATTTGAAGGACATTGCCGGGACATTTTGGGTTGCTGCGTCTGGTTTGAGCAAGAAGTTGAGGAAATGGGGGCGAAAACCGAAGGGCAAGAAGCTCAACAACGATGATGACAATGATGGTGGGGTTTTAGGGGTTGAGAGATGTAGTCCTAGGCATTTGAGAGAAACCCAATCAGAGGTTGGAGACTATGGGTTGGGGCGTAGGTCTTGTGATACCGATCCAAGATTATCCATGGATGCTGGTCGAATGTCATTGGATGAATACAGGTACTCCTTTGATGAGCCTAGAGCCTCTTGGGATGGGTATTTGATTGGCAGAGCTGCATATCCACGGCTAACTCCAATGGTCTCGGTTGTAGAGGATACCAAGCTTTCTGATGGTGAGAATGAGAGTTGTGTATCAGACACGAACTTGGTCAAAGATGGAGAGATGAGTCCCGGGGGTACAGCTCAAACAAAGGACTACTACAATTCAGAGTCTTTGCCTTTGCAGAGGCGCAGGAGGAGTTTTGATTGCTCAAACTCCTTGCATAGGAAAGGGGGTTTAGCTGAAGTTGACGACTTGAAGTTGAATTCGAACGCTAAGGTCTCTCCAGCAACAACTGAATTGTTCTTTGGCGCTAAATTGCTTATCACTAATAGAGATTTGAGGGATGCCAAGTTGAAATCTGTCAAAGATGAGAGCTTGGAGAGTGTTGAATCAACTTCATCTAAGGATGCTGCAGATTCGGTTCCTCCAATTGGGCGAACTCAAAAGGGGTTGAAGAAATCACAAGGGTGGCAAAGAAAGTGGAATTTGTGGGGTCTGAACCTGATGCAGAAACAGCGAAGCGATCAGCCAAAATGCGGTCTTGTTAACGAAGAAGATATTTTAGTTGGAGGGAATGTGGCTGATCCCACGGTCCCTAATTCTTGGGAGAATCTAAGGAGAGTGGCTAATGGTGAAACCAATGGATCAGTAAGTCAAAAGCTTATACGTAGCTATAGTGTCAGCTGTCGAAAACCCACCTGCAAAATCGATGGTTTGTTGAGTAATCCAAACGCTGGTGGTGAGACCAGAGGCATTTCGGTTAAGAAAAGAGAAGATTTTTCATTGCAGCGTAACAGGAGTGCCCGGTATTCACCCAATCACGTCGACAACAATGGTCTATTGAGATTCTACTTAACTCCATTGAGAAGCTATAGGAGAAGTCAATCAGGAAAGAGTAGGCTAAAGAACACACATTCAATGGCCAAGAATGTTTTGTAAATGTTTCTTCCCACTTTATTTCAAGTATTCATGTTGTAAAGTCATAAAAAAAAGGTTTAATGTATTAGTTTTTCTTTAGTTTAAACATATTACTATATTGTTATTTCAATGGCATATCATTTTATAATAGTTCATTATTATTCCAATGCTTTGACTAAATAGGTTGACTTCAAGTTCATTGTTTAAACAAATGATAATTTTCCAACTTTTCAATGGAAACCTTTCTAGAGATTCTACTCCAATGAAAAGTTGGTTCTGTTCTAGAATAGTAAAAAAATTTCTTACTTCAATTATGGGACATGTAAGAAATAGTGGCTATATAAGCCAATATATCAACTCAATTACATCACAAAACAAAGTAGGGACATGTAAATAGTGACTTGAGCCTTTCAATTATGTTGTGTGCATTATTATTATTATTATAATTATTAGAAGCTTGAGTGTAACTCACTCTTAAAGATTAGACAAAGATATTATGAATTTAAAGCTTTAGCAATCATCACTATTAGTAGTAGTAGGTTTCAACTACACTTCTTTAAATCATAATGTGATCTTTTATTATGTACACACAAGCAATTACTTAATAATTTTGTGTTATCTGCATTTATATAGGCAACACTTCAAAAATAGGAGTCACCCTAAATTGTCTAACACGATTTTTTAACTAAGTGATCTGAATTCAAAAAAAGGATGCTTTTAAGAAAATATCATAATTAGACATCACTAATTAGTGCAACATCTTCTCAAACTAAATTAACTCATTGTTTAATTTAAGAGCTTAAGGGTCCAAAAGTAAAAGTTAAATTATTTTTTTATTAGGATATTATACTTTAGAAGTGTTTTTAAAATTATAATTTTTTTAATAGAAATAATATTTTTCTTACATTTGAATAAAGAAAAAATAAGAAATTTATAATTAAAAATGGAGAAAATGGACATTTTCAAAATTTTATTATAACTTAAAAAAAAAATTGTTAATTTTATCAAGCTTTTTGATAAAAACAAAAACAAAAACAAAAAATCTAATATATTATTGGGGTTTTTTCATTTTTACACTTCAAAACAATTTTTTTTTTACATTTTTATGAAATTCTACATAGTTGAACAATTTTTTTTTAATTATTATTATTATTATTATTATTATTATTATTATTATTATTATTATTATTATAAATAAAAAAATAAGAATGGGTCAGTCAAAGAGGAGAGTAAATTAAGGAGATATTTTCTCCACCTCCACCACTTTTACGTTAAGTGGATTTTTTTTAAAAAAATAATTGATTTCAGACCATTGTTTCCATGCACACAACTTTGGCTGCAGAGTAAACCAACCTTGCATCCTCTGCATTTAGAAAAAAAAAAAAAAGATAAGTTGTATAAGCATAAGCAAAGGTGCCGTTTGGTAAAACTTTTGTTTTTTAATTTTTTAATCACAAAATGAAAGTAAAATTTTTGTTTTTAAAAAATTTATTTTTTAAAAACAAAAATGCGTTCTATAACCACTTTTGTTTTTCAATTTTAAAAACAGAAAACAAAAGTGTGTTCTGTAAAGTTCATTTTTATTTTTATTTTTATTTTATTTAAGTCAGGTCTAGGTTCGGGGTCGGATTCGGGTTCAAGTCAAAAGCTGGATTTAGCGCCAGGGCCGTAGGGAGGAGATTTGGGTCTGGGTCTGATCGTAATCTAAAAGATTGATTAAGAAAAAAAAAACTGTTTAAAAAAATATTGAAAGTGATTTTTTTTTTGTTTTTAAAATTTTGATTTCTAATTATAAAATTGAAAAGTAAAAACAGTTTTATAGAACATGTTTTTGAAAAATATTTTCACTTTTCTACTTTTAAAAATAAAAAACTGATTAAAAAAGTGTTATCAAACGCCACCAAAGTTTATAGAAAAACCAATGTTGATTACAGGTTGTTATCTTGTTTCTAGGTGTTTTTCGAAGTAAACACACACCCAGCCTTATTAATATGAGGGTAAATAGCGGTATAAGTATTAAAGTTTTAAATTTATAAGTGGCATAAACCAATAATTATTTTAGTAACAAAAGTACTAATGTTTGTAAAACTGTAATTTTTATCCAATTTTATTAGTACAGACTTCATTATAAAGCCCACATTTTAAATCATCATAAATTTGAATGGAAACATGTAGTATCAATTATTTCTAAATATTTTTTTAATAAATTCAAAGGAAAAAAAGATTACAGTTTTCACTGACATTGAGTACTTATGCTATTAAAAAAATCATTAAGTTTATGCTGCTTATATACTCAAAACTTTAAGTACTTATGCCGCAATCAAACCTTAATATGAAATATAAAAAGAACATAATTCAGTCATTCATAGAGATATTCAAATATCCTATTTCAATTAAGCTATGAGCAAAAGGTATTTTTTTTTTTTGACGCGGTGATCAAAATCACACAAGATTATCAAAGCAGCAATCCACAATCGACAACAGCATCTCCTCGAACCAGGATAGCTCATTGTCTAACCGAAGGGCATGCTTTGCCAAACCATGCGCTACAGAATTCTCATCCCGAGCCACATGGGACAAAACTGCCCCCAGAAATTTAAACAATAAAGCTATAACGCCTTCAAACAGCACCACATCACATTGAAAAAATACCTTCCCATTATTAACTAGTTGTCTTTAGAGTAGCAAAGCGAAACTGAAAAAATTGCAACACCAAAACAAAAAGTACACTTATATTAGAATGACAATCTTCAAAATAAAATAATATATAAATTTAAAAATTAACACACCCTTTATAACTCTAGCTATCAGCAAATTCTAAAAAACTAAAAAATCAACAAAATTTCGAAGAATAACTAGCCAAAGGTATTACCCTTTGGCTAGTAACAACAAACTAGCACTCTAATATAAAAATGTTGAAAAATAATATCAAACAAATTAAGTTTGAAATTAGAATTATCAGAAATTCTCTGTAATTGTAGGCGCCCTCCAAAAATAACCTACAAAATAGCAAAAAATAAAACTCTATTACCACACAATATAATGAAAAAGATAATGTGAAATAACGATAGTAAACTAATCCATATTTAATATAATGGACTTAAACTTGAAATACTTATCTTTCAAAAGAGAAAAAGTCGTTTAAATAGAAATCATGAATATGATCACTTCTCTTGCCAATTGACCAAACCACAAAACTACCCTAAACAAATAGGGACAAACTATAAAAATAGCACAAAAGCCATAAAAGGTACAAAAGTCGTAAAAGGTATCAAAACTATCAAAAATAGTGCAAAAACCCGTGTGATCTCATATATACTTTTAAACAAATATTAATACTATAATAGTCAAAATAAGGAGTAATTAACATCTTAATTAGAATTAAAATATCCCACAAAATATATATTTATACAGTAAAAGGCATTATTTGATTAAGCTATGAAGGAGTTAAACGCAGATACATCTTTAGCTTCAATCCTTAAAATAACAAATATCCTATTATTAATGTTATTTATCTTAAACATTATCAAAAATTATTTACAGCTCTGTTACTATCTGTCAAATTTAACAGAAATAATTTTTTGAGAAAAAAAACTTAACAAAATTAAAAAAAATTCTCTTAAACCAATAAATTAAGCACTTTTAATATCTTTTATTTCTTTAAACTTTCAATAATAATAATAATAATAATAATAATAATAATAATAATAATATAATTTTAAAAACGCGTTGATATTATTAATATCAATATTAAATTCCACGATCAATACGTCCTTAGGTTTTCTTACGTCCTTATAATAATATAACTAGAATCATTTATAGTAAGTATGATGGGTTTCCTTATAAAAAAACTAATGTGGGACTTGATTTTGTGTCTTTCATTTTTTGTAATGCATTTTTAAGTTACATACATACAACTCATTTGGCACTATATATAATATTATTAATGGTGTTCTCTTTTTAAAATGGATCGAGCTTGGGATGAAAATAATAATATATTACTAAGAGCCTTTGCAATGAGAGAGATCATGTGTTGATTAAAAGTATTCAACTAAGTAATAATGTTGAGGAAGATTGTTGGTTTTGGTGGAAGGAAGTTGTTGCAATGATTTGTTGGTTTATTTGGAACGTTTGTACCGACTTTAGAGATAGTCAGGTCGGCAAGGAATTTGGTAACTAAGTTGTGATAATTTAGTAAGCTTAATGTTGATGCTACTATATTCGAAGATGAGACTAAGTTTGGAGTCGGGTGTGTTGCTTGAGATCATGAGTCAAGGCTGGTGCAATGTGATTGTAGAGTTCGATAATCTTGTGAGTGTTCAAGTATTATCGAGCACAGTTCATATGGTCTCTCAATTTGGTTTTTCGGTTGAAGATTGTCGTTTATTATTATTCGAATTGTCCAATGTTTCTTTACGTTTTGTTAAGTGCTCTGTAAATAGTGTTGCTCATTGTATTGCAAGGGCATTTCATTATCATTTAGGATGTAATTTGAGAGTAGATAATATAGCTTCTTTTTTTTAGAGAGAGATCAGAAAGAGCTTTTGATTTAAAAAAAAAAAGTACACAATATTATATTGAAGTTATATTTAGTTACATTTTTATTTTTTATTATTATAACTTTTAATTATTATAATGTACAACATTATTAAAAAAAAAATGTAGTGCAAATATTAGAAATAGTTCTCATATCAGTAGTGAATCAACCAAAAGACAATAATGAGTAAAAAAAATAGCAAGGAAGAGAGCAATGAAAAAGCTGTTAGTGGACAGCAAATTAGTACAATAATTTTTAATTTTTTTGAAATGTTATTATTGGCCTTTATAATAAGGAATATTATAAGATGGAAAAGAGAAAAAAAAATTTGATTCAAAAAGAAAATATTATAGATAAAAATAATAGAATTTGTAAATTAAATGCCATTTCTATGTATGGATGTGTAAAAGAAACCTAAAAGAAGGAATATGATTATGTTGAAGATTTTTCAAGTAATTGCATGGTTCAGTAGTAGTTCATGAACTACATACATACATGGATGGTATTGAGGAACTTTACAAGAATTAATAGTTAAAATGATGAGTTAATAATGATCAGAAGAATATATAAAAGAAGATATTTGATATACATATATACATATATATATATATATATGCCTAAGCTAAGTATCTATCTAGCTAGCATTGAAAATCCATAACTTAGGTAGCAATGAAAAAGAAAAGAAAAGGTTAAAGAAGAGCATTAAGCAGAAGAGATTTAATGACAAAACAAATTTGGAAGACCATAAGTTTAACAACACATGAATCTCCACAAAGTCCTATTATGAGTTTTATGCTTCCCCACTTGAAACCTAGTTCAAACTCTAAAATATCATATGATGAAACATCCAGTACTTACCCAGCTCGAATTTCATAAAAAAACTACACAAAGATGTATATTTATTATATATATAAACATATTGCCAGATCATATACCTTTGAGGCTAAAATAATAAGCAAAGATAGATATACTAACCATGCATGTATTTGACAAAGAAACAAACCAATACTATAACAAAAAGAATTTTGTATGACTTTCTATTACAATCTTCATTAATGTTATGAGTAATCAAAAAAGCTCATTAACCAAAATTGATTGTTGTTTGTTATCTCCAAAATAGGTAGGTAGGTAGGTAGGGTTGATTAATTAATGTAAAATAGAGTTATTAATTGTTTTCATATATGTCCAGGGTATATTATCTTTCTTAATTATCTTTTTTCGTGATTTTTCTTAGGGAAATTTTATTTACACCTCAAAAAGTTCTAAAGGCACCCCATTTTGATAATTTTTATTTCATATAAAATTTATATTTTTAATTGTACTAATTTTTTTTAACTTTTTTCTTTCAATTCATATTCTTAAAAAATATACCTATCAAACAAAAATAAAGTGTATTTTAATTATTATGATAAAAAAAATTAAAATAAAAAATTATGTGAAGTTTTTTAAGAAAAAAATACACATGAGTTAGAAAAAATTATGAAAATAAAATCAAAATAAGTTTTAAAATTAACATAAAATAATGTGAAGAAAAAATTTTAAAAAAATATTAAGAGTAATTTTTAAAAATTATTTAAGTTAATATTTTTTTTAATAATAGGGTGTATTTATAAGTTTAAGGGGTGCAAATATAACTCCCCTTTTTCTTAATATACTTCTATTCTAGTTACATATTTTTCTTTTTTCGTCTGCAAAATCTTGAGATATTTCAATGTGTGTTATACTAATTAGATAATGAATATTAAAAAATCTTTTTCAAAAAAAAAAAAATATACTATAAAAATTAATATATTCGAATATTTGCCCTGCTTAACCTACCTATATTAGTATTAAATCAATAAATTAGTTATTTTCAATATTTTTTTTAGGAAATAATATCTTTTATTTATTTATCAATAATAAAAAAAAAAAAAAATCCACGAAAACCTATATATATGATCAGAGTTTAATTAGCTTCTGCTTTTCTACTTCTGTGAATATCAATAATGGCGAATAAGAAGAATGAGGGGCAGCGTTTAGGCATTACAGATCCCATCTCTTTGACTGGACCAACTTACTTCGATCTCTGCAAAACCAAACAACTTCAAAACGTACTTACTTTATTTATCATTTATATCACCTAAATTTTATCTCAATTTTATGTGAAATTAATTGATTTGTTTGTACTGGATGTTGATCAGTATTTGGAAAATGCTCAATTGTACGAGACTCCTGATGAGGCTCTCGCCAGGGAGGAGGTGCTCGCTAGACTAGACCAGGTGATTTTTCTTTTTTGAGTTTTGATTAGGTTATAATGTTTCAAGGTTTGGATTTCGGTGAGGAAAGAAAGAAAAAAAAGTAAAGAAACATTGTAATGATAATCATAATTCTACTCTAGCCTTAGTGTTTTTCTTGTTTTGAAATGTAACAGATTGTGAAAGTATGGGTTAAAAGTATTAGTCGGGCTAAGGGTTTGAATGAGCAACTGGTGCGTGAAGCCAATGCAAAGATTTTCACTTTCGGCTCTTATAGATTGGGGGTAAGCCTTTCTATTTTTACATTTGAATATTTTGACTACTCTGTTTGTTTTCTTGGTAGGTAGATGACAGGTTTCTCTTAATTCTAGTTTAGACTTTAGTGCAAAACAAAATTTAATGGCTGAAGTTCGATAAATTTATTTCTATCAACAATCAAGACACAAACAAATAAATAATAAAAACCTTTAAAGAAATTCAATCAAGCATATTCAATCTTTTCAAGTGGATTGGTCTCTCCAAGTCCACAAGAGTCTACAGTTTCTCTAATTTCAAGCTCTCCTTACAAAAAGACTCCTTCCTTTTCCCTAATTTATAGACAATAGTTAGAACTATCTAATACCAACTAAGATAAGATCCATTATGAACAAGACAACTCAGCCCCAAATTTAACAAAATATACACACACACACACACAGAGTAGAAAAGTAGCAGAAATATCAATGAAACAGTAGCAAGAATGTGGGAGCCCTTAGGCCTTTTTTGTTTTGCAAATAGAGCTTAATTCAATACATTGCATACCAAATTTACTCTCTTACTCACCTATATATAGTAATTCCTCACTCACACTACCCGACACGTATACCCTTCTTATTTACTATATTCTAGCTCTCCTAAGGCCTAACAAAGAATAAAATAACAAAAAGACCACAAAAACAAAAACACAATGTTGTATGTACTCCATTTACAAAACTTATAGGAGTCTTATCAGTGTATGACTTTGATTTTGCTGTAAAAGTAGAAACTGTTGATTAGGATATTTCTTCACCTAATTTAAAATGTCTTTGATGTTTCATTTAACACCACACTAGTAGTATCTTGTCACTAACTTATTTATATTATGCATCTTCCTTTTATTTATTTATTTTCTCTGTTTTTCGACAGGTGCATGGGCCAGGTGCAGATATAGACACTCTCTGCGTTGGACCTAGATATGCAACAAGAGAAGTGAGATCTAGTTTCCTCTTTTGTAACACAAACACTAGTAAATTTACTTCTTTTTTACTATTTTCTGAACTTGATAATCAAAATTGGACCTATCAATTATTGGATGCAGGAAGATTTCTTTGGTGAACTAGGTAGAATGTTGGCAGCCATGCCTGAAGTTACAGAGTTGCATCCAGTGCCTGATGCTCACGTTCCAGTTATGAAGTTCAAGTTTAGTGGGGTTTCAATAGATTTACTTTATGCTAAACTGTCACTCTGGATTATTCCTGAAGTAAGTATTTTATTCATGATGATTGTTCTCTTCGTACTGTTTGGTAGAAATAGTCCAACATTACTAATACGTGGAAAAATAATACCATATATCATTACCATTTAGTTTTGAAATGGAAGTTCATGCACCTTAAACACACACGTCCAAAGGGATGCTAAAATTTGGCTTTGAATTTTGTTTAATGGTTGTCTGGTGAAATTATGGTAATGGATTTAACTAAGTAAATTTGATGATTTCAATTGTTTCTACGGTGACTTATAGTTATTTTGGAACAGGAACTAGATTTATCACACAACTCAATACTGGAGAATGCAGACGAGCAGACAGTTCGTAGTCTGAATGGTTGTAGGGTCACTGACCAGATTCTACGATTAGTTCCAAATATTCAGGTTTGTTTATAGCTTTGTTAGGTTGGACGTGTGTGTGGATACACCTACAATGTTTCATTGATCTTATCTTGTTTTCTTTTCTGTATGCAGAATTTTCGCACGACTCTAAGATGCATGAGATTATGGGCAAAGTGTCGTGGTGTTTATTCTAATGTATGCTTCAGATTTACACAATACACCTTATCTTTTTTACGGATTTGTGTTTTATTACGGGAAAAACAACGGTCTTTTTTAGAACAACAATCTTTTTACTAATTAGAGTATGTTTATTTAATCATGGCCAGGTTACAGGATTTCTTGGTGGGATAAACTGGGCTTTGCTTGTGGCTCGAATATGCCAATTATATCCTAATGCATTGCCCAGCATGTTAGTATCCCGATTCTTTCGGGTGTATACTCAATGGCGATGGCCCAACCCAGTTATGCTCTGCAACATTGAAGAAGGATATTTGGGGCTTCAAATTTGGGATCCAAGAAGATATCACAGAGATAGATATCATTTAATGCCGATAATAACTCCGGCTTATCCTTCTATGAATTCCAGCTATAACGTCTCGTCAAGTACTTTACAAATTCTTTCAGAAGAATTTCAGAGGGGAAATGATATCTGTATGGTATGATCATTAATGATAACTTTGAATATTGATCTCTATGGCTTTCTTCTCCATGCAATTAGTATCACGATTGTATTCTTAGGCATTCCTTTAACAATATGGATTTGCAATAATTAATCAGTTTTGAAGTTCTTTTCTTTTATCTTTCTTTTGGTATTAGTATTCCATTTTTCACTTTATTGGCTATCACTCATTTATATTCGGAAATGGAAAGGGTGACAATTTAAGTTAGACACGATAACACGTTCGAAACCTGCACGAGTTAAACAGAGTTTGGTTCATTTTTGAGTTAAAACTCTCAACCCGAAAATGACTTTGTAAGAGTATAGTATACACTCTTAAATTTATTATATTTATTGTATGTAAATTATATTTCTTAGTTAAATAGGACATAAATATATTAAATTGCTCATACATCGGTCGTAACAAGATTACAAACATGTTAATGAGTCGATAAATTAACAAAAATTAAACATAATTCCTTATTTACATATATGGTTAAACTCATGTGTAAGGTTAGATGGGATGGACTTGAGTTTTAGTTTTGACACAATAATAAATAGGTCATACCTAAGTCTCGATAAGACATAATTTACGAACACGAATTGTCACTCTAAATACATGTTATTTGTGGGAGTTTTTTTGTTTACTAAGTTTTATTAAAATTTTTACTTTTCATAACTAAATTTAGTGTTTTTTAAAATTGCACTTGAAGGCTATGGAGTCGAACAAGGAAGACTTGGAATGGGATACCCTGTTTGAGAGATTTTCCTTCTTCAAAGCATATAATAATTATCTACAAATAGACATCAATGCTGAAAATGGTGATGATTTGAGACAATGGAAAGGTTGGGTTGAATCTCGTATACGTCAGCTAACATTGAAGGTACATCCTATATATAAATATATATATTTATATATATGTTCTGTTTCTGCTCTTATCTAATGATCAAATGTTTGTAAATTATTCAGATTGAGAAGCACACTTTGAATATGCTCCAATGTCACCCCCATCCTGGTGATTTTTCAGACAAATCCAAACCTTTTCATTGTAGCTACTTTATGGGTTTGAAAAGAAAACAACAAGGACCTGGTTTGCCAAATCAAGATGGAACCTTTGATATTAGGGCAACTATTGCAGAGTTTAAAGGGATAGTACTGAACAACTATACTTGTTGGAAGTCTGGAATGGAGATTCGTGTACACCATGTTAAAAGGAAAAACTTACCTAGTTTTGTGCTCCCTACTATCACCACTTCTAAGGTAATTTTTATCGTTAAATACTAACTGAATTATTACTGTACAACACTGTATGTAGTGATAATTTTCTTTTTTCACAATTTCAGGGCACTAAGCGCCTGACTCGCTTACCCTTAGAGTCGGGTATGGATACGAGGCGCGCTTCGGAAGTAAAGGCGTATGGACATGCACAACAAGCACCAGTTAATAAGACAGATGAAAGTAATAAAGGTGGCAAGAGAAGGCATCTTGAGGATAATGTTGTTGAAAACAACATGAGAAATGTGAAGTCTAGGCACTCAAGCTCTAATTCCATTATTAGTGATAGTTCTTCATCCATAAAGATGGACAGCTTAGCAAACACTAGATATCAGAATGGTGAGAGTGAACTATCATCATCATCATCATCATCAAGCAGTTCGCCAACTGAAAAAACTTCACCACCACCACCACCACCACCTCCACAGCAAGCTGTGTTAGAAGAGCTTGAAGATGATTTGGAATTGGAACATACAAGTAAAGTGAAATGCGAGATGAAAGGCTTAAAGGTATTTATTTCTATTGTGTTATTTTTAATCTGTTTTTCTTTTTTGGTGGTTGGTAGACCATAATGATCGCAAAGTGAAAATCTATAGTTGTTTTGCGAGTATAATAATAGTCATTTTATCACAATGTAATTTTACAAAAATACTAATAAAATTTGTATGATCTTTTGAAGCCTGCTGAACTTATGGCACCACCAATTTTAAACAAGTGCTTTGCTTCTGTACCACGTGAGAAGCCAACCATAAGGTATGAAATTATTATGTGTACCAGAAAAATGATCATAAATCTAATTATTCTTACAAAATGGAATTGAAGATTTGTTGTAACTTTATGAAATAATTATTAATTGATCCTTTTTTTTCACTTTTGCAGATTGATCTTCACTTCTTTGTAGGCAAAATCTAGTAATGTATAATAAGAAAAAGTCATGTACCAAGCTTTTTCTTATTACCAAGCTTTTTCATTATGCCTGTGTATGTCATGCAAGTTGAAATCTGTCAATGATGAGAGCTTGGAGAGTGTTGAATCAACTTCATCTAAGGATGCTGCAGATTCGGTTCCTCCAATTGGGCGAACTCAAAAGGGGTTGAAGAAATCACAAGTGTGGCAAAGAAAGTGGAATTTGTGGGGTCTGAACCTGATGCAGAAACAGCGAGGCGATCAGCCAAAATGCAGTCTTATTAACGAAGAAGATATTTTAGTTGGAGGGAATGTGGCTGATCCTACGGTCCCTAACTCTTAGGAGAATCTGAGGAGAGTGGCTAATGGTGAAACCAATGGATCAGTAAGTCAAAAGCTTATACGTAGCTATAGTGTCAGCTGTCGAAAACCCACCTGCAAAATCGATGGTTTGTTGAGTAATCCAAACGCTGGTGGTGAGACCAGAGGCAATTCGGTTAAGAAAAGAGAAGATTTTTCATTGCAGCGTAACAGGAGTGCTCGGTATTCACCCAATCACGTCGACAACAATGGTCTATTGAGATTCTACTTAACTCCATTGATCTTCACTTCTTTGTAGGCAAAAGCTCGTAATGTATAATAAGAAAAAGTCATGTACCAAGCTTTTTCTTATTACCAAGGCTTTTCAGTATGCCTATGTATGTCATTCAAACTATCAAGTTCTTTAATCATCTTGTTTCGAAAATTGATGATATGGTTCGAAATTTTTGGTGGGATTTTAAAAAAAAGAATCACGGGATCCAACTGAAGGCTTGGGACAAGTTGTGCCTTCCTAAATCCCGTTGTAAAGGAGGAATCTCTTGAGCACATGTTCTTCAATTGCAATTTGGCTTTTCACCTATGGCGTTCATCCTCGTGAGGTATCTTTTCTGTCTCTGATACAAATTACAGAGCATCCATTATCCCTACCTCGTCTCTGCTCCACTTGGTTGATTGGTGCCCTCCTCCTCAAGACTGGCTCAAACAGAATTGTGATGTAAAAGTGGGGATGGAGCACATGTGTATTGCAATTGTTGCTAGAGACCACCTTAGTGAGGTGGTTTGGGAGAATACAACAAAATTGAATTTTTCAGACGCACTTTGTGGTGAGGATGTCGTGTTTGCTTGGCTTCGGAGTTGGCAAAGGATGGATAATGGCTACAAGTTTATTATTGTGGAAACTAATTCTAAAATAGTGATCAATTCAATCAATGGCGTGAAACCTAGATGAAAAATTAGAAACTACTCTTTGTTTTGTAAAAGAATCATTCTTTCCTTTGTAGACTATTTATTTTGTAATACTGTCAGAACTTGTAATTTTATGACCCATAATGTAGTAAAGTGGGTCTTTACACACAACTGGTTTGGTCGTTTATCTATATCGTCCATTCCTAAGAACATACTTTGTAATGACCGCGAGGTCTAATTTTTTCTAATCTATGAATGCTTATTTTTTTAAAAAAGAAAAAGAACTTTTTCTTATTAATAGTTTTTAGTTTATATATATATTTTGATCAACATATTAGTATATATATTTGTGAATATGTAATTTTTTAGGAGGTGTTTTGTAAAATTTTTTAATTTTTAAGCATCTCTTTAAATGTAGACTTAGTGATCTTCAGCATGAGATTGCTTGTCTCCAATCCACTATCCCTCTGAATATAGGGATGTTGCTGGGAAGATTGAAAATCTTCAATCTCAGCTTAGCTTGATGCTCTTCTTTACAAGGAAGAGATTTATTGGAGGCAAAGGGCTAGGATTTACTGGCTTCAAGTTGGGGATAAGAACACTAAATTTTTTTATCGTTTTGCTTCCCATAGAAAGAAGAATAATACTATTAGGTTTCTTAAAGATGACAATGGTAATTTTGTTGATAATTTTGAGGATATTTGTGCCTTAATCTCCTCTTATTTTTCTAACCTTTTTCTTTCTGACAGTGGTAATGCTGAGTCTGCGAATATGATTCTGGAGTGCTTAGGTCCTCCTCTTGAGGACTCTGAAGTTGATTTCCTTGGTCAGCCTTTCACTATTGATGAGGTTAGGAAAGTCATTTTTCATCTTTCTGGGATAGGGCCCCTGGTTTAGATGGTCTTAATGCCTATTTTTATCAAAAGAATTGGCACACGGTGGGCTCTGATTTTGTTAATGCTGTCCTTGACTGCCTTAACAATGGGGTTGATTTTTCTGATCTCAATTCCACTTTAATTGTCCTTATTCCTAAAAATAGCATGTCACTTCTGTTAAGGACTTTAGACCCATTAGTCTTTGCACAACCTTTTATAATGTTGTTTCCAAAGTTTTAGCCAGTCGTTTAAAAACTGTGTTAGATAAAATTATCTCTCCTTTCCAAAGCGCTTTTGTGACTGGCAGGGTCATTTTTGACAATATACTTATTGCTCAGGAAATTGTCTATACCATTAACTCTAGAAAGAGTGGTAAATGTGGCTGGGCTGCCTTAAATCTTGACATAGCAAAGGCTTTTGATCGAATTGATTGGTATTTTTTGAAGAGTATTATGCTTCATTTCAACTTTCCTATTAGTTTTGTATCTCTTATCATGAGGTGTATAACTACTACTTGTTTTTTCTTTTTGGTTAATGGGCTTGTTAAGGGCTTTGTTAAGCCTTCTCGTAGACTCAGGCAAGGGATCCTTTATCCCCCTATCTTTTTATTCTGTGTGCTGAAGGCTTATCATCTCTACTTCATGCTAAACAAGTGAAGGGTCTACTCAAGGGGGTTACTATCTCTAGAAGAGCACGTTCTATTTCCCATCTTTTTTTTGCTGATGATGGTCTCATCTTTTGCTCTACTAATAGAAACTCCTGTTCTTCTCTTTGGGATGTGTTTAACGTTTATTCTAAAGCATCAGGGCAGATTATTAATGTTTCTAAATCTTCTATCCTTCTTTCCCCAAATACTTCCCAAACTATCAGAGATCTTTTCTTCAACACTTTCCATCTTGAAGACAGACCTTTCATTAGTAAATACTTAGGTCTTTCTCAGTGTCTTCCCAAATCTAAATATCATTCATTTTCTTTCCTTAAAGATAAAGTTCTCTCTGTTCTTTCGAAGTGGTCTGCTAAGTGGTTTTCCAAGGCAGAGGCAGGTAAGGAAATCCTTCTCAAGGCTGTTATACAGGCTATACCTGCTTATGCGATGGCCTACTTTAGGTAACCTGTCAAACTGTGTAAAGGAATTGAGGCTACGATGGCCAGATTTTGGTGGGGTTCTTCTGTGATACCAAAAAAATTTATTGGAAATCTTGGAAATCGGTTTGTCAATCAAAATTTTTGGGTGGGCTTGGTTTTCGGTCCCTAATTCATTTTAACCAAGCTATGCTTACTAAGCAAGCTTGGAGGATCTTTAAAATCCCTAACTCTTTGCCCTGTCAAGTTCTCAAAGCTAGGTACTTTCCAAATTCCTCTATATTTGAGGTTACTCCTGGTCATATCCCTTCCTATTCTTGGAGAAGCCTTCTTTGGGAAAGAAATTTGATGGCTTCTGGTACCATTTGGAAGATCAGGGATGGTGAACAAATTATGACTCTTGAGGATTATTGGCTACCTCATAATAAATTTCTACACTATAAGGATAATGTCTCCCTTGAATCTTGTATGCTTTCCCATTTCATAGATGATTTCGAATCTTGGGATCTACCTACACTTAGGAGACATTTTGATGAAGCTATTGTTCATGATATTCTTGAGGTGCCTGTCTCAGGTCACAATGGAAAAGATGATCTTATTTGGTCCAGGGAGAGTTCTGGTCTTTTAGTGTTATGTTTGCCTACCATTTGGCTCTCTCTACTCAAGATATTCCCACTTCTTCATCTTTTAATGATTCTAAGAAATTCTGGAGTAAGATTTGGAATTCTAAAGTTCCCCCAAAAATAAAACATTTTGTTTGGAGAGTTGTTTCGAATGTTGTTCCTGTTGCCTCCTTCCTTTTTCAAAAACATGTTATTGACTCTCCTATTTGTCCCATTTGCAAGCTTTGCCCCGAAACTATACAGCATGCTTTGTTGGATTGCTCTAAATCGAGGAAAGCTTGGAAATCTTCAAGGTTTGTGACTTATTATTATAAATATAAACACCTTGATACTCATATGTTTTTAATGAGTATGACCGATGCTCTTGACAGAGATTATGTTTGTATTTTATACTGTTAATTGTGGGCTCTTTAAAATCAGAGAAACAATATCTTTTACAGACATAATGCTATGCCTGCTAATGATATTTTTGATTGGTGTTTTAGCTTTTTCTTTAAGTATCTGGATGCACAACAACAGCATAATCAGTCAAATATTTCTACTCCTGTGCATACCAGGCCAACACCAAATTCTTTTAAGGATAATTTTCAGGTTTATACCGATGCAGCCATCGATCATCAAAACAAGAAGCATAGTATTGGGGTTGTTGTTTTGAATGGATTGAATCAGGTTGAAGCAAGTTTCTCTATGGTTGAAGCAAAGGCAGTTCTTTATGACATTCAATGGGTTCAAATGTTTCATCTTCCTGTGGATGTTCTTAAAACAAATTGTAAAACCATTGGATAAACTTAAATCTTGTACCTAGAATAATAGTTCTCTAAGAACTTGTTATAGTTCAGTCCTAACTTAACTGTTAGTCATGTTAGTAGGGATTTAAATGTTTTGGCTCATAAGGTTGTTAAGTTAGGTTTATGACTAGATAATGAGTTAGTTTGGAATGATTCTCTATTTTCCATGTAACTTGATTGCTTTGTACTTATTGTTTATCTAATGAAGCACAAGTTTATTCTCAAAAAAAAAAAATCCTTCCAATAAAAATATTTTAATTTCAAGTAAACACTGTTTTATTTATTTTATCTTTATTAAGACTTAATCATTAAGTGAGTACGCTTCAAGCAAAAATTACTTACATGTTCATATACTAATATACTAGATTTTATTATATTTTTGACAAATTTTTAATACTAGATTTAGTCTTATGAATTCATTTTTTTTCCATTTACACAATAAATTAATCTCAATTTTGGTCAATTTTCCAAATACATACATACATATACTAAAAGTGTATTTAGAAGTAATTGTATAATTACTAGAAACTATAATTACTAGAGTAATAATTATACAGTCTAGTAATTACATTATATTTTAAAATACAAAGTGTATTTGAGTATGAGGTAGTAATTACATATGAAATTCTAATATCTTGTTTAGCAAAATAATTAGGTAATTACACGGAAAAATAAAATTTTTTAGTAGTTAATGTTTATAATGAAAAGTTTTTAGTAATTACACTCAATCCTCATGAAGGTCATAAAAATTGGTTAGTGTGATTAGAACTCCTCAAGTACCTCCAATTACACTATTATAATGTAATTACATGGTCAAACAAACATGTCAAATTGTGTAATTATCTCCAATTACACACAAATTCTATTACACCGTGGCTTTCCAAACACGCCCTAAATCTATTTCTTAAATTTAGACAAAAGGTATAATTATTAAATTAAAGGAAAAGTTTAAAAAAAATCAACTGCCAATAAATATAGCAATCCATATGTTTATTAACATTTAATTACTAATGCACTTTATTATATGAAAAAAGTTTTATTTCCTTCCAAACAAACCTGAAAAATTGACAAAAATTTCTCCAATTCTTATTCAGTTCAAGCATATTAACATTGAGATATTTATGATATGACTCATTGATAAATGAGATTGCTCAAAACTGAATCACAGTAACAAATATAATGCATTTTTCATGAATTAACTTGAGTATAATTATGAAAACGTACACTGCATTTTCTTTCAAGTAAAGGGGAATGATAGTTTGTCCGTCGACAGCTGAATGTTTCGATCTCATTCAATTCATGAAAAAAAAATTGATTTCAGACCATTGTTTCCATGCACACAACTTTGGCTGCAGAGTAAACCAACCTTGCATCCTCTGCATTTTTATAAAAAAAGACAAGTTGTATAAGCATAAGCAAAGTTTATAGAAAAACCAATGTTGATTACAGGTTGTTATCTTGTTTCTACATGTTTTTCGAAATAAACACACATCCAGCCTTATTAATATGAGGGTAAATAATGACATAAGTATTTAAGGTTTTAAGTTTATAAGCGGCATAAACTCAATGATTATTTTAACGACAAAAGTACTAATGTTTGTAAAACTATAATTTTTATCCAATTTTATCAGTGCATACTTCATTATAAAGCCCACATTTTAAATTATCATAAGTTTGAATGGAAATATGTAGTATCAATTATTTCTAAATATTTTTTTAATAAATTTAAATGAAAAAAAAATTACATTTTTTACTAACACTTATGCCGCTAAAAGAATCATTAAGTTTATGCTGCTTATATACTCAAAACTTTACGTATTTATGCCGCAATCAACCCTTAATATTTTTTTTTGAAAAGGAGACAGAGGCCAATGTCTTAGACTGGCCCCTATCCGATAAATAATGAAAACCCTCACTTGTGGCGGAGGAAAACCGTGGTTACATGAGTTTAAGTATGATTCAAATAATTTTTGTTTGAAGAAAACCAAAAAGCTGTAGAGAAGCTTGTGACAGCAGTCACAGAAACCCAAGGTTATTACAACAGCACACTCCAATCTCTGCTTAAGTCTAAAAAGGAGAGATCTTCAAATGTTTCGTTCTGAAGATCCAAGTGACAGTCCAGATATATAAAAAAGAACATAATTCAGTCATTCATAGAGATACTCAAGTATCCTATTTCAATTTCTCTATGAGCAAAAGGCATTATTTGATTAAGCAAAAACGAGTTCGACACAAATGCTTGTCATACCTGCAATTGAGGCCAAATCAAGAACATTGGGGACGTTAGCCTCAGCTTCAACAGCTGCTTTTGAAGCTGCAATGCCGACTGCCAAGCTTTGTATCACATCCAAACCAGCACAAATAGAAGAAAGAGTCCCACCAACCAAGCAATCACCAGCCCCGGTAAGCCTCACAACTGATGCAGGAAGAGCCGGAAGATGGATAGCAAATAGAAGAGTCTCTGATTTTGCACAGTCAGAGAAAAGTTTACGAGGACAGGCTGAAGCGACGGTCTTATATAACTTTCTTCTAGTAACATCTTGTTTGTACCCTTCATGATCAACGCTTGTAAATCTTGGCTCTCCATTAGAGCATAACAACATTCCTTTCGAGCCAAGTGTGACAACAACAAATTTGATACCATTTTTCAGCAGTACTCGTATCGCGGGTTTTAGCCTTTGGAGCAAAGATTCTATGTTGTCACTTTCAAATGGAGAGAAAGAAAACTCGCTTCCACCAGTTAAAGCGTTAGCCATGGAAATAAGTTCATATTCATTTGGCGAAACAAAAGTTACCTGAAGAAATCCACCATAAGACTTGTCAATTGTTATTAAAGAAAATCCATAAAATAGAGCATATGATGATCTTGATATAATGGGAAAGTGGTGCAACACTCACATACTTGGCAACCGACACAATTCTTCGAGATTTAGCAACTGATACAGGCTCAAACCACACTGGAGTATTTGATGATGCAGCTACTGAGAAAGTGAAAGGAACCCCATATTAACAATATATTAATTGAAGAGAACAAAAGGAAATTGGATAAAGAACAAGAGTTTATGAAAATTACTTTGGCAAGAAAATTCTAGAGCTGAAAGATTCAGATTTGCATCAACCATCAGAACAGGAGCAGATTGTATGTTGTGCTTGAATTTCTGGATCCAATCTGGTGTAAGATACTTTTCCTACACCATGCACCATAAAATCAGCTTAACTCAATGGAAATAACTACATTAAATAATACAAAGATCAAGTTTTGGGAGTGCTAATTTTATGCTGCCAAAATCTAATCCTTCGTGTTTAAGTACTTACAATAGCTTCCACGCTTGCAACACCAGCCGCCACCTCTCCAGTAACATCAAATATGTTGCTTACAACAGCAGTCTTGATAACATCCTGCCTCAGAATTCCTACTCAAAAACCATTATTCCTAATAAATAGTTGGAACTTACAATGGCCCAAACATTTTAGAGATAAAACACCAAATTTTGATGAGAGAGAGAGAGAAACTAATTTATGCAACATGAAATTAAAATGAGATCAAATCAAAAGTCTCAATGGACAAAGGACGAAAATGCAAGCATATTTGGGGTTACCTTTGGTTGATAGCTCAGCAGATTTCCAGTGATCCAGCAACATATTTCCTTGGCCAAGAAAATATACATTCAGTGTCACAAATACTAATATATTTATACAGCTGAATTTTAAGCAGCAGATAAAATGGCATGAATAAACTTTTGTGTTTAAAATCTCTACAACTGAATTGGTCATGATGAAAAATAAGAATTTAAGCATTTCACTCTCCTTTGAGAGACAACATAAATGGCCTTGCACTAAGCCTGTGAATCAAAAATTCTAATTTTCAGTATAGAATACTATAAATTACAGTGAGAATGAACAATGGTAGCAAAGTACCTGCCATGTCAAGACCCAAGACACTAATCATAAAAGGTTTTGTTGCAAGCTTTGACATGCACTCTGCAACATTTCTTGCTACACCACCCAATACATAGTTGATCTGAGAGTAAAAAGATCCCAAAGGAAAGAATTATAAAATTCTCATATATTGTAACAAGAACCTATTATCCGAAAGAATAAACAAGTATTTTTCCGCTCTAAACTTTGTCCTTAATAAGTTTGTGCCCCCCCCCCCCAAATTATTAGCAATGTTAAATATTTCCCCTCAGCTTTGAACATTACTGAAATATGAGACTTTTATTAGATTTCGTTAAATTTCTATTAAATAATTAACAATTTTACCTCCGGAAGTATGATCACTACCATATTTTGCCCTGGAACTTTTATTTGCTTTAACAAAAGGGGTACGATTTGACACTCGAAAAATTTGAGGGGCAAAATATGATAGTTCATAGAGAATATGGGCAAAAACCCAATTTATTCTATCTGAAAAATGCCTCTAATAGAAATTGCAAATCCATTCCATTAAAACAAAGTTTAAGCTACAATGAAATGGCAGCCATTAATCCAAATGGGCATTACAACAACATGAAAATAATGCATTTTTCATAGCCATTAAAAAGGACTAGAATCAACATATATACATAAATACATTATTAAACGAGTGATTGAAGTAGAAATTAAAAGAGTAATTGTATACCATTCCAGGAGTAGTGGTCCTTGGACTTGCAGGAGTTGAAGGAGTGGCATGAATGTCCAAAACCATACCACCAATGATCACAGGCTCAAACACTTCACTTTCCAATTGCCCATTACTGACTAAACCCTTTCTCACAAAACATAACAATAATAAAAATCAAACACAGGAAATCACCAACCAAAATGTAAGAAACTAAAAAAGGAGATTACAATAAACTCACTGGTTGAAGAAAATGATTGGGTTGATATGGCAGTAAAAGGTGATGAGAAATACAATCCAATCTTCTGCGAGCAGTGCTGCTGTCCATAATGGTATTTTGTTTGTCTTATTTTGAGTCTCGATTCAAACAATTAACAGTAAAGAGAGATTTTTCGATTGTTGTAGCCTTGCCACCGCTATTGTATATTACTCCGATCAGGGCTCGCCGCCGGCCACCTCTGGATTGAGTGAGTAAATTTCAAAAAGTCAAAATTAGTTGATAATCTCAAGTAAATATAATTGAGTTGACTTTTATCTCTAATTTCTAGATTTTTTAATGTTTATATATTAAATATGTAACTGAGAATAAAAAACAGACAGTTTGGCCGAGTGGTCTAAGGCGCCAGATTTAGGCTCTGGTCCGAAAGGGCGTGGGTTCAAATCCCACAGCTGTCAACTTATTTTAACAAATTTGTTTTGATGTCGTTTTTGTATTTTCTATGTCGTTTGTCGACTTAAATTTTACTGTCGTTTATTGGTTCATAATTGTAATCTCACACAATCAATAGTAATAATTGTGTCTTAAACTTAATGATTTTTTCAACAATATAAAGTTTTTTTTTTTTTGAGATAAAATATCAAATTCATTCAATAATTTAACATTCTGAATATAAAAGATGTAAGAGTTTATTAGAAATAGAAATATCAAAAATGCTACGATCAGATTGATACCGAGAATGTCTAGCAACATAATGTGCTACTCGGTTTGCTGATCGTCTAATGAAAAATAAATTAACATTTGGGAGGGTAGATAACAAAAGTTGGCCGTCTTTGATTAAAAGGTCGAAAGTAGACCTCATTGCTTGTTTGCTTCGAATAGCTTGTACTGAAACAAGATTGTCCGTCTCAACTTGAACATGTTGCCAATTATTGGTCTTTACCCAACTGAGAGCTTCTTTAATCCCCATGGCTTCAATGACTTCAGCTGCATATCTTTCGTTGTGGCAACCGGCCCATGCTGCAACAAGATGACCAAGATGGTTTCGGGCAACAATTCTGAAACCATACTTGTTGTCGCTATCAAAGAGTGTTGTATCTACATTAATCTTGATTGTGTTTTTTGCGGAGCGCCATCACCGATGCTTTCCAAACAGATTGATGACAACGAAATTTTATCTTAAGCTTTATTCCAGTGATCAAGAGCTACTTGTGCAGAAGTAAGCACGTCATTAACAGAGGAGTGTTTTTTTTCTTCCAAACAACCTTGTTCCTTAATACTATAATTTTCATTCAGTTTCCTTAATTTTGTTTTGAATTTATTAAAAAAAAAATTAAGTAATTGATATTGTATGTTTCTATTCAAATTCAATAATTTAAAATGTGTGATGTTTAAGACACTATTAGAATATATACAAGCGAAACTGAACGAAAATTACAATATAAAATAATTAGGAACTTTTGTCATTAAAAAATTATTTTAGTTTATGCCACTATTTATCCTTAATCTCACAAAATCAAGAATGATAATCGCAGTACTAAAGTTTTAAATTAATTATCGGCATAAATTTAATGAATTTTTTTAGCAACGTAAGTGTATAATGTTAATAACACTATAACTTTTATCCGATTTCTTTAATTTTGTTTTGAATTTATGAAAAAAAATTAATAAAAGTAATTGATACTACATGTTTTCGTTCAAACCTAATAATTTAAAATATGTCTTTTAAATTACAATTGAACAAAAACCAATAATATTATAATTTTAAAAATATTGAAAATTTCGCCACTAAAAATATTATTTTAGTTTATGCCTCTATTTATCCTTAAAACAATAATAATATGTTTTTCTTTTTTTTTCTGTCGTTGTTGTAATTTTAATGTCGTTTGTTTAAAATATCACTGTCGTTTTTGTCCTAAAATGTCATTAGTTGACTTTTGTTTTTGTCAAAGAAACTGGCACCACACACTGACATAATCATAATAACTGTCTCACTTCACTTGCCATTGCCAGAAAGCTTTCTTCTTTTCCGGTTATGGCTTTCTTTTCAAGCTCAACAACTCCCACCACACCATACTTCATCAACTCATTCACTCCTTCATCTGGGCTTTCTCTTCCTTCTTCATCCTCCAACCCTCTTAAGCTCCCTCTCTTCTGGCCATGGCAGAAGGTATCTATTCTTTTCTCTCTTTCTTTTTATTTGAGGTGTTTTGAAATTGATAATGGTGTGTAAATAATGAATGTAAAACCAGGTGAAAGTGGGGCCCCTAAGTGTGTCTCCAATGGGATTTGGTACATGGGCTTGGGGAAACCAGCTTCTTTGGGGTTATCAAGAAGCCATGGATGATGAACTTCAGAGGACTTTTAATCTTGCTGTGGACAATGGAATTAACCTCTTTGATACTGCTGATTCTTATGGGACTGGAAGATTGAATGGTCAAAGTGAAAAATTACTTGGAAAATTCATCAGGGAGTTTCAAGGTATCTTCTTAGTTTGTTTGGACTGTACAGTATTTGTTGTTTTGCTCACCATGTGTTCTAGTGAATGATTATGAGGTAAAATGTTTGTTCCCAATTCTGATAAGTTTGTTCTTCAGAGTTTTTTTTTTCTTTCCCCAAAACAAAAATGAAAGACCTTATGTGTACTCAGTACTTACATGTTAACATTATTAGCAAATTATAGTTACTCTAGTCAGTAATTGTTCTTGCAGAACATTGATATGACATTGAGATTTTGTCACTTTTCACTACAGAAACCTATTTGAAAAATAATATAAAGAAAATGCTATTTTGTATATTGCTATCTACCTACTCTTATAGAACATTTTTTTGACTGAATTACAATCAATCTAGTTGATTGAGGTTTCCAATATTCATCATACTATTATCTCTAAACCGCTTGCAGAAAATGGTTTCAATGTAACGAAACATGGGGTCTTTTTGTTATGGCAGAAAATGAAAGTTGCTATGTATATGCAATAAGAGATTGGATAAAAACATAAATTTGTTACATAGAATGTGGTCAATTTTTTCAATTAATCCAAGTTCTTGGACAACTTCATATGCAGGGGGAAAAGGGCTTCAGGATGACATTGTGATAGCCACCAAGTTTGCTGCATATCCATGGCGACTGACACCAGGGCAGTTTGTAAATGCTTGCAGGTAATAGCCCCTTTTTCAGGCTTATCTGTTGTCGAAATCGGCTAGAGAGAGCTTTGAAAATCTTCCCTGTGTATTGATTGGTCTTATGATATAATTTTGATGTAGCATGGTTTTTCAGGGGGTCACTAGAACGTATTCAAGTTGAGCAAATTGGAATAGGGCAGCTCCACTGGTCAACTGCAAATTATGCTCCTTTGCAGGAGATGGCCCTTTGGGATGGTTTAGTGGCAATGTACGAAAAGGTTATATGACACTTTATGCATAGATTTATAAATGGTAGAAATACTTTGAATTCTCATTGTTTGCTAACATGTTTTCTTCTTCTTCTTCTTCCCATATCATATTTTTGCTTTAATTTTCTGTTAACATTGTGATTTCAATAATGAGTACTTGATTACTTGTTTCTAAATCACATTTTTGAGTTTTATGACTCGAAAGTTTTACTGAAAAACACATGTCGTAAGACCATTCATTGTTAATTAGTTTTCAGTAGCTCAAATAATAGTGAATCAAAAAGAACCGTTAGAGGTCTATTTTATCATAGGTGCTCGAAAAGAGCCAACACCATATCAGAGTGTTCAACATCAAATAAATCTTGTAAATCTTAAGTAGATATCAAGATTACTGTTACCAATTCACATATTCAGAGATGGTTTGATGCAGGGTCTTGTTCGAGCAGTTGGGGTCAGCAACTATGGACCAAAGCAACTTCTAAAGATATATGATTACCTCAAAGCTCGTGGAGTTCCCTTGGTTTCAGCTCAGGTATTGTTCTACTTCTCCAAATCTCTATTCATGTTAAACACAACTCAACAAATTCAGCTCTTGGCACAATATGATACCAATGACAAATTGACAACAATGCTTCCAAAGGTGAAAATCTTTGTAGGGATTTCACTCCTATTCCGACACCAACTTCATCACCTGCAAATACAAGAACTCACCCAAACTAAGAACAAGAAACAAACCAGAAAAACAAAATCAAAACAAAAAGTAAAGAAGAAAACCAAGCCATAGAGATTCAACTCCAAATTGGAATCTGAGATGTTTGCTGCATTACTTGAAATAGTTTGATACACACTCGTTAAACTTGTCCTCAATTGTATAACACACTTTGATTAAACATAATAGTATATAAACTTATTTTGTATATTGTCTTTCTTAAGAATAGAAATACATTAAGGTACATATCCTATCCTGAGAGTACCATTTATTCTTCACTGTTTTGGGTTAACCTAGAAGGTTCATCAATGTGGAACTTCAAGAAATTTTGTATGGGAACTGAATTTTAACAATCATTATAGGTGCAATTCTCTTTGCTAAGCATGGGAGAAGATCAGTTGGAAATAAAAAACATATGTGATTCTCTTGGCATCCGAGTTATTGCTTATAGTCCTTTAGGACTTGGAATGCTTACCGGGAAATATACTTCAGATAAACTACCACGAGGGCCTCGGTAAACTGGTTTCTTCATTGAAATTTTCCATGCATTAAAGTTAGTCTTTAATAGCAGAAACTGATCTTCCAAACTTTGCTCTTTCTCTTTATGTAGTTCATTCCTATTCAGACAAATTCTTCCCGGGTTGGAGCCCTTACTGAGTACACTAAATGAAATAGCACGAAAGAGGCGCAAAACTGTGCCACAGGTGATTGAACTATGCAATTTACAAACACTTGAATTATCACAATGATCACAGCAACTTAACAAAATGAGATCTAGTTGGCAGGTTGCTATAAACTGGTGCATATGTAAGGGAACCATTCCAATACCAGGTGTTAAGAGTGTGAAACAGGCAGAAGAGAATTTGGGAGCTCTTGGCTGGCGCTTGAGTTCAGAAGAGGTACTCAAGTTAGAATATGCAGCCAATGAAGCTCCCAAAAAGATGGTTCAGAATGTATTTCAAACAAGGTTAATTTTCTCATTGCTTGTTTTCCATAAAAGGGTAGCTGAGAATAAGTGTTATGAGTCACTATATATCATCTATGTGGCGTTTGTCAATTGGTCGATAGCCTTCAAAAGGCTTAGGAGGTTGCCAACCAATTAGAAAGTGCCACATTAGTGTATGCTGCATTTTCCTATCTTTAATTTTTGTAGTGTTTTTCTCTTAATATATTGTAGCTTATTTCTCTTTGAACAGATGACAGTTTTAAGTGACAAGCTGAGACCAAGCACAAGAATATTTGACTCACTTGAATTGTGTAAAAGCACAAAGTAAAGAAAAGATGAAGACAAATTGTGTACAAGTTCATTTGGAAAAGATGTCAGTTTAATAACTTGTTTCTTGTAAAATTACATTATTGTATATTAAGTGGGAATGACATATTGCATGCACTAATAATTTGTCTCATAAATCCCATTTTTTAATTCATGACACATCTTTGTAAAGGCAATGAGTTTAAGCTTTAATATCTTTCTTTAGCTAAATTATTGTACTAATCTTATAGTTAGCACAACAAAGGTAATGCTCTTTTCTAATTTCTATCAAACTTGGTATGTTATGTTTAGTGCCAAATTTGGTTCTAAATAAGCTACATCCCAAAATTTGTCAACCAATATCTCCATTGTCATGTTTATAAGCTAAAAACATTTAAAATTAGATTGCCAGTGTTGAATCAAGCTATCTCACCATAATCAACAATAATAAAAAAACTTTCATGTATCATTGCTTTCCATCGGCCCCGAGGGCAATAGAACAGTGTCTAATGTGCAGAGCGTCCATGTAGGCATTCTGTTCCCGTCATCTCTTAGATGGTAAGGAGGTTCCGTCATCTCTTAGGTGCCGGTAAGGAGGTGTGTTGGAATCGAGGTTGGGATCTTGCATTTTGTTGTTTGCATAAGCGTCTTTGTTTATGTTGATTTAGGGTTCTAAGTTTTGACTAAATAACAAGAGAAAAAGGGCTGTTACTTGTTTGAATCTAAATACATAATTGCATTCGATTTGAATGTTTTCCAACTCATTAATGGAAATCCCATTTGATCTTAGAATTGTTACCTTGGACATTTTAGTTTATTTTTAAAGATTACTCATTGATGTATCACAAAATCTAAAAACTTTTTTCTAAATATTTTTAAGAAAAATGGTTGAAGGCAAGACACAATCTAGCAAGAACATAACCGTATAAATGTATTAGAGAATAGTTATAAGTAAAACCAAATAATAGGTCGAACTCAACATCTTAATAACCAAAATTCCAAAGTACAAAGAAATACAGGAAATAAGTTTTCCCAGTAGAGCAATGTTGTCCAAAACAGCAAAAACAAAATTAATGTTCTAATAGGAAACTGCAGAAGCAGCACCTTAAGGTAGGAATGAAAATCTACTTGATCTTCTTCTTTGGCCTCAACTGCAATTCAAGTTACGAAACAAACAAGTGAATAAACGAGTTCGTAATAATTATTAATTGAAACTTGGAAAAGAAAAAAACAAAAGTTTGTTTACCTGGTTGCTGTGTCCACACTTCTTCTTTCTGCAATTAACAGCACGAGGGTGGAGACGGGCATAGCACCTATAAGCAAGTAACAAAGAAGTTTCAAATAAAGCATATCGACATTGATACATAAAAACACAAAAAACTGAACTAGTATCAACATAAAGACATTACAAGAACACCATAGCTTAAATGTAAAGATGAAAAACTACATAACCATAATAGGTGAGGATAATGAAAACAAAGGAACCATATAGCTTAAATGAATCACTAAGCCAAATATTGTTAACAACCATACATGAGGGGAATCCCTAAATCCAACATTTGTTAATTAAGAAACAAACACAAATGACTTGAGCAGAGAACATATCATATTCTATAAACCAAACATATATAACATTGATAAATTAAGATTATGACTTACTTGCGGCAAATCATCTTTTCCTGGTTGTATTTCCTGGCCAATGCCATAAGAGATGGCTCAATGATTCCACCACGGAGCCTCAGAACCAAATGCAATGTGGACTCTGTGGAAATGACCCCATCAAATTCACACAATTTTGTTAAATTTCTTAAACAAAAACCATTGCAGACACTAAAATATTCATAACTGTAGCTAACGTATTTCAAACTCGAACCCTCTAAAAAATTCTCAATTTTTTAACCAAACAAACAATAACTTCACTCAAAACTATATAGATAAATTCTTATTCGATAATCTCAAAAGAAACATAAACAAACAAACAAAAAAATGGTAACCTTTCTGGATGTTGTAATCAGCAAGAGTGCGACCATCTTCAAGCTGCTTTCCGGCGAAGATCAACCTCTGCTGGTCCGGAGGGATACCTAAAAGTAGAGAAGCAATGACAACATTAATCATTTGCAAGCAACAATAAGAAAGAGAATGAATAGAGTGAAAACTGACCTTCCTTGTCCTGAATCTTAGCCTTGACATTGTCGATGGTGTCGCTAGACTCGACCTCAAGGGTGATGGTCTTCCCAGTTAGGGTTTTCACGAAGATCTGCATCTTTAGCCGACTCGTCTAGGGTTTTTGGCTCTGTAAGGAGTTGGACTATCATATATAAAGCTCCACAATTTATATTAGTTACCCAATTTTATAGAAAATGTTACACTTTAGTCCCTAAAGTTTGCTTATTACAATTTACAACTCTATTAATATTATATAAGGGTGTAAATGAGGAAAAAAAAGTGAATGTAAGTTATACCATAACTAAAATCCAAAAGCTTTACTATCTCCAATATCCTCAATCATTTTTACTATGGCATAATTTAATATCTAATAATTATTTTAAAAAAAAAGTAATCAATAATAATATTTGTAAAATGTAGCTAAGTAAAATAATTAAATTTATATAATTATGAATTTACTCTCGAGCTCATTTTTATATTCTTCACTTCTAGTCTAAATCTTTATGAATTTATTTTTGGACACTTTTTAAGAAGACATCATACCAATAGAGATATGTTTATCCTAATATGCTCATACTGTTTCTCATTTTTAGTCAATACGAGACTTTGGTTACTACCCAACAGTCAATACAAAGTGAGATTATCGAATAAGAGTTTATCTATATAAATTTGAGAAAATTTGAGAATTTTTTAGAGGGTTTGAGATTGAAATACGTTAGCTACAATTATGAATATTGTACTGTTTGCAATGATTTTTGTCTGAGAAATTTAACAAAATTGTGTGAATTTCCTTTAGTCATTTCCACAAAGTCCACATTGCATTTGGTTCTGAGGCTCAGTGGTGGAATCATCGAGCCATCTCTAATGGCATTGGCCAGGAAATACAACCAGGAAAAGATGATTTATCGCAAGTAAGTCATAACGTTAATTCATCAATGTTATATATGTTTGGTTTATAGAATATGATATGTTCTCTGCTCAAGTCATTTGTGTTTGTTTCTTAATTAACAAATGTTGGATTTAGGTATTCCCCTGATGTATGGTTGTTAATATTTGGCTTAGTGATTCATTTAAGCTAAGCTATATTTTTCCTTTGTTTTCATTATCCTCACCTATTATCCTTATGTAGTTTTTCATCTTTACATTTAGGGTAAATGGCGGCAAAACCCCCAATACTTTGGTTTTAGTTTCACTAAACCCCCACAACCCAAATTTTTGCGGGTAAACCCCCAAAACTACTATTCTGTTAGCAAAAACACACTTCCGTTGAAATTTAACTGTTAACTGCCAGGTTGGATTGGAGTGAGTACACGTGGCACAATTTTATTGGTCCACGTAAAAAATTATTTAAAAAAATTAAAAAATTAAAATAAAATTAATTTAAAATTTTAAAAAAATAATTATAAATAAAAAAATATTTTTTTTTTCTTTTTTCTTTTTTATTTTTATTTTTCTTTCTTCTTTTTCTTTTCTTTCTTTTCTTTTTCTTTTCTTTCTTTTTCATTTTCACGATACCACCTTCTTCTTCTTCTTCTTTCTTCTTCTTCTTCTTCTTCTTCTCTCTCTTTGGTATCGATGCAGGTAAGGTGCGACGAGGACCACCAAGCTGGAGCCGTTGCCGAGGACCACCAAGCCATCGTCGTTGCCGAGGACGAGGACCACCAAGCCAGCGTCGTTGCCGATCGATCTCAGCCACGTACCGCGAAGAACCACCGAAGACCGCCGGTTAGCCCCGATTCGATTGTCTACTCAGCCCCTATTTGGATTTTTTTGTGTTCTTTAGATTTAGATGGGAAAAGATAATAGTTGTGGGGAAATAAATTTAGGGTTTTTAAGTATGAGTTTTTGGGGCTGAGATTTTGTATATATATATATATATGTGTATGTGTGTGTTTGTTTATTTGTTGGATTTGGATTTGTTTAAATTAGTTTGAGTTTTACTTTGTTATTTTTTTTTTGTGATTTGGATTTGAAAAATATGTTGTGTGGTGATTTTGGTGGGTGGTGTTTTGTTTTGTTTTG
This sequence comes from Cannabis sativa, assembly GCF_029168945.1. Lineage (NCBI taxonomy): Eukaryota > Viridiplantae > Streptophyta > Magnoliopsida > Rosales > Cannabaceae > Cannabis > Cannabis sativa. The sequence goes on along the minus strand of NW_026870038.1, from coordinate 368,895 downwards.
ATTTTTTTTTTTTTTTTTTTTTTTTGTGATTTGGATTTGAAAATAGGTAGTGGTGGTGGTTCAGTAGGTGGTGGTGATTTAGAAATGGTGGGTGGTGGTTTTGGTGGCTGTAATGTAAATGGTGGTGGTGATAATATGTGTGAAAGAAGAAGAAGGTAGAAGAAGAAGAAGGAAGAAGAAGAAGAATGAAAACTGAAAAAAAAAAAAAAGAAAAAAGAAAAAGAAAAGAAAGAAAAGAAAAAGAAAAAGAAAAAAGAAAAAAAGAAAAAAAGAAAAAAAATTATTTTTTATTTATCATTATTTTTTTTTTTAAATTTCAAATTAATTTTATTTTAATTTTTTAATTTTTTTTAAATAATTTTTTACGTGGACCAATAAAATTGTGCTACGTGTCCTCGCTCCAATCCAACCTGGCAATTAACAGCTAAATTTCAACGGAAGTGTGTTTTTGCTAACATAATAGTGGTTTTGGGGGTTTACCCGCAGAAATTTGGGTTGTGGGGGTTTAGTGAAACTAAAACCAAAGTATTGGGGGTTTTGCCGCCAATTACCCTTACATTTAAGATGAACCATCACCGGGATTTCGCCCTTGTTGCTCACACCATATTTTTTAAATTTGGAGTTGTATTGTCTAATATTTGATTCAAGTAAAAGTGCTTAAATACATTCACGATTGGCAGGCCCGATCCTGGCATAGGCAGGCTAGGCCTGTGCCTAGGGCCCACCCAGCCCAGGAGTCCAAATTTTTGTTCTTCTTTTAAAATTATACATTTTTTTACTGATTTTGAAAATACTACATTTTTTCGAACATAAAGGCCCAAAAAAAAATTTCCCTGTGGCCCACTTTGTTTCAGGACCGGCCTTGACGATTGGCCTAAGTGGGTGAGCAAGGTGTGCGCATTTAGCTCTCAAAGGGTTCTAAATTTTGAAAAGAAAACAATTATTTATATATGGATAAAATGTTAAATAATAAAAAAAATATGACAAAACAATTTTTGAACATAGTAGTATAGTGTCATTTTTAAGTAGGAGGTAAAGAGGTTAATTTCCAACCTCCACTTTTCAATTTTTTATTTATTTTAATATTAAATGTGCTTATAGAGGATTAACCTTGAAATTTTTAACAATTTTAACATAATTAACTAAAACACTAAGACCATCTCTAATGGTTATATTAATTGGGCATAGAATCTACACCAATTTTAGTGTAGAATTTTTTACTTTTTGGTACAACAACTCCAATAATTCACACTAATTTGGTATAGAATCTACATCAATTTAGTGTAAAATTTTTTACATTTTGGTACGACAACTCTAATAATACACACCAAATATCATACTAAATATCTCACTAAGTAAATATATTCTGCTTAAAGATCTCATATTTTATATTATTTACATTAATAATAAAAAATAACTAATTTATGATGTAATTGTAACATGATTACTAATAAGAATTTAAGATCTTAAAATAATTTAGTAAAATAAAAAATTTATGAAATCAATTAAATATTACACATTTGTTTTTTTTTTTAAAAAAAATAAATAAATTACACCAAATGTTTATTAAAATATTATTTTATTTAATATTTCTTTTTAGTGTTATATTGTTTTTATTTTATTTAGTATTGGTATTTTTGTTTTTGTTATTTTGTAGTTTTAATATGTTAGCGTGCTTTAAATCTTAATCAACTATTACTCTTGTAATAAATTTTAATTTGTGGACTAAAATATAAAAGTAATTTTTAAAATAAATTAAAATAAGGACTAGTATGAAAAAAAAAAGTTTAACACCAAATTTGTGTATAATTTAGTATGTGAAAATTTCACACCAATTTAGTAAAATGATGCACCATTAAAGATGCTCTAAGTACAATAATTTATATAAGGGTTTTAAAATTTAAAGCCTTATATCTTATTTTTCATTTTTCCTCTTAAAAACATTAATCAAGATTGTTTTTTCTTGTAGAAAATGACTCTAGAGTCTACTAGTATCTTATTAAGCATTTTCTCCTTTTCAGCTACTTATTATCTATTTAATTATTTATTTCTTTAATTTCAAGAAAAGTGAGGTGTATTAGTTATTCAAATTTGTATTTTTTAGCACTATTAATTCTATTTCTTTTGATTTCAAAAAAAAAAAAATCGTTTTCTATAATTTAATTTTTACACTGCAAAAACTAATTTGCATTTGCAATCTCTTGTATTTTTTAGTATAGAATTGCAAACTTAAATACTTTAACCTTCCCGAAAAAAAATCCATATATTAAAAAAAATTCTATATATATTTGGCATAATTAAACCTAATTAGTCTAAATTTAAAATTAGACTTAATTAAGTCTAATATCTTATTTATTATATAAATGTCTATATAATATTTACATTATATTTAACAATTTTGTTACATCTTCATAAATATTTTTTAATAATTTTAACATAAATAACATTTCTATCCTCTCACAAAAGAAATAATCATTCACAAAATCAAATTGAGAATGAAATGCATCCAAACACATATATAAAAAGTAACACAACCAAAAAAATATAATAAGAGACAAGACTCTCATTGTTCATCGATATTGGTATATAAAATAGAAAATATATAATAAAATGTTAATCATGATTTTATTGATCAAAATATTTAATAATAATAATGTAAATTATTATTGGATTAACAATAACAATGACAAACATGATCACCGCCTTCTATTTTGTATTTTCCTCCATCTCCATGACGACAACCACCACAATCTATTTTGCATTGATTCTCATTATGAGGACAATTACCACTTTTAAAGCTCTTGCAGCACTCATGAGCACCTTCACATTCAAAAACTTTACAAAAAAATATACTATTAATAATTAGTAATCTGAACATATCGATATTTTACATTTTCAAATCATTTATTATTTTAAAAAAAAAAATAAACGTGTTTCGATATAGACCTTATAGTCATTACAGAATAAGTTTGTTGGGATAGAAAAAGTTAGGATATATCCCTACAAATGCACATTATATGAATATATGCATATTATATTACAAATGCACATCTAATATATAAATGTATAAATAAAAATATAATTGAGATCACCAACCTAATAAGGAAGAAATGAGAAATAATCCAATAAGAATAATAGAAAGAACTTGAAGTCTAGCCATTATGCTTATAATTTTCGTGTAATTGAGAATTATATTATTATAATAATAAGATATATTTTATAGCTTGTATGCAATGCCAAGCATGCTTAGCTTATATATATATATATATATATATGTGTATGTGTAGTTGATTTTTTTTAAAATTAATTTGAGAATAAATGTTATTAAATTAAAGAAATATATATTTGGATACTTTGGTTTCGGGGTGATCATATATTTTAAGGCATAATTGTGTGTTTATCACGAATCTATAATATTCTGAATTTAAGTCCATAAATTATTCTCGTGAAATATGATTTTTTTTATTAATTAATGATCATTACAATTGGAAATTAAACATAATAATATATATAGATTAATTTTGGCTTTAATATAGGGCGTTTTATATTATATTATATTATGTTATAAAGGGATTATCATAATGGTCTATAGTCAACTCATATTAATAGTGTTACCATGAGTTAATGTGTTAAGGAAAATCCTTTTTTTAATCAATTACATTAAAAGGATTTTGAATTACCAAATTAATATGCTCATATCCGGAAAATGAGCTAGGAAATAAATGACAATTTATTTTATTGAATGACAAGAGTATCCTCAATTTATTTTTTTAGTGTAAAATGTGTCATTTTACAATATAAAGAATCTATTCAATAATTTTCGCATTACACAAAATCTAAAATAATATTGACCTTTTACATATTTTTCTTAAAATCTCCTTATATATTTAGTTTAAGAAAAAAAAAATCCTATACATTTTGGGTTCAAATATGAAGGGTTTGTTATGCGATTTGAGTTAAAGGGAGTTTAGTCATCAAGTTCAACGGAAACTTATTGAGTGTTTGTTATCCCAGTTTAAATTAGAGGGGTCGTTTGGTAGGCAGTTAAAGGCGGTATTGTATTAAATAATAAATAACATTATGTTTTGTATTATAATATTTATAAAAGATTTGGGGTCAACCCCAATCTCTCACCGGGACCCAGACAGGACTCAGATGGGATAGGAGCTAGACCGTGACCGAACTGGACTCGGGACCTGGACCCGAAGTTAGTGTTGAGTCTATTGAAAATATATTATAACGTTACACAACATATTGATACAAATAAATACTAAATATAGAATTGTATTAAATAATAGTAAGATAATCCAACAGAATACAATATAATATGGAGTACCAAACGAGCCCTTATACCCTTATTATTTACTAAAAGCTAGCACACTATACTAAATCTTAGGGCCTAACATTACCGATCGCCCAAAATTCACCTTATCCTCAAGTTGATTGATGGCACCAAGTGTTGAATCCGAATAAGCTCATCCTCTATCAACAACCATGGAAGTGTAAGGAATTTCAATTTAAGGGTATCAAAGAGGAGAACAAAGCCATTTGAGTCAATTATTTGGTTGGTCACATAAGCTACAAAAGAACAGTCACCGCTAACGAGTCGGCCTCTATAAAAAAATATTCCAACAATGTCATTCGAATAGCCACCGCCTCATAAATCATGATTTTGGTTCACAAAAGAACTCTGATAAACATCAACTTTCGACCTCGGTCAAAGACTCGATATTGCACCAATGTCTAAGTCGCATCCTTTTCCAAGAAAAATCCCAGAACCTTGACATTCTTTGCCCATTCAAAGTGAACAAAATAAAAGTGAAGCCCAGAAGGAGAAGGAGGACTCCAAATGATTTTTTATTTTCCTCTGTCAAAAATAAAGTCTTCCCCATCTTTGGACTTAAGAGTTATTTTCCCTTGTGTTTGCTCATCTTTTGTCGCATAAGAGTTATTTATTAATAACAATCAAAAAAGAAGAAAAATCATCAATCCAAGTCAATTTACCATCCACCCTAGTGCATGCACAGCTAATTCATGAGCAGCTTTATAGGTTGTACGTCTAACATGAATTAGGGATGCCTCAGGAAAACCGGAAAGCAAACTAGCAAAATCATTTAATAAGGAACCTAGTTCATTACAAAAGGAAAAACGCTTCGGGAGAGCTGAAACCAAGGCTAAGCAATCTAACTCTACCACATGAAGAGGAAGACCAAGAGTGAGAGACCAATCCAATGCAACCATTAATGATACAACTTTTGCTAATATGACTTAAAAGTTACCCACAACAACCAACAAGGAAAGGATAAGTTCAAAAAAGAAATTACAAAAAAAAAGAGTGAAAGTAAAAGGTCAATCCTAATAAATGAAAGCAATTAAAATAAAGAAAGAAGCAAACTACAAACGCGTTAAACAATGACCATACATCGGAGAGAAAATTCTCCCTCCGATCAACTCACTCCATGAGCCTAACACAAATACTCTATAAAAGTAAACTGCCTCCCAAACTATACTTACCAGAAACCATAACCTACCGTCCTGAGAAAACTACGGGCCAGTTTGACACAATTGTGTTGTGGAAAAAAGCAGTTGTAGCTGTGCTATGAGAAAAAGCAACTGTAGCAAAACTGTGGAAAAAAGTTGAGCTGAGTGTTTGGTAAATTATAAATTTCAAAGTAATGTGAGTTGTTAAGATCTATTATAATGATAATGATAATGTTATAATCGAGATTATTATAATCACAAATATGTAAGAACTTATTTTAATTTTATATAATATTTTATTTTTTAAATATAAATTTATATGCATTTGATAAAAATAATTTATAGTATTTTTTATTATGTTTTATCAAATGTAAAAAAAAATTTAGAAACTCAAGTATATAAGAAAAATTTTAGGGTGATATTGTTTGTTAATAATAAAATAAAATAAATTTTTTTTTTTTTTTAAAAAAAAGAGATTTAATAATTATTTATTTTATTATAATTAGTTTATATTAATTTTTTTATTTTTTTAATATGTAATAAATAATTAAATATGGTTTTAGTATAAAAAAAATTATTATAGTCTTTTAATCAAAACAACTTTTTCTAAAAGTTGGGTTGGAGCAATTTCAGCTTTTAGCTGTAACTTCTCCAAAAATTCTTGAAAATCTATTTTTTGACTGTTTACGAAACACATTTTTATCACAACTTTTTTAAAAAGTAATTTTTAGCTTTTTAAAAAAAGCTGTGCCAAACAGGCCTTACAACATTTAGCAAAAAAAACTACAAATCTTAACCGTAACACTATAAGATTACCTAGCTAAAGAGAACAAGAATTACAATATCTAAAAAGTGAGAATAAGATTGGACAAAATATAGACCATAAAAGACCCTCTCTTATATACGTGGGATTAAAAAGTTGGTCACAAGATCATGTACTGAAAAGGTGAAAATCATGGGGAGAAAGAAGGGCAATTCCATTTATCCCTAAAAATTAGGTGACAAAACTGAAAGCAAGAACCCCAGTAAATCAGCATTAGAAAAAACGGAATGTCCTCACAAACAAAATTATAATATTCATTGTCGACGGGGCCCTCTTTGAAGCTGAGAATCGGTTTGGTTTTGGCTTCATTGTTAGAGACAAGGATGGTAAGCTTGTTCAAGCGGTTTCAGGCAGTAGAATTGGTAGGGTTTCTCCTGAGATTACTGAAGTTGTGGGTTTGAAAGAGGTCTTGAGTTGGATAAAGACGATAAAACTAACGGATGTGGAAATTGAAACGGATTTCTTAGTTGTTGTTCAGGCTATTAATGGATCAGTTCAAATGCCATCTCAGTTTGGGTTACTTGTTCAAGATTGTCGATTGTTACTGTCTGAGTTATAAATGTTTTTATTTCTTTTGTTAAACGGTCTGCTAATAGGGCTGCTCATTGCATTGCAAGGCAATCCTGTTTTATGTCAGATTGTATATTTGATGAGCTTTCTGCTCCATCAAATTTACTTTCAATTGTAAGGGATGATATTATTTCAAGTTGAATAAAACTTTTCCCTTTTTTCAAAAAAATTATAATATTCATAAATTTTACTAACATTCTATCAAAAGAACACTATTAATTATTAAAGGGGATATCTATGTAACTACCATACTCCAGTACCCTACCCACACTATTCAAGAGAAAATTTAAAACAATTATAAAATTCATACCTCACTTAATTATTTTCGTGTATACTTGTTTTAAAAGTACTAGTAGAAGAACATTCAATTTGAAGAGTCAATAGTCTAAATAAATATATCCTTCCTTGTTTTTATTTTTTGATTTTTAATTACTTATTATTTTTTAATTTTCAATTAAAAAAACTTTTTCAGAGGAACAAATGTATGTTTTGTATTATATTATATATTAATTTAATTAATTAGTAATTTTGAAAGCAATTCAAGAGAAGATGTTATACTAAAATAAATAAATAGCAGATATAATAGAGAAATGCTAAAGGGCACCAGTGGTGCCTAGCACCTTCCTATGTGTCAATATCGATTGGTACAACTAAGTATCGGGTCCTATATAATTTAATATAATAGTTTTTAGGGAGTATCGCTAGCCAATCGCAACGCGACATGTCGCAAAGGTGCTAGGCACCACTGGTGCCTAATAGCAATGCTCATATATATTGGGTAAGGGAAAACAACATTAATTACCTCATAATTAATTACGTTTTCAACTTACCATCGTACTTTCTCTCTACCGGCAGCCTACGAACACGCCATGGACGCGCTGTACTGTATCAGAACCTCCCAACATAACTCTAAATTAATGCCTACCATTACACCATTTAATTACTATAATTCCCACTATTTTTTTTTTTACTAATTAATTAAAATCATTAAATGAGTAGTTATATTAAAAAAAAAAAAAAAAGATATATAGACGATTATTTTTAAAATTTAATATTATCCTTAACTATATAGGATTATGTATATATCTTTTTTTCAATAGAAGTACTATTTATATGTGGATTATATATCAACACTATAGTATATATAAACACTCATACGTTTGTATTATATAAATTAAGTACTGCAGTTATACTTTTAATATATATAATAGAATCACCTGATCTATCCTTAATTCTCTTCTTCTCATTTTTCTTCTATACCTACGTACCTATACTATAATTAATACAATAAACAAAAAAGTGAAAAATATGGCGCATGTTCAGGTTGCAAATGGCGTGAGGAGCTCACTCTATGTTGGTGATCTCCATCCCTCACTAAATGAAACACAACTTTTTCAATTGTTTAGCCAAATAGGTCAACTCATTTCCGTTCGTGTGTGCAGAGATTTGAGCTCAGGACGATCCCTCGGTTATGGCTATGTTAATTTTAGTAATCCACAAGATGCTTCTCGAGCAATGAATGTCCTGAATTTTCGGGTTGTTAATGGTAAGCCAATTAGAATAATGTATTCTAATCGGGACCCGAGTATTCGAAAGAGTGGAACCGCCAATATATTTATTAAAAACTTGGATAAAGGAATTGACTGCAAAGCTTTACATGAAACATTTTCAAGCTTTGGCAACATTTTGTCCTGTAAAATAGCTACCGATGTTTGGGGTCACTCTAAAGGTTATGGTTTTGTTCAATTTGAGAGCGAAGAGGCTGCTCAGTGTGCCATTGACAAGCTTAACGGGATGCTATTTAATGACAAACAAGTTTTTATTGGACCTTTTGTTCGGAAAGAGAAAAGGAAATTCAACAATGTTTATGTAAAGAACTTTTCTCCAACTTTGAATGAAGATGATTTAACCAACATTTTTGGTGAATATGGAAGTATTACCAGTGTAGTGGTTATGAGGGACCAGAAAGGAAAATCCAAAGGTTTTGGATTTGTGAACTTTGAAGACGCCGATGATGCAGCTCGAGCTGTTGATGGTCTTAATGGAAAGACGTTTGATGAGAAAGAGTGGTATGTTGGGAAGGCCCAGAAAAAAGGTGTAAGAGAGATGGAATTGAAAGAAAAATTTGAGCACAAAAATGAAAGAGTAAATCAGTATGTTAATCCTATGTATCCATTGTGTGCTCCAGGTGTTGGACAACAACTATACTATGGTGCTATGATTCCTCCCCAATCCGGGTTTGGGTTTGGGTTTGGGTTTGGGTACAACCAGCAGTTACTCCGAGCTAGAACAGGGCTTGTACAACAAAATGGGCAACCTCCACTTATGCATCCTCCACAGATGTCCACAGCAGAACAACAGAGGAGATTGGTGGGAAACAAGTTGTATCCACTTGTGGAGCAATTGGAGCATAAAAATGCAGCTAAAGTCACTGGCATGCTTCTAGAGATGGACCACACACAGCTTCTGCACTTGCTCAACTCACCTCATGCCTTGAAAGCCAAAGTTGCTGAAGCTATCGATGTTTTGAGGAATGACAACCTTCTTGTTTCTTGAGTTTAATTTCTAGGATTATTAGCACCATGCCAATTCAACATCTCACTTTTAAAATTTTCTTCTTAGTTTTTTTAGTTTCTGCTCAATGAACTTTTTTAGTCTTATATAAGATTTTATTAGGATATAACTCTATCACAAAATTTGTCATATATAATTATGCAATACATGTAAATTATTTCATTAATTATATGAATTTATTATCCTTCTACTTCTACTTCCAAAAGAAATTAAGTTCATTTTGTTTTGTTTTTTAGTCTATGATTTTAAATATAAAAAGTTGCATTTTCATAAATCCAATGGAGCCCTCTTGTGGGTCTTACGAGGAAAAATGTGCACTGCTCTAATTTTGATTCTAATATGTCATTAGATGGAGTCATGTTTTCGACATTTTTTCATCTTTCTCTTCTTTATATTGAAGAAAATAGCATTATACCTCACCTAAAATTGAATCAATTCATTTTTTTAATTAAGAAGTAATACCTAGCATAAAAATTAAAATTTAATTAGCAAAATAGGATAACATTACTTTTAAAAGGGTAAATAGCAGCATATAAAAAATTTTAAGTTTGTAAAGAGTATAAACTCAATATTTATTTTTAGTAGTATAAGTACTAATGTTTGTAAAACTATAATTTTTTTCGGTCTAGAAAAAAATATGTAGTATTAGTTACTTTTAAATATTTTTTTATAATAAATTTAAAACAGAATCTATATTGACGAAATTGAAATAAAATTAAAATTTTACAAACATTAAGGAGGCGTTTGGTTGGGAGGAATGAAAATATAGGAATAGGAATGGAAATGGGAATAAGAATAGGAATGAAATGGAATAAAATTTAAAATGCATAAAAAAAATTGATAAAAAAATAATTAATTTTTTTTTCTTGTTACATTGGAATGGTCATTCCTTCCTTTTTAAAATGGAATAGCCATTCCACCAAAATGGTGGAAAGAGTATTCCATTGGAATGCCATTCCAATACTTTAAAATGCAACCAAACAAAGGAATGGAATGAAAATTATTTCCTTTCCATTCCATTCCATTTCATTACCTCCAACCAAACGCCACCTAAGTGTTTATGTTGCTTAAATTAAATATTGAGTTTATGCAGTTAAAAGTGATTCTACAATGCACCCCCTTAAAAGGGATGTATTGATACACTCATGACTTGTTTCGCCATCTATAAAATTTTTTTAGTCTAATTTTTTTTTCATATTCATGTATGTTATAACTATTTAAGATAACTTACAAAATTTTGAGAAATTCCGAATAATTTACAATATAGATTACAATGTTCAAACAGTTTATTTTACACACGTATAAAATAAAATAGTCACGCGTGCAATGTTTGAACGTAATTTTCGGCGTGTTAAACTTTTTTAAATTTTTTAAAATTTTACCGGATGTCTTAAATAATTATAACGTACATGACTATAAGAAAAAATTTGAGTAAAAAATTATTTCGAGTGCTAAAACAAATAAGAGTGCATCAATATATTCATTATACAATTTCCATTAAGTTTATACCATTTATTTTTTTTAAAATAATAAAAAAACAAAAAAAGTTGTGTTGGTAGAAATTTGATACGTGTCACTAGTATATAATGTGAAAAAAGACCTCAGTTGTTCCCTCTATAATCTATATTTTCTTTCCGAATTTTCTCTTCTGAGAAACCCTTTTCTTCTTTGGAGTTAAATCGAAATTTGGCTTTTAAATCTTTCGTCAGGAATCGAGGATCTCTTACTCCAATCTTTGAATCAGTTCTTTTTCTGCTTATTTAAGGTAATTTTGGGAACACTCTGCTTTTATTTTGCAAATTTCTGTAATAGAACTCACTAGGTGTAAATTCTATTTCAAAAAAAAAAGTAGGGTTTCAATGTGCATTTATTTCAATCTCTATCTCTTTACATATGATCATTTAACTAAATTAGTAATTGTGATGTGAACTTTTGATTTTATTTCAGATTGTTCTTTTTTGGGGAGGGGGAAATTTTCTTATACTGTATTGGAAACAAGTTTTATTGTAGAGAGCTTAGATTGATGATCATGGCAAAAATGGTGAGGTTTTGTGATTTGCCAAAGGAAATAATTGAGAATATCATGTTGTGGGTGCCTGCCAATTCTCTAGTACAATATAAAGTTGTGAACAAGTTTTTGTATTCCCTTATTTCGGGTTTGATTAACGACCCAAAATTTGTTTCCAACCACCTCCTCATTGCCAAAAACCAATCCTCTGCATCCTTACTCTTCAAATGGCCTTCCAACCATGTCGATCATAGCTTGATCGCATACAAATTGTTGACTGTAAACTATGATGATCGTGGTGAGGACGATCCTCTTATGTCTGTCACAGAACCTCTCATTATTCATTTGCCAGAACCTATTGGTGATGAAAGCTCTTGGTATAGTAGTTATCACTGTGATGGGCTAATCTTTTTAGTAAATGATGTTGGAACAATGGCAATATGTAATCCCGTTTTGAAAGAATTCATGTTTCTCCCACAACCAAGGAACTTGATATTTGAAGGGTCTCTTAGCTTTCCTAATGGTGTTGTGGGATTTGGATTTGATTCTGTAAATAAGGATTACAAATGTGTTGCCATTTGGTGCCATAACAAATGCAAAGTTGAGGTTTACACAATGAGTTCCAACTCTTGGAGAGAGATTAGCATGTCTCAAGACATTGTAAATATTATAATGTCTAATGTTTTAGTCTGCCCTTTATATTGGGAAGGAGTTTGTTACTGGTTGGGGCATGATTTAGACAATTATTTTTATGACTTTATCCTCAGTTTTAATTTGAGTAATGAGAAATTCCATCTCATACATTTGCCACGCTTTGTATATTGGGACTTCACTTCTTATTTCATCGAGATTTCAGTGTGGAACGATTCAGTTGTACTGCTATGGAGAGATGACAGAGAGAATATCCTTCGTATCTTAACAATGGATGTTGGTGAAGATGCTTCTTGTTCTTGGACCAAATATGAGTATATTGGAGATGGACCACTGGAAAATATTTGTTTCGGGGTACCGATTCCGAAGAATGGTGAGATTCTAAAGGAAGTAAAGAAAGATGGGCATAAACAGTTGTTGTCTTTTAACAGTGATACCCAAAAGATAAGAAATGTTGTTTGTGATGTAGATAGTACCAGTCTTTTAGGATTGAGGGATTGTTTCTTTGTAAAGAGTCTGGTTTCTGTTAGGAGGAGGAGGAGGTGAGGTGATATTGGAGCCTCAAAGTTATGGAAGAAACTAAAAATTGTAATGGCATGTTATGTTACTACTATCTTTAATTATTTATATCACTCTCAATATATGCATGTATGCATTTTCTCTGTTGGAGTGATTTAGTTGATTAATTGTTCTTTAAAAGAAAAATAGTTGATTAATTGTGATTTGGAGTATTGACTCTGTTTTTACAACATATATGTGACTGTTTGAACTACATCATATGCTATATACATGTTATTGATATCTATACATCATATATGTGAGATTGTTTGTTGTAGCCCTTATTAATGCTTAAATGTGTTCATATGTTACTCCATCAATTTCTTATATTAAAATGAACTTTTATACTTATGCTCGAGCCTGCAAAAGCCTAAGCTGCAGAGTTTGAGGCGCTTCTGGAGTTCATGTTGAGTTTGGGGAAATGGTTGGAAGAGGGGAAAGAAGAAGGTGATGATCCGACCTTCCTCTAAAGTCAGCATCAAGTTTCTTATTGCCATGAAGAAGCATGGTAACTTTATTTAATGTTCACACTTGTACTTTTTTTTTTGATAAATTATATCAGTGAGTTTAAGTCGATAACCACTGAGCTGGAAAAATTGTTGTTGAGTTGAATTGAAGGCTCAAACAAATGTGGGGTTATTAGTCCTCATTGTGATATTGGCGTTAAAGGAAGTTGAAGGATGGAATGCAAGGTTGCTCCCATCAACACATATTACCCTTACATCAATTTTTTGGATGATCATAACTGAGCTATATTAATACCATTGAATTAGATGGTTTTGCCTAGTTTGAGTGCATGTGCATCAACAATGTTAGTCTGGAAAAACCAGAAAAACCAATTTTATTTTTGTTTCTGTTATCTAGTAAATCCAATTGTGTTATCTGATTATTACATAGTCTAGCTACATGTACCAAGATAATGGTTCTTACTCGTGGTCTTGATTTGCCAAAGTGGCTGTAGCTAAATTAAACACGCCGAGGAGTTTACTGGCCCGTTGTTGTGATAGCTATCAACTGATCTGCTTACCGAACTTCTCACAATTGGTCATTAATGATCTTTTTTCTTGGGACATATTTTATTTTGGTTTCTATGATTGAGTAAATCCAACTGTGTTATCTGACTATTTTAGATTGTTACTTATTCCAGCTATATGTACCAAGAGAACGGTTCTTAGCGCCCTTGATCTTGATTTGCCAAAGTGGCTATAGCTACATTTAAACATGCTGAGGAGTTTACTGGCCGGTTGTTGTGATCACTGTTGACTAATTTGCTTACTGAATTTTTCACAATTTTTCAGTTAGTATATATATTTTTCTTAAATTTGTAAATGAGAAGGAAGAGAAGAGGGAAATGACATAGGATTTAGCCATTTCGCGAGAGCCTTCTCTTACATTAAAAATAAAAAAAGAAAAAGGCTTTACCTTCCAGGCAAGTTGCATTGATTCCCCTGCTGCTTGCATCTGTTGGTGCCCACACTTTTCTTTCTTCACCTGTTTCTTGGCATATTTTTGTTGAAATTGTTATATATCAATTCTTCTTTTGGTTTATTTAGGGGCTCTTTAGTAACCCTTTTAACATGATTTGATTCAGTTGAACCTTTTGTGGTCTTTTACTCCAATGTCCAATGATTTGATATAGTGTGTTGATTAATTTGATTTAATTGTGTTGATCTTATCAACATATCATTTGAATTTTTTGGATTTAATCTCTGAAATGAGTTTTGAATTTAATCTCTAAAATGGGTTTTGGGTTTAATGAGATTTTGGTCTTTTGGATTTAATCTCTGAAATGATTCTGTTTAGTTCCTTACCAGTTCTATTTGTCTTTGATGTTAAAATGGTTGGCTTATGTTGCAATTTGCATGTATAGTGATGCTAGAAAGTCATCCTTTGCAAATATGCATATAGATATTCATAGCTCCCTGTGTCAGCTATGTGATTCTGGCTCATCTCTTGCATACAAATTAAATATACTCTCATTCCATCAACTGTAAATAGCCAAGAGTCATGGTCTGTTGAGCTTGCTAGTAGAACTGGTAGTGATTCAAGTGAAGAATTTTAGGGTGGAATACAAGCATTGTTTTTCCTGATATTTCCCCATAACAGCTTAAAGGGGTTTGTTTCTACAACAAACATGTAATTAGTTAGTACTAAATGTGTGATGCTCTTAAGCTCTTTGGTATAATGCAAGAAATCTATCACATTGACCCTAATTTTGTGACCTTCCTTGGTGCTCTTTCAGCTTGTTCTCCCATGCTGGGCTGATAGATAAGGGTCTCGAGATCTTTAGAAGCGTCAAGTCAGAACACTTTCCTAAAACCGAAGATGGAGCTGATCTTTTGGGATGAGCAAGGCATTTGAATTAGGTTCGGGAGTTTGTAAAGGCAATGCCTTAGAAACCCAACTCAAATGTGTGGGCTGCTCTTCTGAGCTCATCTAAGATTACATGGTTAAATAGAGATGGTCTGTATAGCTGCCGGTGAACGTTTTAAACTCAATTCTTATGCGATAGTGTAAGTGATATAAGGGATAAAAAGAATGAAGGTAAGTGTCATATCTAAAGATACTGTGTTTCTTAGATTTATGCAAAGAAAGTGTTTTCATACAAATCTTCTTCATTTTTGAATTGCTTTGTCTCTGTTGCATAAGAATGTGAGGGCCTTAATCTTCTATTTTAAATGCACAATCATTTAATATAGGCTCTAACACCAATATGTGCCTTCACACTCATTATTCGAACTCAGCTAAAGAATCAAACTTAGTTTTTTCAGGCGTCAAAGATGGGCCAAACTTTTTGTTTCTTATTAAATTGGTCAGTATGTATATGCATGTAAACATTTTGACTTGGTTTCAATTTTTATTAAATTGGTAATACTATAGAGTAGAGGCCATGATATTAAAATATAACATAGGTGTGATTTTGATCAGTTGTATTGTGTGAAGTGACATGGTATAATCATTACAAGATATAACATCTTTTTGGTACTCTAAATTCCCAAGTGCAACCCAACTCATATATCTCTATATTATGTTAAGCTAAGCATGCAAATAAAGTATGTACATACTAAATTTTGAACATTTGATTGAATCTAATTTTTTTTTCTAATCCGATCTAATTCATTAAATTAGTAATTGAATTTGAAAAAACATCATCTGATTCAATCTAATTAGGCTTCAAAATCTAATCTAACTAATAATTAGTAATTAGATTGGATCAATTTTCTTTCAAAAATGGAAATAATCCATTAATTACACGTCACAAAATACATATAAAAACTAAACTGCACATGAGTTTTTAGAGTTATTTTTAGGTATTTCTTTAATAAGGTGTAATAGGATCAATGAAAAACTAATAAACAAGTAAAAATGAATATTTACCAAAAAAAAAAACAAGTAAAAAGTAAATGTAAATATTATTTTATTACATACAAATAAATATAATATGATTTCAATGTATGGTATATGTAATTTGATTGGTTCGTTTTTAGAAGTGTTATTCAATAATCAATCTAATTTTTAGTTAGAATTCACATTTAATTTAATTGTAATTGAATATTTAAATTTTTGTAATTAGATTAGTTCGGTGTAATTAAATTGGTTAAGTCTACCAACATACCATAAAGGAAATATGTTGATCAATGCAAAATAATCAGACTTTTAGTTTACGTAACGTATTATGTGTTGGATAATATAAACATTTTTAATATTGAAGGATAAAAATTCTAATTAGCCTTAATTTTATTGAGTTAAAGAATTTTTTTTTACCTTATTTTATTGAGTTAATGAGTTTTTTAATTTTTTTCTTTGAAAATATTGACTTCATGAGTTAGGAGTGTTTAGCACATTATACCCACTTTATTTTACTTGTTTTAATTTTTACCTCTATTTTTATATTCTTTAAGATGTACCTACTTTTATAGATGATATCTCCATTAGATCCTTTAGGTTAATGTAAATTATATGCTAGACTTAAGTAGAGAGTGAGAGTATATTGGACAACCCACTTAAAAAAGTGGGTATATTTTAATAAAATATATTATGAGGGTATTTTTGATCAATGAATACAAAAAAGGTATTTTTCAACTTATCTCATATTGCTATTATTTTTTTTTAAAAAAAAAAAAAACTTGAAAATCGGGGTATTTGGCCAAATTTTTAGAAAATAAAGTAAAAAAAAAAAAGAGAAAACATCAAAATATTTTTTCTATTTCAAAATCAATTTTTAATTTTTTGTCTAACATTTTTTATACATTTTTTCTCTCATGCTTGGGTCCAAGGTATGAGTCGAGTTTGGGGTCAAGGGCCAGGGGTCTAGGACTGGGTCTAGAGTCAGTGCTCAGAGGGCATCTAGAGTCCGTGGCGTGGTTGAGTTCATATCGAAGTGTAGAATAATATTGAAATTTTTTTAGTAAAAATATTTAAAAAATTATTTTTATAAAATATTAACTAAAAACAGAAAAAACGCCAAACACTCCCTAAATTATTATTGAACTGAATTACATTAAGACTAAACTATATGTATTTATATTAAGAATAATAGGATCTTTGTCCCTTGAATTATGACTCTTGTTAAGTTTTGCTCTCTAAATATTTCTTTGTTGTAAAAATTCCCTCCAAATTATACAACTGTTGCAAATATCCCCCTCCTGTTATATTTTGGTCATTCTTCAAAATAATTTGATTATTTAGCTATGAGTTATATGTATAACTCCAGTAAAAGAGTTTATTTAATAACTTTGAGCTACCTAAAATCTAGTTATTTGTATTAATATATAAAGAGTAGCTCTAAGAATGTACATATATATGCTCATAATTCATCAATAGTTTGCTACTTTTGTATTTATTTTTTATCTCGATCTTTAAATTAGGCTAGATTAAGTTAGTGTTATATCAACAAGTTTTTTAAATAAATAAGCACAATGCAATTGCACGGGATATTTCCAATGATTTTTATAGTTCAGGAAAAAATTTTGTAATAGAAAAAAGTTTAAGAGCAAAACTTAACAATCATAAAACTAAATTATCAAATATCACTAAGATAATAGAAAATTTACTAAGAAATTTACATAAAACCAAAATTTGAAAATACAAAGATCATGCATCTTACACAATCGGTGTGTGTAATGTAAGGAATGAATATGAAAAAAAATTATCATGGTTTAAAAATTCAAAGTAGACAAATGAAAAATTACAAAAGAACATGATAGATACTATAAACCTAATTTTTTGATTTTCTTTCTAAGTAGAAAAGATCTATCTTTCAAAGGAGTGTTACTGTATGGCTCAGAAATTTTACAATAAGAAACGTTTGAACAAATGTTAATTGTAGCATAAATAATTTCACTCATGATGAATAAACAAGATCTCCACAACAAGTGATAACATGGATATCCTCTTATTGGTAAGAAGTCAAGGAACAGAAGAGCTGCATCTCTAATAGCCACATTGAATCTGAGGTCCGAGATATGTAGAGAGGAATCAAGCTCATAAAAGAACTCCAGGAGGGATACAATTTGCAAAAATAGGGGGTGAAGTGGAATTTGATAGTTCCCAACTTTATGTAGATGTAGCGATTTTCACAACTCAAAACATGGTTAGATTTGGAACAGCTATTTTCTCCTTAAATAAGCATGTTAAACATCCCTATCTAAACCACTACAAGGTTCTTATACTTCTTAATTATAGAGTTTTTCACCCAACTCTCAAATTTAATAAAATGTAGAGTCTAACCAAAGGAAACCCTTTTGGTAACTGATTTATTACAAATAAATTATATTGAATTTAAACAGGATTGATGTAATGGAGGTGATTTATGTTGCAAGGTTTATATATTGTCAATCTTTCATGGAGAAGTTGCAGTTCTTTTGTTAGAATTAAGGTGGGTCTAAGATTTTAGATTACCTATCAGGGATCGTCTCAGATTTGCTGTCCTTGGTTTTGGCATTCGAGTCTTCCATATTTTACCAGTATATATAAGTTGAGGGTTATCTTATTTGATATTAAAGTTTTATTGTCTTTCTTTTTTGGGAGCATCTCTTTCGTGCGAGTCATAATATTAATATTGTAGTACATGGATCGGTAAACATGCCCTTAGAATAGACAGTGAACTTTTGTGGACAAATAGAACCTTTCCACCTTTTTGCCTAACACTTTTGAATTATCTTATTTGTAAACCTTAAAAGAGTGAATTAAAGTTATACTCTAAAATCTTTAATGATCAACAAATGATATAGAAAAGTCTTAGACAACTTCAGATTTAGACTCGGAATGCTCTCATACTCCAATTGACTGCGTGCACAATCTTCTTCATGATGCTGGCAAAGAGCTTCAGTGAGATCAAAAACCGAAATTCTAGAAATTCTTAGCTTTTGTAAGAGTTATTTCCTTAATAAAAAAAATCACTTGAGTAAAATGAAAGAAGAAAATAAGAAATTCATTTGCGTTTAAACGGTTGTCATTGGTGGACTAAGTAAAATGACATCAATGCCCCTATCAAAATAACTCTATAACTTTTGATTATTTGGACAAAAATCAAAGTCATTGATTCGCATTAAGCAAAAATACAATGACCCATATATAATTTTATAAATTAAAAAATATAGTGGCAAAAGTACTTTATTTTAAGATTTTTGGAGTAATACTCTTTTTTGCTTGTTAAGTGTGAATTGAAAAACACGTGGCGATATATTATTGGACCACGTATTAAATAAGCTAAAATAATAAAATATAGGACTGCAACAAAATCGTATAATAATATACTTTTGCGGTCACTTTTTAAATTAAAATTATATGTGTAATAATTAAAATAAATATTCCAATATATATAAATATAGGAATATGATTTTGTCCTTGTACTTTTACGGATTGTAATCCGTGATGTACGGTAGCCGTCAGATAATGGAGTTATTTGATCTGACGGCTGAGATTGATCTAGGGTTAATTAAAGTTAAAAAGTAGAAACGTACTCTAATACTCATTTAATGTACCCTGAAACTCATCTAATATACTACGGAATACATTCTGTGAAAGTACATCACGGGACAAAATAATATCCCTATAAATATATATTGATATAAAATAAGAGATGCATGTATTAATAAGAATATAAATTATATTGAAAGGTAGGAGATGGGAATTAAGCTATGCATGCATATATAATTAATTTAGACGCAAAAAGCATACAAGAGTGATATTGATTCGGCTCGTCTCTCCTTGTATTGATTCATATATATATATAGACATTTGAAGCAATCATATATGAGGTATGAGCCGAACCAATATCACGCCATGTCTACTTCTGCAGAACTATAATATATATTTATTATTTATATATATATATATATATATATATAGGTTTTGTTTTGTGAGTGATGGTTTGATGAAGAGGTAGTGGAGTTTGGTTCATGTATATATAGGAAGGAATAAAAAAGATGATATTATATTGGTACTCTAAATTCTAAAACATGTGACTATATACTAAGTATAAGGATAAGAAAGGAACCATTATCATGATCACTCTATTATATTATATATATTGTAAAGAATATCCTTCTTCAAAATTAACAAAACTTAATTAATAAAGTAATTAACCAAACGAACTCCACTAGCCACCCTCTTTTTCATTTTAGGAAAAATGAACCCAAAAATTATAAAAAGGGAATATCAACTATGTAGAGTCAATTTTTCTTTTTTATCTTTTTTGAAATTATATTATAATAACAATATAAAAAAAAAAAAATTAAGGTTACATCAATTAATGATCCTTCAACGCACGTGAAATAATAAGAGAAATTTGTTTTTCATGTAAAAATTAATTAGGTAAACTAGTATAAGATGAAATTGGTAATTTGTATCTACTTTTCCATAAACTCTAAAGTACTCCTCACATCTCAAAATTATTTCCTCAAAACTCTCTTTGTTTCTCTCTTTCCGCTCGCTCACTCTTCCTTTTTCTCTGGTTCTCACCAAACACCATCACTGAAACTACCGTCAAACTTCGTTGACCACCATCCACGACCCTCCCTCTCTCTCTTGTTCTCTCTGCTGTGTGACCGAGACCCACGACCCTTCCTCTCTCTGGTTCTAGCTGGTGCGTGGTTGATCACCCACGACCCATGACCACCACCGTCAAACAGACAGACAAATGATATGTGGTTGCTTTGTATTTTTTGTTTATTGTTTGGTAAAAATCGAGTTTTACTGAAATTTACGTTTTTTGTGATTTTTTTTTTTTGTATATGGTACGATGGGGTACGATAGTGATTTAATAGTGGGTACGATAGTAGTGTAATTTGGAGGTTAGGAATGAAGGTCCGATGGTAGTCCGATGCAGGCCCGATGCCTTTCTATTGTTGAAATGAGCAAAGGTTGAAGATGTAGGTCTAATGGTGGCTCGATGTTACCCATAAATGTAGGATATGGTCTGATGGTGGCCCGATGCAGGTCTGATGTCTTTCTATTGTTGAAATTAGTAAAGGTTGTAGACATAAGTCTGATATGGCGGTCCGATGGTACCCATTTTTATGTACAATAACATAAAAAAGATCAAAAAGAAAGGGTGGCATTGAGCCACTATTGGACCTACATCGGGCCTACATCAAACCTACATCTTCAACCTTTACTCATTTTAACAACAGAAAGGCATCGAGCATGCATTGAACCTGCATCGAACTTGGCATAAAACCAGTTTTCTACCCAAAATACAGATCCAACCAAACCCAACCCTAAATCTAACATAAACTCACAGATCATAGAGATTCATCATACATTTTAATCCTAAATCAATAAACTCATACGAGTCTCTCCGTTCGTGACAGTGGTCTCTCCGTTCACGGTTGAGAAAGGAGATTGGCGTGGGATAGGACGGATTGAAATAGAGTCGAGAAGGTCAGTCCGATTGGTTTTTTAGTGGGTCGAGTGGTGTTGGATGGTGGCAGTAGTCTTGGATGGCGACGGTAGTCTTGGATGGTGGCAGTGGTCGTGGCAGTTCGGTTCTCTTAAAGAGGGCGAGAGAGAATGGATGGAGAGAGTGAGTTGAAATATGGGAGGGGTAATTTTGGGTTTAATGCAAAATTAACCTAATCTAACAATATTGATACACTAACAATTAGGGGATAAATTTTGGCCTATGAAATTAAATTTCCCAATAATAATCCTAATATTATGTATGGAATGCCACATCATCATCACCGCATATTGATGATGAATGCCTATGTATAATATGTATGTTTTATGTTGAAAAAAATTAATTTTGTGATAAATTTATATCAATTTTTAATATTATGTTCTAATGCACATAATTGAAAAATTTGAAGTAAAATTTAACTAATGTTTTTACTCACAAAATAACAAAATAATAATTTTGTTAAACAATGTGTCTTTATTTTTTATTAAACGATCTGTTGCTCATTGCTTTGTTAGAGCATCATTTTTTTTTATCTAAATTTAATAGAAATGATGTTTTTATTGAGTTACAGTGTTGTTTGTTGACTAATTTAGTAAATTAATAAAAAAAATTAATTTGCATTAAAAAATAATAATTTTATTATGTAAGTAATAATAAAAAAATAGTTCACAATTTCATCACTTTGCATCACTTTTTGTCATATTATTAAAGCATATTTTTTACTAATGGAGTGTCAAAAAGGTGGTGTATTGCTATATTTTAACACAAATTGAGAAAAACTACTACTTTAAGAGCATCTCCAATGGAGTGTCAAAAAAGTGATGTATTACTATATTTTAGTACAATTGAAACTATTACTCCAATGGTGTTCTAAACGTGTACTAAATTTGACACATACTAAAAGTTGTGTTAAATTTGGCGCAAGATATAGTATTATTTGTGCCAAATTTAGCCCACAATAGATGCTTCCTTTTTATTTACTATAATGTCACTAATTATTATGATTCATTGATTTTGATTAGACTTTACATTTTTTAATGGGTAAATACCATTTTGGACCATGTGTTTTGCAAAAGTTACTAATTTGAACCATCTGTTTTGTTAAACGACAAAATGGATCCTATATTTTCTAAAACTGTATAAATAGGACTCTGAACCGATATTTTGTCGAAATAAAACTTAATAATAATCTGATCTAGAGATGTTATGACAAAATTGGTTACATTTTCTGTATCTGTTTGTGTTATAAATTGTCTTAAAGTTGGTTATATTAAAAGATAAAATTGTTAAAAATTGAGCTCAATGTCCTATTTTTACCATTTTAAAAAATATAGGATCCATTTTATCATTTAACAAAACAGAGGGTCGAATTGGTAACTTTTGTAAAACACAAAGTCCAAAATAGTATTTACTCTTTTTTTAATTATAATATTACTATTATTTAAATAATAAAAGAATAAAAAATAATAATTATTCTATATTCTCAATAAAATATTAAATGACCATTAATATAATTAATTATTAATATTTGAGACTCTTCTGGTCAGTATAAATCTAACATCTCTCTCCATTGAGATAATGCTGCCAAATTTTTAAAACAAAAACTACTGCGGCAAGTTTTAGGTCATGATTTTGGTAGCATTGTTCATAATCCTTCAACTGACGAGAAGCATAAACAATGACCCTGTCAGGTTGCATCCAAACGCACCCCAAACCCTGTCTGGAGGCATCATAGTAAACTACGAACTTTTCCTAATATGATGGCAAAGCCAACACTGGAGCTGAAATTAACCGCTGCTTTAGCTCTTGGAAACTAGCTTCACACTTGTTGGTCCACACAAATCGTTGATTTTTCTTAGTTAACTCTGTTAAAGGTGTGGAAATCTTAGAAACCCTTCCACAAAATGACGATAATAATCCACTAAACCTAGAAAACTTTTGACTTTTGTAATTGTCTTCAGTCTTGGCCAATCCCTAATTTATTCAATTTTCCTCGCATCTACCATGATTCCATCTTTACTGACAATATACCCTAAAAACGATACTTGTGATAACCAGAACTCACGTTTATTGAATTTAGCATAAAGCTTGTGTTCCCGTAGTTGTTGTAGAACCATCTGTGGATGTTGCTCATGCTCTATTTCTGACTGGGAGTACACAAGAATGTCACTGATAAATACTATAACACAAATATCGAGGAAATCCTTGAATATCCGGTTCATGAGATCCATGAAAGCTATCAGAGCATTGGTCAGTCTGAAAGACAGTAACCAGAAATTCATAATACTCGTACCTAGTATGAAATGCAGCCTTCAAAATTTGTAAATAGAAGTGAAGCTAAGAGAGTAATTGCTACACAAAAAATCTCAAAGAGTTAACTGCATAAAATTAATTTTACTTATGCTTACAAATTGGAAGCACCAGTAAAAATCTCACCAGTAAACATCAACTAGATTATTACTTTAGACATTTGTATATATATAACATATTTTTATTAGCTTTGAAGTTTTAGTGTTACGTGTCTATTAATAATCCAAGTTAACATTTAATGGTGGAACAAATTTATATATAAAAAAAAATGAAGTTAAAGGAGTACTATTGCTAAAAAAAAAAAAAAAAAAAAATCAAAAAATTAAGTGTATAAAATTTAAAATATTTGTCACCATTTACCCTAAATTAAATATATATATAGTTATACATGTATTACACAAATTTTCAACCTCATACTATATCTTAATCGACATGAAGAATATATGCTAATAATAAGTTGAGTGTAGTGTAGAGACACTTGCATTTATATAGAGATTAGAAGAATATTTAACAAGATTTGAACTAAGAACTAGTTTTGACGTTTTGCTTCTTCACATGAACTAGTTGACTTGCAAATAATAATTCATTGGTGGAGAATAATTAACAATTGAGATATATACATGACATGAACCTCCAACAAAGCACAAACCTATATACATTATCATAAAAGGAAAAAATAAACCTATATATTTGTTAAAATGATCTACACCATAAAAAGAAAAAAAAAAAAATAATACTAAAATATGTTTTGTTATAAAAATTATAGAAAAATATTGAAAGAATCACCTAAACTAATACTAAAATTAAAGAAATATCTTATTCAAAAATAATATTTGAAAAAAGAGCCAAAAGAAAT
Organism: Cannabis sativa; assembly: GCF_029168945.1. Classification (NCBI taxonomy): domain Eukaryota; kingdom Viridiplantae; phylum Streptophyta; class Magnoliopsida; order Rosales; family Cannabaceae; genus Cannabis; species Cannabis sativa. Next base: position 344,159 of record NW_026870038.1, on the reverse strand, counting down.
GAAAAGGGAATTTGTAAATAATTCCATAGTTCGAGGTAGTATTTTTACAAAGAAAAATATAATATTAAGGGGCAAAATCCTCATGTGTGTTAGTTTGTGGGTAAAAATCTTACTTTTTTTTTTTTATTATTACTTTATTGGATTGAAATATGAAAGGGGTACTATTAGAGAAGGAGGAGGGAGATCTCTTCTAAATATATTTAACTTAATCTTTTGATAAAGTTAAGGTATTTTAAAGAAATATTATTATTGTTAATAATTAATATTAATATTTAGTATACTAATTTAATTAATTAATTTATTTTATAGGGAGGTTTACAATTGCTCTAACTAGATTTGACAATGGTGTTGGATTGGAAGATTCATAACTTGATGCTTAGTTGAAGGAGTTTCAAAGTCGTTGACATAGAGGCAATGGCATTAATGGTGGCATGGAATTATGCTTTTTTGCTTGGCTTCCTATTCTTTTTATTGAGTTTGATTGTTTAGTTTATTTTAAGCATTTATCTTTTTGTAATGATTTAGGCTTTTTAATAAATGATATTGCTAATTTGCTTTCTAATTATCTTGAGACATCTTTAGTTCATATTCCACATGTGGCTAATAATACTGCTTTATGTATGCACTTAAGGTGAATGGTGAGCTTGTTTAAATAAATATTTATTTATCTCTAATTCATGTTCGACATGCAATCAATAAAACTTCTCACAAATTAATTGTACGAGTAAATGATAGATAACTGTTTAGATATTACTCCTTATTAATGCTTTTTAATGTATTAAATACTCATTGTTATATTTGTTGGAGTGAAAATAGAATGCTTCAAATTAGTTACATTTATTTTGAAGGCAATTTTAGTTAATCAAACACAGAAAAGGGCAATTATCAATCTATCCCAATTAAATTTTATGAGTTTTTATACTTTTTTGTATAAAAATATTGTTTTTTTTTTCTAAAAATATTATTTTACGGAAAAATTAAAAAAAAAGTTAAAAAAATATGGGAAAATCAAGAAATGATGTACTCTTATGATAAACAAAGGGGTAACTAGTTACCATAAGGAAGTAATTAGGTAGTTTATTGTTATCCCAATTTTTGCACTTTGACGTGGCATCACGTGAATGGTGACACGTGGAGTCCACTTGGAATATCTGCTCGGGAAGAATGGTCCGAGCAGGACATATCGCTGGCACGCTCAGAGCGAAGTATTCAGTAATCCGTGCAGAGCAACCAACACTTAGCGAATTCAGCTTTCGCATCATGAGTCATCAGCACAATCCCTATAACTCAAGGACCAATTTACGTGGATATGGCATACACACGATCCCACTATCAGTGTATTCAGCCTCAATCCCACGATCCTTGTATTCAGCATTGATCCCACGATCTTTCTGTTTATACGCATTGTAACGAGAGGGGAAACTCTTCCTCTCCAAGTTTACCTGACCTATAAATAGTGATGCATATTCACTGGGCAAGGGATCGGTCGAAAAGCAGTTGAGCTAAGACTATATTATTATCTAAGAATTATATATTCCAAGATACTGTTGTAAGAGCTATAAAAAAAAGAATCTTTCTCCTTGATCTTAAGTCAATACAAGTAACGAGGATTAGCCTATTACCGAACTGATCGGGGCTGAACCTCTATAAAATCCCTGTGTCTTATTATTGCTTTATCACATATCTGTCATTATATATCATTTATCGCTTATAAAATAGACTGATTGTCGTTGGCTAGAAGCGAAGTCAACACTTATGCTATTTTTTCTATATTTTTTTAAACCCTTTTCTAAATTTTTTCCATAAAATAACTTTTTGGGTGATTCTACAATGCACCCCCTTAAAAGGGATATACTGATGCACCCTTAATTTGTTTCGGTATCCAGAAGAATTTTTAGTCTAATTTTTTTTCCATATTCATGTACGTTATAGCTATATAAGATAACCTACAAAATTTTGAGAAATTCAAAATAATTTACAATATTGAAAACAATGTTCAAACAGTCTATTTTATACGTGTATAAAATAAAATAGTCACACGTGCAACACACTGTTTGAATGTATTTTTCGGCGTGTTAAACTTTTTCAAATTTCTTAAAATTTTGCAGGATGTCTTAAATAACTATAACATAAATGACCATGAGAAAAAATTTGATTAACAAATTATTTTGGGTGCTAAAATAGATAAGGGTGCATCAATGTATCCATTTTAAGGGGGTGCATTGTAGAATTTCCCTAACTTTTTTAAGAAAATACCGTATTTTTGTAAATTTATACTTTAAAAACCATAAAAATGAAAATTTCCTTTTTTTAATGTAAACCCAAAAGATCCATTACAGCCCATATTATTCTCTGAGCCCAATTTCGTAGGCCCAAGAATGTTTTTCGTTTTTCCAAGAGAGAGAGAAGACAGTCGTGACTTGTGATCTTCGTCTGAAAATCTACCTCAGTTTCTCTTTCTATGGAAATCAAATCTGGTCCGAATTTGATTTGATTACAGCCTACGCAGGATTCATTCCACATCCAAACCCTTGCCAATGGATGAACCGGTGCTTTACGAGACTCGTCGTCATGCTTCAAGGCCTTTCTCTCTCAATTATCCTCCTCAACAGGTTACCGTTTCCTTCCTTTTTCTTTTAACATTTTACTCAAATCTTTCATTTCTGAATTCTCTCATTACTGTTCACTGACCTCAGGTTGATAATGAATCCAGAGGCGGCTTTCTTTCGCTTTTTTCAGTTCAAGGTACACAGATTTCGACTTTCTATATAACTTATTTTTTTTTTTCAATTTAATGTTTGATTCGAATTCTCAGCATCTGAGCTTTATTAATTTGCTAATTACTTTCAATCTTGTTCTGTCAATGCTCTTTGAAATTTTACATTGTTTAACTCGTTTTTTTGATTATTTTTCTTGGTGTTAAATCTAGGATTCTGATAATTGTACTTATCTGAATTGGTTGAGTGTGTCAATTAGTATGTATGTTGATATTCACTTGATTAATTCGGCATAGGTGTGAGCAAACTCAAGGAAAAGTGGGTAGAAAGCAAGCAACCAAGAAAACTGAGGAAATTAACTTCTTTGTTTGTTTCTCCTAGTGGCGAGAATGTTGCCGTGGCTTCTGGAAATCTCATAACTTTTTTGCAGAAGAAGGATGATTATTCAAAGCCCTGTGGCACTTTCAGTGGTAACATTTCCTGGCTGAACTCATTGACTTGTGTATTTGTATCGATCATCGGTTTTGGGTGTTGCATTGCATAGAGTTTAGTGTTTATGTCGAATGATTTGGTTGGTTTCCATAAGATAGGAACATTTTTATAATTTGCAAGCATTGTAACAGCTAGCAGCTTTGTTACGTTTACAACCGGAACTTGGTCGGAAAGTCATGCTATTCTTGGAGTTGTTGATGATACAGATACTCTGTATTTTATTAAAGCAAATGGTGATGAGATAACAAGGATTATGAAGAGGCATTTAAAGGTCTCTTTACCGATTGTAAACTTGATTGCAAATGTGGATCCTGATGTTCAGACATCTTGCTTGTAAGTGTATATATTTTCTTACAGCCTTTGCACATATACATAGGACAGCATGTATGAAGATGATTTTTTCTTTTGGAGCGATTATAGTACAATAATACGGTACATAAGTTGAATGAAAATTTTCCAGGTGTAGCTTTACTATATTGACATCGGATGGTTCTCTTCAACATATTGAGATTAGTCGGGAGCCAAATGTCTCCATCGAGAATGGCATAACCCAGAAGGGAAAGTTTGGAAATAATGTCATTTGCATTGATTCCCATCCAGAACTTCTTTTGTTTGTTGTAGTTACTAGTTCTGACAGTCTTGCACTGACCTCAAGTGGAAATACAGGTATGTTTTTCTTACTAGTTTTCCATAATTTTAATTCTATCCCCGTTGTTGATCATTTTGACTCGTAACAAGTCCTTAAACATAATTGATATTATTTGTATTATTATTATTGAAATATGAGTGCTAGCAATTCAAAATATTTAAAACTGATTTTCCTTCCTAGCTGAGGAAAACCGTGGTAACAAGAAAAATGAAACATTGGAAAGCTTAACGTAATACATAAAAATACATAAGCCTAAAGCTCTCAATATATCAAACAAACACAAATAGCAATATAGCAACAGATATTATGTGGTATAATATGCAGATGATTATTTTTTTTGTCCTGTCTGTCTCCCTTTTATTTGCTTTACATACTTGGTGTCTTGCATTACTGTTTATGTTCTGAGGTTTCAGTCATCTCCGTATCTGGTGAAACATTGATAACTGATTTCTCTCACTAGTTTTTTGTTACTCCATTTTATATTAAATATTGTTTCTTTATATCTATATCAGGTTTTTCCTGTCTTTCGCTTTGGCATAGGAGTAAAGTTATGGATTTAGAGCAATTGTCCACTGTTCAGTTTGATGGTTTATTTTCAAAGCCAAAAGGTTATATAGGTCAGTTGGCATATCCAAAGGTTCAAATTTCTCCAGAAGCTGAATTTATATGTACTCTAGATGTGATAGGATACTTGCATATTTTTAAGCTGGACAAGAAATGTTTTTCACTTTCACATATAACGGTAGGAGAAAGATGTGTTTCGCAAGTTACCAGTGACGTTGTGGATTTCACTTGGTGGTCTAACCGTGTTCTTGCTATTTCTAAAAAGCCTGGTGTTGTGACCATGATTGACATATGTAGTGGTTACAAAGTTCAGGAAAATGACCCTGTATATTCTATGCCTGTTTTAGAAAGAGCTAACCAGTTTCAAGGAAATCTCTTTCTTTTGGAGAGTATGTCAAAGGAGGAGAGAGATAATCTATCTAATTACAGTGGAACAAGTGACTCTCATTGTATAGAACAGATTACCGAAGATGGTTTTAATAACATTGACATTTCCAAGTTGAGTTGGAACCTGATAACGTTTTCTAAGAAATCCATTCATGAAATGTATGAAACTTTAATCAGCAACAGAAGTTACCAAGCTGCCTTAGAATTTGCCGATCGTCATAGGCTGGATAAAGATGAAGTTTTAAAATCACAGTGGTTGCATTCTCCACGAGGATTAACTGAAATAAACATGTACTTGTCAAAAATCAAGGATCAAGTTTTCATCCTCTCAGAATGTGTTGACAAAGTTGGACCAACAGAAGATTCTATGAAGGCTGTGCTTGAATATGGGTTGCGCCTTACTAACCAATATAAATTTTCTGAACTACAAGATTCTGAAAGTAATCAAATTTGGGACTTTCGTGTGGCTAGACTTAAAATATTGCAATTTAGAGACAGGTTGGAGACATATCTTGGGATAAATATGGGCAGGTACCTTGCTTTTCTTCCTATTTATTGTTATTTCAGTTTGTAAAAGAAATGAGAGCAAAACTTATAATCCGTAGATAAGAAGTTTTTATTTGATGCCTCCATTGTTCATCTTGACAAGCTGCCATAAATCTATGTTTTTCAATGCATACATTAAGTTTGTTTTTAAAGGTAATAGTTACTACAAAGTACTAACCCACTGTTTGACAATTCTGCAGGTTTTCTGTACAGGAATTTACCAAATTTCGAGTGATGCCTGTAAATGAAGCTGCTGTAATGCTGGCCGAAAGTGGAAAAATTGGAGCCTTGAACCTTCTGTGCAAACGTCATCCTTATTCACTTGCACCTTTTATTTTAGATATATTAGCTGCCATCCCTGAAACACTTCCTGTACAAACATATGGCCAGCTTCTTCCTGGAAAGTCTCCTCCTTCTAGTACATTTGTTAGGGGAGAAGATTGGGTTGAATGCAGGAAGATGATAAATTTTGTTAATAGCTTACAAACAAGTAATGAGATCGACATTCAGATTAGAACTGAACCCATTGTCAAACAGTGCTCAGGTTTCGTTTGGCCATCAATTGATGAACTTTTGGTATGGTACAAGAAGCGGGCAAGAGATATTGATGTATGTAGTGGGCAGCTAGATAATTGTCTTTGCTTGCTTGATTATGCTAATAGAAAAGGCATCTATGAGTTGAAGAAATTCCATGAGGATGTTTCATACCTGCACCAACTGATTTATTCTGATGACAGTGATGGGGAAATAAGTTTGAGTCTTGTTACGTGGGAGGAATTATCAGACTACGAAAAATTCAAAGTGATGCTCAAGGGAGTCAACGAAGAAAATGTTATTGAAAAACTTCGTGATAAAGCAGTTCCATTTATGCGGAATAGGTTTCATTATTCAACCGTAGTCTCTCATGATAGTGTAACAAGGAACCATCTTGGTGCTGATCATGACGAGGCCGAGTCATTTTTGGTAAGATGGCTGAAGGAAATTGCTTCAGAGAATAAATTGGACATTTGCTTGATGGTCATAGAGGAGGGGTGTGGAGATGTCCAAAGTAGTGGCCTGTTCAAGGATGAAGTTGAAGCTATAAATTGTGCCCTGGAGTGCCTTTATTTGTGTAAAGTAACAGATAAGTGGAGTACCATGGCTTCTATATTGTCGAGGCTTCCGCAAGTACATGGTAAATTCCTCTTTAGATGTTTGGTTTTATCCTTAATCCTTATGAATTATATTTTATCATTTTCCCTATGTTTTAATTTTTTTTTAAATGTGCTTTACAGGTAGTATAATATGTGATGGTAGCTTGGAGAGAAGACTAAAACTTGCAGAGGGGCATATTGAAGTGGGGAGGCTTCTATCATTCTATCAGGTCTGTATTCCTCTTGTTACAAAAATGCTTTTACTTTGGAATTTATGCCTTCATAGATGAGGGATCTTCAGAAAGAAAGAAAGATTAAATTATGTATAAGGGTATAATACTGATGTAGACTTCCGACGAAAGCCTTTATGCTACATTTATTTGAATATTTTGGCTGATACCGATGCATTAATTCCTTAGCTTGTGATCTGTTTTTTTTTTTAAATAGTATTCCCTATCAATCCATGAAAAAGAAATAGATTGTGATTGCATATATTGATTTTTGTTCTTCTGTTTTTTAGGTCCCAAAGCCAATGAGTTATTTCCTTGAGTCCCACGCAGATGAAAAAGGTGTCAAGCAAATTCTTCGTCTTATACTTTCAAAATTTATTCGCCGACAGCCTAGCCGATCAGATAGTGATTGGGCAAGCATGTGGCGTGATATGCAGTCAATGAAGGAAAAAGCGTTTACTTTCCTAGATCCAGAGTATATGCTGATGGAATTTTGTAGAGGACTGCTTAAAGCCGGGAAGTTTTCTCTTGCTAGAAACTATTTAAGGGGTACAAGTTCTGTTGCCTTGGCATCAGATAAAGCGGAGAGTCTTGTCATTCAAGCTGCAAGGGAATATTTTTTCTCTGCTTCAAGTCTTGCTTGCCCTGAAGTAAGTATGAAATTGGAGTAAATATTTTCTTTCTGCTTCAAGTTTAAGTTGTTTTATGTACCCTATGTTTTTTTTTTTGTTCCCCCAATAGTATAACGTACATTTATGGGCATGGATCCCAGACCACTCGAGACTAGCTAGGCTCAAGTGGAATTGCAACTTGTTTTCCTTTTCCTTTTTATTTGGTTGTTTACAATGCATAATAATTCTTAGATACCATCTTGCATTGTGTTATCTGTTCCAAAAGTGTTGTCAACCCTCTGTTATGATGATTTGTCAATATCCTTAAAGTTAATTGCATCTGCATGTTATTTAATAAGCACGTTTCATAGTCAAGTTGGCTTTTTTTTATTATTGCTATTGCTTTAGACTATCTCGGTGCTTTTTTATTATTGTTACATTTAGACTATCTTGGTAATAGCCTCATATTATCGTGGTTAGCTACATTAGGTCATAAATATGTTGTTTGTATGTTTCCTTATTTGTTTAGTCAAGTTCATGTTCTTTCTCAAAGAAGTAGGATTGCATACATTTTGTATTTAAACTCAAGTTTTACCATTAAAATGAACGTTGAACCTGCCTAATGATAACCTAGCTGAAATTAAGCTGAGAATAGAATTGGTTGTATGTTTTATATTCTCATATATTGCATGACTGCAACTTTATGCAGATATGGAAGGCTAAGGAATGTCTGCATCTACTCTCAAGCAGTGGAATAGTTAAAGCAGAGCTTGATACTATTGATGCCATTACTGTTAAGCTTCCTAGTCTTGGAGTTGCACTTTTACCTGTGCAATTCAGGCAAATAAAAGATCCCATGGAAATTATTAAAATGGCTATCACAAGTCAAACCGGAGCATATCTACATGTTGATGAAATCATTGAGATTGCCAAACTTCTCGGACTTAGCGCTCCGGATGACATATGTGCTGTGCAGGAAGCTATTGCTAGAGAAGCTGCAGTTGCTGGTGATCTGCAACTGGCACTTGATCTCTGCCTTGTTTTGGCCAAGAAAGGACATGGTCAAGCTTGGGACTTATGTGCTGCAATAGCAAGGGGTCCGGCACTTGAAAATATGGATGTTAATTCTCGTAAACAATTACTTGGTTTTGCTTTGAGCCATTGTGATGAAGAATCTATAAGCGAGTTGCTTTCTGCATGGAAAGATCTAGATATGCAAGGCCAGTGTGAGACTTTAATGACGTTGACTGGGTCAAACTCTCCAAATTTCTCAGTTCAAGGTTCTTCAAATATGTTAGATTCAGACGGCATAGTTCACCTAAAAGGTGGTTTTGAAGCAGTTGAAGGTGCTGCCGATGAGGATCGAAATGTACATATCAGTAATATAAAAGATATTCTTTCTTCTGTTTCTAAAAACTTACCTCTGGAGAATGGAAGCAGTTGGGAATCTGTTTTAGTAGAAAATGGAAAACTTTTGTCATTTGCTGCTTTGCAACTTCCATGGTTACTTGAACTGAGTAAAAAATCTGAAAGCAGTGATAGTTCAATTTATGGCTTGATTTCTAGAACACAATATGTGAGTGTGAGAACACAGGCTGTGGTAACTGTTATTTCCTGGTTAGCAAGAAACGGTTTTGCTCCTAAAGATGATTTGATTGCCTCTCTAGCAAAAGCTGCTACTGAGCCTCCTATTACTGAGGAGAAAGACATTATTTGTTGTTCCTTTCTGTTAAATCTTGTGGATGCTTTTAGCGGTGTTGAAGTAATAGAAGAGCAGCTGAGAAGACGAAAAGATTACCAAGAAATTAGTAGCATCATGAATGTGGGAATGATATATTGCTTGTTACACAACTACGGGGTCGAGTGTGAAGGTCCTGCTCAGAGAAGGGAGATGCTGCTGAGAAAATTTAAAGAAAAACAGACAACAGGTACTGGTGATTGGCTTTTCCATTAATTATCAAATAGAGTTTGATAATGAGTCTATGCGGTCACTGGTGAACATTTACATGTTCCATATTCTATACATGTCCCTGATATCTTTATTGTTTTTTTTCTATCATATGCTTGCAAATCTAATTTGTAATTTCTTTTCAGATGAAATAAGCAAAATTGACAAAGTTCAGTCTTCATTTTGGAGAGAATGGAAACTAAAACTAGAAGAACAAAAGTTTGTGGCGGACCGTTCCAGAGTACTAGAAAAGATCATTCCTGGGGTTGATACTGCTCGGTTTTTGTCTGGGGACATGCAATACATTGAGAGCGTTGTCCTCTCTTTAATTGAGTCTGTACAGTTGGAGAAGAAGTACATTCTGAAGGATATTTTAAAATTAGCCAACACTTACGGCTTGAGCCGGACAAAGGTATGAATATTTGCAAGTTTTAAATTGGGGAGGTACATAGATAAACCATTTTGATCCATTGAAGTGATTAATTTTCTCAATTTCCTTGCAGGTTCTTCAACAGTATCTAAGTTCTTTGCTTGTTTCTGAGGTTTGGACCAATGAGGATATTATGCGTGAAATTTCTGAGTGTAAAGAAGAAATAATTGGCAGTGCTATCGAGACCATCCAAACAATTTCCTCTGCTGTATATCCTGCAATTGATGGACGTGACAAGTTGCGACTTGCTTACATATTTGGCCTGCTTTCTGATTGCTATTTGCAGCTGGAAGAAACCAAAAATTCGTTACCTATGATACACCCAGACCAAGCTAATTTATCTGGTTTTGGATTTGCTCGTTATTACTCGATGCTTGAGCAAGAATGCACTAGAGTTTCATTTATTTCAAACATCAACTTTAAAAATATCGCTGGACTGGGAGGTTTGAACTTTGAGTGCTTCAACCTTGAAATCTATGAACACATTGCTGAGAGCAGCTTGGAAGTCTTAGCAAAGATGGCAGAAAACCTCCATAGCATTTATGCTGACTCAGTGCCAGATGGCCTCGTGTCGTCAAAGGATGTGTACAAACATTATGTCCTCGGTTTGTTGAAGAATTTGGAGACAAAGTCTAGGACAGATTTTTCTGATAAGAGGCCTGAAAACCTACAGGGGTTTATATGTCAGCTTGAGCAGAGCTTTGAATTTTGCAGAAAGTATATCAAACTTTTGGCCCTGTCTGATGCTTTGGACATTATAAAGCAGTATATGACTGTAATTATACCTCTATATCATTCATATGGCACTCCTCCAGATGATTCAACTTGGCAGGACTGCCTTCTGATCCTCTTAAACTTTTGGATGCGACTAACTGATGAAATGAAGGAAATTATGACCCTTTCTGATGCTGAAGAAATTCTTGTATTCAGTCCGGATTGCTTAAGTAGACATCTTAATGCTTTCATGAGGCTTGTGATTGAGGATAATGTTTCGCCAAGTCAGGGCTGGAGCACGGTTATTGATTATGTAGGTTACGGATTAACTGGTGGTCCTGCTTTTGAAATTTTCATGTTCGGCAGAGCTATGCTTTTTTCGGGTTGTGGATTCAGAGCTGTTGCAGAAGTTTATTCTGATGCAATAAATGCTCCAAATGGTGATGCTGAACTTCAGGATCTTCCCCATTTCTACTTAAATGTTTTGGAGCCTATTCTGCAAGAATTGGCTGTCGGCGAATCTCAGGAACGCCAGCACTTCTATCATATTTTGTCTTCTGTGAGTAAATTGGAAGGTGATCTGGATGATTTGAAGCAAGTCAGACATGTAATTTGGAAGAGACTTGTAAAGTTCTCTGATGATCTGCAGATACCGGGATCTGTTAGAGTTTGCATGCTAGAGATTATGCAATTTCTCACCGGTAGAAATATTAAGGGGTTCTCATCCGAGTTACAATCCAATATTGTACCATGGGAAGGGTGGGATGAGTCACTCAATACAAGCGAGCAAAGTCAAACTTCCACGAATCAGGGGTTGACCGATCATAATAACACATCGAGCAGATTTACTAGCACATTGGTTGCCCTCAGATCAACTCAGCTCGTAGCAAGCATATCACCAACTCTGGAAATTACTCCCGATGATCTGTCTACTGTAGAGACAGCAGTTTCTTGCTTCTTTAAGCTGTCAGAGGTTTCCGATAGTGATGCTCATATTGATTCTTTGGTAGCTGTTTTGGGAGAGTGGGAAGGGCTTTTCACGACAAGGCATGATGAGAAAGCCTCTTCAGAAGCATCCGATGCTGAAAACGCTTGGAACTCTGACAATTGGGATGAGGGATGGGAAAGTTTCCAGGACGCCGAGACTCCTGAAAAAGAAAAATCCGAAATCAGCTCTTCTCTTCACCCTTTACACGCTTGTTGGTTAGAGATATGTAAGAAACTTGTAGCAGTGTCTCGCTTTAAAGATGTGCTAAGAGTGATTGATCAATCTAACGACATATTGCTAGACGAAGATGGTGCCCAAAGCCTAAACAATTCCGTACTTCAAATGGATTGTTTTATGGCTTTAAAATTAGTCCTATTGCTTCCATACGAGGCACTAAGGCCACATTGCTTGGCTGCTGTAGAAAACAAGTTGAAACAAGGAACGTTCACAGACACGGTTGTTGAGAGCATCGAGTTTCTTATTCTCATATCCTCATCTGGAGTTATGTCTAATATCATCTCCAATTCGTCTTACGGTACTATATTCTCTTACACCTGCTATTTGGTTGGAAGTTTCTCTCAAAAGTGCCAAGCCTCCCAACTATCGAGACTCGTTCATGAAGAAGGTTCAGAACAACGAGGAGACAGCGAGATCGATTTTCTACTTTTTAGGAGGATCATCATGCCATGTTTTGTTTCGGAGCTGGTTAAGGCAGATCAGCAACTTTTGGCAGGACTTATTGTAACAAAATATATGCACACAAATGCATCTCTAAGTCTTGTTAATATTGCAGAGTGCAGCCTTAATAGGTTTTTGAAGAAGCAATTTGAGGTATTGCAAGGTGATAAGATTGCCCTTTTACAGGCAACTTCACATGAAACTTTAAAGAACTCTGTTTCCAGCTTAGTGTCCAAATTGGAAACTCTGCTCCAATCTGCAATTTCCTTAGTTTCTAATAATGTGAAATGAAAAAGATAGTCAGAATAGTTTTTTTTTTTTTTTTTTTTTTTGGGTTAAATGAATATAGAAATGTTAGTGTTGTGAGTAGTGCAGTGCTAGTAGTGGTTGTACAAAATGTCTCCATATGTAATCCATTTTTGTTAATTTGCATTTTATAGGAACTATGAGAATTAAGAATATATTACATGAAGAAAACTAGCATTATAAAAAAAATGTTTTCTCTTGTTTAAATGAGTCGACAATATGATGTTGTGTTACTTTATTTAATTATTTTAAAACTTAATCTTTCTTCTTTGTCCCTTTCTCTTCTCACACGTTAGCAAATTTAGCAGTATGTTTTTTTGTTAGAAAGCATTCTGACATTGATAGTTATCATTAGAAATGAAAAATGAGTTAAGAAAACTGAAAAATTTCAAAAAAAAAAAGTTAGAGAGATTGTTATAATTATTAAATTTAGATGAAATTAAATGATCCACAAAATCAATAATTTAAGAGTTTTTATTGAATTACATTCAAAAAATTTAGACTTAACCGATCTAATCTAATAGATCAGTTCTTCTTAGATGCATTAATTAGTTTTCTATTGCATTTGATTAGATTTAGCCAAAAAAAATTAGCCATCATTAAGCTAAATTTCATTAAAAAAAATATGTATATAAAAAAACACATAATTTAAAGCCTCATTCTCATAGTTATAAAATACAAGCCAACATACACAATAAGTATTAGTTAATTTAGTTCAACCTTAGTATGATACATTAATTAAAATATAACAGCACAACACAATAATTATTAGTTAACTCTTAATCGACAAATTCAATACTTTATATGAAAATATCATATAAATTATAAATTATATCACTCTTAAGTTTAATCTGTTAAGAAAATAATATGCGATATTTTAGATTTAAGGTTTTTTTTTTTTATGTGATCTCATGTATGCAGGTGTATATTAAATAAAATTAATTAATATATTTTTAAAAATAAATAAATATATAAAATTAATAAATATATTTTAAAAATATATAAATATAATTAGATGACAATTGGATCACTTGGGTTGGGTTGTCCATTGGACAACTGATTCGATCTATATAAATTTTCAGAATTTGCATATGATCTATCTAGTTATGATTGGATATTCAATTCTATTGAATATGTTGTAATTAGATCAGTCAATTGTAATTAGATTGAATGACTTACCTTCTTAAGAGGTGGGAATTACTAGAAATATCATCATGTTTTTCTTGATGTTATATTATTTAGAATTACTAGAAATATCATCATGTTTTTCTTGATGTTATATTATTTTAGCTATAGAAAGAATCTATAATAAAAAGGAAATAAAATATATAAATTTGAAAATATTAAGATTTGTATGTTACAAATGTAATATAATTTTTTTTGACAAACTTGTAATGTAGTATAGTTTTTTTTTTGACAAAGTAATGTAGTATAGGTTTATAATTTTTTACTTTTTTTTTTTAATTTTATTTTTGTTGACATTGGGAGAAGGTTTATAATTTTTTTTGGTTGACATTGCTCTAAAAAAATGTTGAACTTAGGACCTCTTTGTTGAGAGAGTATAATATGGGAAAATTTGACTTTTTATGCTTACAAATACCTAATATTTTTCCCCTAAACATGTAATATTTGTGGGATATGACACATTTTACAATATCTTTAAAATACCACCATTTACATTATCCTTTATCATTTCTCTTCTTCTCTCTGTCTTCATACCCATCGGACCCCAATCAGGGTCCCCATCGGACCCGTCGAACCCAAAAAAATTTACCCAACACATGCATCGGACCCCAATTGGGGTCCCCATCGGACCCGTCGGACCCAAAAGCTTTTCCAGCACATGTATCGGACCCCCTATCGGGGTCCCATCGGACCCATCGGACCCAAAAATAGGATTTTTGCAACACATGCATCAGATCCCATCGGGGTCCCCATCGGACCCCATCGGGCCATCGTCTTCCCCAAACTGCGATTTCTCCATATCGCAGATCTGAACATAAATCGAACCCTAAATCTAACAAAACTCATGGTGCACACATAAACACATGCATTATACATTATAACCCTAAAATCAATACCTATCAATACTCCAAATCATATATTACACACAAAAAAAAGGGGGCGGCGTTGGTGGGGGTGGCGGTGTAGGCGATAGGCGGTGAGAAGTGCTCGGTTTCGATTTGGGAGGGGGTCGGCATTGTAGGCGGTGGTGAGGGGTTGGCGTTGTGGGCGGTGGTGAGGGGGGTTGGGGTTCGGTTGAGAGAGAGAGAGAGAGAGAGAGAGAGAGAGAGAGAGAGAGAGAGAGAGAGAGAGAGAGAGAGAGAGAGAGAGAGAGAGAGAGAGAGAGAGAGAGAGAGAGAGAGAGAGAGAGAGAGAGAGAGAGTTGAAGTTGAGTTATGAGAGAGGTATTTTTGGGTTTTAAATAAAGTGGTCATAGGTTTTTAATTTTGATATGTATTAGTTTAGGGATAAAATATTAAGGTATTTTATGCATATTTTTTCAAATTTCTCGTATAATGTATATCTAAAGGGAAATTTGATTTTTTATGCTTACATTTGGTTAAAATTTTTTTTCTAAACAAATAATAACTAATATTTGTAAAATATGACAATTTTTATGATATTCCTAAAATACCCCCATTTACATCACCCCATTTACACCATCGGACCACCCATCGGGCTACCCATCGGACCATCCATCGGGCCACCCTATCGGGTCACCATCGGACCACCCATCGGGCCACCTATCGGACCCATCGGACCACCCATCGGACTACCATCGGACCAAATCTGCTACCAATTTTTTTTTTTATGTTTTTGTACATACAAAAGTAGCATCAGGTGACCATCGGACCACCATCGGACTACCATCGGACCCCATCGGACTACTATTTCTTTTTTTTTTTTTATGTTTTTGCACTAAAAAAAAGTATGGAAAATTTGAGAGGGGTATTTTTGGATTTTAGATAAAGTGGTCATATATTTTCAATGATGATATGTATTAGTTTAGAAATAAAATATTAAGTATATGTAAGTATAGAAAATCAAATTTCTCTATCTAAATAAGATTTGTCCTCTGAATATTATTACTTTCAAATTATATTTTCAAAATTGTTTCACTTATTAAAAATTCTCTCGAACTACTCCTGCTATTGAATTATGTCTTTCTTCTCTGTTTCAATCTTACGTGATTAACAAAAAATTGAGTTGACGCTGTAAATGTTATTGTGATATTATCACGTTAACGTCACGTGTATAAATAAAATAAAATATTATTTTTTAAATTAAATAATTTAAAAATTATTAAAGTCAATAATTAAAAATAACAACCAATAAAATTTTTTAATTGAATTATAGAACGTTACATAGCATGCCACTTTAGCACCAACAAATCCTATATAAGAAATTTGTTAAGTATGTAAAACTAAAATGACCAAATAAGTTGAATTCAAAAAAAAAAAAAAATGACCAAATAAGCATAATTCAATAACAATAAGAAATATTTAAAGTAGATTAGATTTTATCTAAATGAAAAGAATAATGGCCCGATTTGTATTGTGTATATAACAATATATACTAGACAATTAAATTTAAAAATTCTCCATTCACAAAAAAAAATCTAAAAAATTTTCGAGCCTTTCATAAATTTTGAATAAATTTATAGAGTATGATTTCTGGTTAAAAAATCTAAAATTATATATAAAAAAAAATATGTTTGGAAAACTTTTTTTAATGATTTGAGAGTGGTAATAATAGTTTATTCTATAAAATATTAATGTAATGAAAATGATAAATAAATTTAAAATAAAAATATATATACTACCTAACCATCATTTTCAATTTTTTAATTTGAGGGGTTAGAGACAAACATTAACCTTCCTATAATCTGAATATCTTTTTTTCTTTTTTTAAAACTCTTAATAATATTGTTTTTTTTTTTTGAAGATCTTAATAATGTTTCTTTATAGTAACATATCTGCAAATTCTTTTTGTTTTTATTTTATTTATTTAATTTGTGTAATGGAGATAGAAAAATGAAAACTGTTGGTCCCAAATCCAATCAATGGCAACCCCCTCCCTACTTCTATAAAGTTATAACTACTCTTCTCTTCTCTTCCCCACCTCATCTTCTTCTCCAACGCTCTAAAGTCACCATTTTTATTTGTTTATCTATTTATTCTTGTCTTTTTAATGGAGAGATTACCGGTTGAGCTTCATCTCAAGATTTTCTGTTTCTTGGACCATCAGAATCTTGCCACTGCTCATCAAGGTCAGTAATTTTCTTCTTTTTATTTGATACTGTTGTTCTTTAATATGGATCTGAATTGGGTTTTGTAATTTGATGTAAATTATGCAAATCTCGTTGACTCTAAATTTTGGGTTTTTTTTTTTCTAATGAAAAAGAAAGGAAATGAAATTATGGGGCTTGCTTTGCAATTCTGATTTTGGATGGAATTGTGGGTTTGATTCTACTTTGGCGTCAATATATTAGTAAATTTTCATTGTTATTTGTATATATTAATTGGGATCAAATTAATAGAGGGTAAGAATGAGCATATGTATTTGTCTAATTTTGACCAATTTATGCTATGATTACACAAACTAATCTATTCATTGGCTTAAAGTCATAACAAGTTTGTTGAAATGGAGATTTGTTTTAACCAAAGTATGCAGGAAATGGAAGGTGTTAGCCTCAGACAACTATGTTTGGTCAAGCTTATTCAAGGAGAGATGGGGAGGAGATCGTGCTGCATCTTTTGTTCTTGGGGATTCAAGATCATGGAAAAAGAAGTATGAGGTCGAAGACCGTCGTGACCGCGTTGGAATGTAAGTTGGAATCTTTCTTTGTCCCTATTTCCTTTGTTTTACAATGACATCAACTTGGATATAGGTAGGCATAGTTTTGAGGGAAATTGTGTTGTTAGCATTGTTGTTGTGTTGAACTTGTTTAGATGATTGTTCCAATATCCGATTAGAAGGCTAAGTTCGGGTATCTAAATCATGTTTGAAACTAGGATCCCCGCCTAACTTTACAATATTTGGAGACGAAGAAACTATAGCGATTGCTATGTATGTAGGTACCGAGGAGGGACTCAAAACTCAAACTTGTGGGAGCAAACCACATGCCTGACCATTTGAGCTACTCCTCTTGGGTGTTATAGTGTCAAATTCATGTTTAGCAAAATTTCTTTTCATGAACACTAATAGTATAGATATAGCTCTTCTGTGTGGTGAAAGATTTTGGCCGTTTGAGCTTTTGTCTCTCTTTTGGGTGTGATTTTGCAAATGATGTATTTTAATTTGTATGCCAAGTAACAAAGTACAGATCTTGGTAGTGATACTTAGAAATACAATAGTTATAACTCTCATCCGATCTTGATCGGATATTATGCTTAGTGTTCTTGTCATGAAAATATAGGAATAGGAATGGGAATGGGAATGGGAATGAGAATAGGAATGAAATGGAATAAAATTTAAAATGGATAAAAAAAATTGATAAAAAAATAATTAAATTTTTTTTCTTGTTACATTGGAATGGTCATTCCTTCCTTTTTAAAATGGAATAGCCATTCCACCAAAATGGTGGAAAGAGCATTCCATTAGAATGCTATTCCAATACTTTAAATGTAACCAAACAAAGGAATGGAATGAAAATTATTTCCTTTCCATTCCATTCCATTTTATTACCTCCAACCAAACGCCACCTAATAGTATGCTAAGATCTATAACAAGATTCATATATAGCTTCTGTGTGGTGAAATTTTTGGGTCTTTTTAGCTTTTTATGGATGGGAATTTGAAATCCCTTTTTCAAATGCTGTGTTTGAACTTAGTATGCCAAGTAATTAAATGCTATCTTTCAAAAAAAAAAAAAAGTAATTAAATGCTAATCTTGTTAGTAATACTCAGAAGTGTCATAGTTAATAACAAAGAAGACAATGTTTGATGGGATGAAAGTATTATATTTTACTAGGAGGGTGAAGATAATCAGAGAAGGCGAGGATTATTATCTTGTTCGCCAAGGCGAGATCCAACGCTATTTGGGTTCAAGAAAGTCTTCGAGTTTGAAAAGAAGATCGAGTGCAAACAGTGACCTGAGCGAATTACAATCCTGCCGTGGGATTTTGGACAAAATTATTTTCTTTATTGGGGACCTAGAAGTTGCTTCAACTGACAACAAACGTGGACGAGCGATTTGAAATAGTCTTGATGGCTGTAAAAGCCACAAAGGTTCATAATTTATTGATGCATTCAACTATGTATTATGATTTGTTGTAACCCATGAAAACTGATTGGTATAGTATGTCATTGTAGTATGTATGAGTATATATATTTCAAAAGTAATAAAGAAATTCATTAACATTGTTCATTCTCTTCAACCATTTTAGATTTGAAACTTGAGAGATTTTATAAACAGCAAACTACACCGATTATATATATATATGATGGAGCAAATAAACCCAAGAAAAATGCTCAGCCCTACAAGGACAGACACAACAGACTGATCGAAATAGGACTAGACAGATCATGCTCTATAGATAGTTGCACAACAAAGTAGAAGACATTTAATAGATCTTACACAGAACGCCAACTTCAATGGGTGTTGTCCATATAGTTGAGAGGTAATAAAGAGATTTAAAATGGACACCGTTCCCCCTTTATATTTGTAATTAAAAAAATTGTGATAGCTAATACAATAAAAATGGGGTCAAGTCGGACAAATTGGGCAACTATTTTAGTTGTTCCCATTGGAGATGCCCTAAGGCTAACTCCAATGCAGTTTGGATTGTTGTGACCCATCAGATGGTGTCAGAAGGTAAGCTACGGGTAGAATGTTGTTATGCATTGGAGAACTTTAAATGGACAACTAGAGATGTTTGTCATGAGCAATTATAGTATCTGTCTTTTTTTTAGAAAAATAATAAAAGTTGAAAACTAACATAAATATTATATTTTGGTGTATTTTTAAAGTTGTTTGCATTGGAGTATTTTTTTTTGTAAAAAGTGACCGAAAATGATGTAGATGATAGAGAAAATAAAATATTATATTTTAGAGTGTTGTAAAGTTTTATAATAACTTTTAGCATTGCTTGCATTGGAGATGCTCTAAAGTATTTGGAGTGGGCATCGGTGCCCTTTAATATTTTTAAATAAAAAAAAAAAACAAAATATAGTTAGTTAAATGTATGAATTGGAACTAATGGGACAACTATTTTTGTTGAGCTCATTGGAAATACCCGTTAGAGTGATGATGTTCCAAACCGTCTCGACACAACTATCATGGTGCAAACTAAACTAAATGGCAAATCCCACAAAAACGGCCAAAGCCCATGGACAGTGTGACAAAGCACTTATCACAACAACAACAAAAAAAAAAATTCGAGACAAGCAAAACACAACACAACTAAGGATCGTAAAAGGCCAACTAAAGCAACACATCCGAAGCCTAATCCATCACCACCAAAATTTGCCTCCACAAAGCCACACGCACCACCCGAGCCGCCACAATAGAACCCCATCACCAACAACAAAGTGGCTCTTCTTCCCTGGCAACCCTTCCACCTGATAAAACCAACAGAACCTTTTCGAGCCCCAAGTCCAAACCGCCTCCAGACCAATGAAGCAAGAGAACAAAACCAATACTCTCTCGGCCAAGGCAAAGGCTAGCAGCAGCTGCCCGACTGAGAGAATAGACTGATGTATTTCAATAACAATTCCTTTTTACTTACTTTTGTTTTACAGTAAAAACTAGCAAGACTAATATGGTTAAAACTACATTTTGCCTTCAATTTGTAACAAGGTTCAAAAGATTTTGGAGCCATTTATCATGTAAAGAAAATTAAAAATAAAAAGCTAATCCAAAAATGCTTTAGGTTTAGAATATCACCATTGGTGTAGTTTTCACTTACATCATATCTGATTAAGAATAAATGATATTGTAGAAAAAGAATAATATTGGCATTGGCATACATGGGTAGAAATTTCAACTTTCTTTCTCAACAGTAAATCCTGAAAATTGCAAATTAATGCACTACACCACTAATTCACAGCCAAAAATTAAAACAATTACAAAATACTTCTTCTTCCTAACTCATACTTCCATTTTCCTTTTCGTTGGGCAGACCACTATTTGAATATAACTCCTTTTTGTCTTCTTCACTATCAAATTGAATATACCTTTCAACTAACACCAACTGCAATTCACAGTATAACATTTTTGAATTGAATTAGGTAGATGGCTAGCGGCCGTTACCGCCATTACGCCATCATCTTGAAAATGAATCCGGTGGTCTGTCTTTTCTAATCTCTCAATTAGATGTTTAATGGATCTGATTCGGTGTCCCTTTCCTTCATTGCTTCCCAATCTTCAGTTTCTGTAATCGGATATTGTAAAAAAACCATAAGCACCACAACAGAAAAATACCATTCCGAGTAAGAAAGACCGAATTTTGAACTTACTTGGCTTTTCGGCGATCAAGAAGAGCCTCCTCTGCAAGAAGCATGCTACTAAAAGGAAAATTGAGCACATACCGAACATAAATGTGATTGGGAATGCACTCACCTTCAGTTGCCAAAAACAAAAATAGAATTAGTCAATGTGAGTTATTTTTCAAGCAAGAGATTTATGTAAAGAGTATTATGATGTAACATACGTTGTATAGTACAATGCAGACGAAGATATTGAGAGGGATTCTGAAGAAGTTCATGATGGTGCTTCTAGCCTCCTCGGGAATGTATTGGGACCTCATCTTCATAATAGATGGCCAGAAAATTCCACAGCAAGCTTCGAAGGTAGTGAAGCCAAGAAGCAGGATGCATCCTCCAAATGAGATGCCTCCTCCTCTCTCCGTGGAAGGAGGTACAAAGAACTGTTCTATCAAATAACCGATATTTGAGAATACCATAAGACAAAAAGAGAGTGAAGAAGGGATTGAAAGTCTTGGAACGGTGACTTACACTGATCAAAATGGGGAGCATAAGTGATGCTGAAGCAACGGCAAAAACAATCTGCATGTAGCTCTCGACCCTGAGAGATTGGCGAGCCATCAACCTAGAAGCAAGGGAGCTTCCCAACATGGAAGCCAACATGAAAGTTGCAAAGATGAATCCGTGAGGAATGTCCTCATCGTTTGGACTTAGGGCAGGAGTCCAGAGAAACACAAATGTATACATTGAACCCTCAAACAGAGACTGAATTGCCCCGAGCAATGCAATTTTTTCATCTGAATCACAGAGAAGTAACTAAATGAGAAGGAAAATTCATCAAAGTAGAAGACACTGTAAAGAGAATAGTTTCTATCACTCTCTCCCTTTTAGTTTCAGATTGGTTTTGCTTTCAATTTTATGTGAAAAAACTAAACAAGGAAAGGCTTAAAGTAAAGTCTACCAGAAGCAATGGCCACAGCAGCACCCCTGAATTGGGTAAGCAAGTCCTTGCTCTCAGAAGGATCCCCATAGTTCTCTGACCAAGAAGATAATATAACCGCCATACCGATAGCAAGAAAGCACGAAGCAGCATCAAACGGTGCAACAGGTCCAAGAGATAATGAGTCAACAAGTAGATTCCCAAGCAAACCAGCCACAATAGCAACAAGGCCATTGCCAAGAAATATTGCCTTTGAGAATGTTATTGACAACCATTGTTGTTCAAATCCTCTCTGCAGATAATGTAGGAGAACAGTGAGCAAAGTACAAAAGGTTTATAAATCAGATGCAAAAGAGAATGGAAGAGAAAAGCAACACGTTTCCCACAGATGAAACTACAAACAAACTAGTAATCAATTCCTCTTTTTACACCTACATTTTGCAAATTCGGACAGTTATGCAAGCACTTAAATCAGTTTATTAACACAGGATCAATCTACAATATTACCAATCTAACAATAAACACACCAATGTGTCAACCTGAAAAGATAAAAACCACATAAAATTGTAACAAAACAAATTTGCACATCAAACGGGTAGTAATCCTACAAATTAATAAACATGAAATGCAACAGGCCCTTCAAAGTGACAAAGTAAACTTCGTTGTTCTTGATCCATTCCATCACAAACAATCAATGTAAACATTCAACGTGATTACAACCACAAAATAAAATACATAGACAGGACAAATGCCCCTTACCTTGTTGTGTTCTGCAACGAGCCAGGACTCAAATGAGGAAAACAGCAGAGAAGTGGCAATACCTCCCAAAACACGGCCAACCATCAAAACTCTGTACTGAGGAGAATGCTTGGTAATACAGCTCAGTATGTAAGTAATACAGTAAGTCACACATGCTCTCTTACGACCCCTGAATTTGAAGCACGTAGGACATCAGAAAACATCTTCATAACATCATATACAAATTTATTGAACAAAACTTTGAAAGAATACTTACTGTTTGTCAGCTAGAGAACCAACAATTGTTCCGAACAGCATAGAGGAGCCAAAACCAGCAATAAAGAGCTGTCCAATCTCACCTTTACCAAATCCATACGTACTGTAAAGGTAGTAAACATAAGGACCTTGCAACCAATCTCCCGCTGTTCATGAATTAATCGGTCAGTAATCAGAATTTTAACATTCTTTTTTCTTAAATATAAAACCATAGTTAAAAGTAAAACAAGAATTTTCCTTGTAAACAACATCCAGAAAGGTTCAAACAAATTCATCAAGAAATTTCTTAAACTTTGTACATTAGAAATCAAATATATATGCCCTTAGAATAAAAAAGATTATCGAAAAAGCTAAGAATCTAATTAAGCTGAATAAACAATTAATTTAACATAAAGCAAATAACATGCCTACCAACCCTAGTAGTGATAAAGAACGTAACCATTAATTTAAACTAATTTGAGAGAAAGCAAAGATAAACACACAGCACCAGATCAATATATAATCACATAATTTCAAAGCTGAAATGAACGAACAACAATATATACCTCTCTCACATAAACACTCACAAACTTCTAAGCTTAAACACAAACACACACCATATATAAACATGTCCTAATATTGCTATAATCGATCAAAGAAACGACAATAATAAGTTTCAACACAGATCTGAAGAATGTGTCATCACAATTTCTTTAAATTACTCAGATCAGATCGAATTTCAAGAAATTGAAACATAAAAAAGCAACACATTCACGAAAATCAAACGAGATCTAGCGTAAATCAGATCTAAGAAGAAAAAGTGAGATGTTATATATTATTACCCATCATGAGCGAGTATACGAGAA
Organism: Cannabis sativa; assembly: GCF_029168945.1. Taxonomy (NCBI): domain Eukaryota; kingdom Viridiplantae; phylum Streptophyta; class Magnoliopsida; order Rosales; family Cannabaceae; genus Cannabis; species Cannabis sativa. Next base: position 320,538 of record NW_026870038.1, on the reverse strand, counting down.
GATAATTGTTCTTGAAGGAATTGAAAGCCGGTGATGTAGTGATTCGATCTTTGTTGTTCTTGCTCAACTCCATTGCGGCCACAACAAGGCCAAAGAATCCGAAAACCAGGTAGTAAAATATCTCCATTTTCGAAGCTCAAACCAAGAAAAATATCAGAGAAAGAAAGAGAAATGAAATTAAGCTCAGTTGCAGAAATGTGTGACGTATATTTATACTGAGAGCAGAGTAGGAAGAAGATGAGTGGGTTTTTATTCTCTGTTACGCAACCTCACCTACACTCTCTTTCTTACTCCCATTAAGCATGGTCTTTGTCTTTGACTTTTGTGTCTTGACCACTACGTGTCGGAATTTCGAGAGTATTATAGATTTAGATGAACTCGACCGCAGAGGATATAATCCCGTAGGACGCGGCTTTAAAATGGGACCGTTTTTGTTAAATCGAAGGGGGCTGATCTGACACGTGGCGAGTTTTCGAGCGTCGATTTTGTAAGAGGTGTTTTGAGGGTGTCGGTGGTTTAGATCTCCTGCAGTGGAATAAGGTGGGTGTGTGGGTCCCACTTAACGGAATTTGTCCCATGCCGTCCGATCCATTTATATATATGATTATTACTATTAATGAAATATTTCTTAATTTGTGTAGAAATTAATTCTAGTGTAATAAAGTTAATAATTTTTTAGCAAAAAAAATATATGTAGTTGTTATTTTAGTAATAATTTAATTGGACACTATTTTGAATTTTGTCTAAATAATATAAAAAACAAAAATAAATAAAAATAGTAGATGATTTGTATGTATGGAGTGTGATATTCCACTTACCGACATAATTTCATGGTTTTATTGATTTTTTATTTGACTTAAAAATGCCTATTTTGAGATTTATTTGTCAAAGATCCAAATCAAGTGAAGCTATTTAAAAAAAAAAAAATTAATTTAATGCGAACCAATGGGAATAATAAAAAGCTTAAAAAAAAAGTGAAGTGGGTTGTATTGTAGGGTCTCAGATTGACTTTGTGTATTAGAACATTAGGCTAGTAGAACTTCTTTGGACTAAAAGGTTAATCTCTTTGTTTAGATTTAATGTAATTTTTATTATATATCGACAATGTTTTGATTTATTGAGATTCATTGAGTTTTGTTGAATTATTAGTAAAACAAGATCAATTATGTAGTGCATTGGTAAGGAAAGGATCTTTCCTAAGCATATTCTTTTTAGAGTGTTAAAAAAAATTCACTTTAAATCTATATTTCAAGTAAGAATTAAAAAAAATATATAATTGTTACTAATATATTATTAGGGGTTAGGGGTTAGAGGAACACTTTCTATCAAACTTTTATACTATCTACATTTTTTTTTTTTTTTTGAAACAAACGTTTAAATATTGGGAGTGTAAGTCGAACCACTACCCTCCTTGTCCTTAGTATCAAAGGAATGCCTTCTTGTCCTTAAATTAAGAACAAGTTTATTTTTGAGCATCCAAAGCACCCGGTGCTTGGGTAACCAACGCCCAAGTTGACTATTTATTAATTTGGACGCCTTCTAAGTATCAGATCGACGATCCGACTTCTATATTTTCTTTGTCTTCATCAAAAACTGGAAATAGGTATTTTCGGGGAAGAAACAACACTTTCTAAGTGCCAGAAGCAAGGCCCAGCGCCCAGGTGAACATTTTGACAGTGTAGGCGAATTTCGATAATGTTTTTCGAGAACTCTTCCGAGCATCTACTCCGTTTTTAGAAAAAATTAAGATTCAACTATTTTTGAGGACCAAACGAAACTTTTGAAGGGCCATAACTGGGACTCAACGCCCAGGTTGATAGCTGGCACGGGGCCCAGCACCTAAGTTGACATATTGCCAACCTGGGCTGTTTCTAATCAAGTTCTCGAAAAAGTGTTCCGAACATTTTTTTGGTCATTAGAAATAATGTAGATTCAAGCAAAAACGAGAAGAAAACCAGAAACTCGAGCCCCAAGAAATGGAGCCCAACGCCCATGTTGACAATTAACCTGTGATGCTGTCTTGAATTGCTCAAATGTCAAATTTAATCTAACCAATGAATCTGAAATAGTCAAAAACGGGGTAGGAAACATCGTCCTCAAGTTCAAAAACCTTGAAAGTATCAAAACGAGATCATGGGAGCTCGGGAATAGGGTACCCAATGCCCAAGCTGACAAATGGCCCGGTGCGTTGGGTTCTGCTTATCTGATTCTAATTCTGTTTCGATCGTCCGTCTAGTTTTCACAATAACTAAGATCCTTGAAGTTAAAGAAGTCAAATTCACAACTTCGCATTTCTCATTTCCAACATGAGAAACTCACATGGAAATAAAGAGTTTTGAGTCTCTCATTTCCGCAGAATAACAACATCTCCGAGAACTAGTAACCAGCTTCGCCAGAACACAGATATAGACTAAGTGATGTCACAATATCACTGAGGCATCTTAAAGTACATCCCTTGGTCGTTTTTACACTTACTTAGCGTCCAGGTTGACATCATATGTCAACATAGGTGTTGGGTCATGAACTACCTTCAACAAAACAGTCATAACTCATTCAATATTTATCTAATTGATGCGATTCAATTTGCATTTTGAAGCGGATTTAATGTTCTATCAAGTCATGTCTCACTTCAATCGTAATTCTGAAGATATCGACATCAAATTTCACCACAAGTGAGTTACGAAAATAAGCTTTGACTTACCTGTATCGAGTCCTGCCGGGCTCTAAAAAATGGTCATTACCACCAAGAGCTAATTTTTATTGTTTGATCATTATCTACGATGAAAAATATCTAATTTATTATTTTTTTTCTAATTTTGTGGGCCTCGTTCACCTAAAAGGGGAGCTCCCTTAGCTAATTTTTCACATTCAAAAAACTACCTACAAGGCCAGAGCATCTCTCTCTAGTTTATCTCTCTCGAAATTAGAGTTTAAACACTTAGCATTTTCTATAATTCTCTTGAGAAATAAAAACTCAAAGTAGACATAATTTCAGTAATATCGTGACATGGAGAGTGAACAACTATAAATTTTGTGTTTCTCTAAATTATTTACTTAAATTTATTAATCATCTCACTAATCTAACGAACTGATGTTGACCACTTTTCAACGTTAACAATATATAATATACCATCAAACTTACTAAGTTAACTAGTTTTTTTAGTTCCCTTTTAGCACATTTTCAGCAAGTTTTGGAAGTCTCTCTTTTATATCAATTTTTATTGTAAAAGAGATAATACTATATTGCTTATTATCATTAGCTACATTAGTATTTTCCGAAATAAATTCTCATGTTTGGTGGCTTACCTAATTGTCTTGGGCTTTTTGATGACGTTTTTGTTAAAAAGGAAAATATAAATATATATATATATATATGGGTGACTATTCAATGGTTACATTTTTATTGTAACCATATGATTACATTTTTCTTTAACCTGTAATAGCAGGTTACCAATAGGTAGACTTTCTTTTTTTAGATTTAATTAATTATAATTAACTATTTTCTTAAAATAATTAATTAAATAGACATTCCTTTTTTAGAATTATTTAATTATAATTAACTATTTTCTTAAAATAATTAATTAAATATTTAACAAGACCTCTTTTAGCAATTAATATTTATATTTAAATTCTTACTTGAATTATTTTAATAATTAAGCCATTTAATTATAATATTTACAATAAAATTTATTTTTTTACAAAAATTAAACTTCTTTTGATACAAATTAAAATTCTCTTCTTATAATAAATTTTTAAATAATTAATTATTTTTAAATTATAGTTAATTATTTTGTTACAATTATATGAACTAAGTATGAGGCCTCAAGCTATTTTTTTTTCTAAAAAATCCTTCAACTTATTTCATTTTTTACTTTTTAAATATTTAAATAAAAAAATTAAATAATTAAGTGTAATAATTTAAAATTAAGATTACAAGAATAATAAAATTTAAATTATGAAATTATATGTGTATAATTTTAAATTATAAAAAGTTTTGTTATAAAATTCTAAATAATTTAAGTATAAAAAAATAAATTGCTAAAAGATCCTTATATAGTAATTAATTGTAAAAAATTAATTAATAATTATAAATAATTTAATTTTAAAATATAATTAATCTTAATTAAAGTTTTATAAGGAAATAAATAATTAGGTTACTTTCAGGTTACAAGTTATTTATAATTTATTTTTATCTAATTTCCAAATTAATCACAACCATTTAATAGTAATCCAATGGCTTAAAAATAATGTAACCATGATGGTTACAATAAAAATGTAACCATTGAAACCTCTTCCATATATTTATATATTTGTTTTATTAAACCAAAGCTAGAGCCTAAATCAATGGTAACTTGTAAAGATGATGTTGGTACAAAATTATTACACAATCTAATAAACTAGTTGAAAAAATAAGAAAATCAAACAATATTATACAATTGTGAATTTATAACCAACACATGTTTCATCCTACTAATTGGGTTTGAAAATTTGTAATGAAAATGGGTTTGTAGCTAACAACTCAGAATCATTGTTGACTTTTTTTTTTTCAATACTTAAGAAATTAAAATCTCCCCAACCAAACTTCCCTCCTTCCTTCCTTAGATGATTGCACTAATTAATTAGAATCTTAAACAAAAGGAAGTTGAGAATGAGATTTTAATAAATTAGAATCTTGAACTAAAGGAAGTTGAGAATTGAGATTTTTAATAATTAGAATCTTAAACAAAAGGAAGTTGGGAATTGAGATTTTAATAAATTAGAATCTTAAATAAATGGAAGTTGGGAATTGATCATATTTATTTTTCAATCAAATCAATGGTTTTTAATTTTGATAAAATTTAGTATGGAAATATTAAAATATATTAGTAATGCTAGTGGTAGTGGTGCTTAGCATCTTCTAATATTAAAATACATCAGTAGTATTTATCGGGTTTTATATGGATTACCATCTTATTATAGTGTTAGGCACCATTGATGCTTAATAATAATGTTCATTTTTATTATAAGGAAAGAGCAGTGTCATTGATACCACTTAAGGTGACATTTTATAATTAGCTAGTGATATTTCTCAAAAATTATGTATATAGGTTCCGATAATTAATTGTACCAATAATGATATTAACACGTATAATAATATTGGGCCCACTAGTAGTGGCCAACACCTTCATCGATATTATGTTGTTATTGGTACAATTAAATATCAATTTCCATATAATTTTATGTAATAACTTTAACGAAATATTTTTGACCAATTACAAAGTCTAAAAAATACTAAACACAACTAGTATCTAATAACAATACTCTTATTATAAAAGAGAATAGAGAAGCCTAGTCTAGTCCTCCAACATGGTGTTTAATTAAAGCTCATAAATGATGATGGGTTATGTGCTGGACCTGCTCACATGGTGGGACATTGAGAGGATGACTGAAAGTAAAAGAATGGTGGCCTTTTTTTTTTTTTTTTTTTTTTTTAGGAAAGAATGGTGACCTTTTTAGTAAGCAACTATTGAAAGACCATAATTACATGTACACTTCTTATTCATTTATTTTTATAAATTAATGCTCAAATTGTTACATGTAAACTTTATTCCACGTACATTTTAAAATGGAGATTGTGAAAGAGAAGATAGTGAAATAAAGAGTATTGTTAGAGCATCTAAATTGGTGATTTATTGTTAAATTATAATTCTTCGTGTACAAAAATTTATTTTAATGTGTCAAAAGTTAATCCAAATTTGTTACAAAAATTAATTTAAATTTAGAAAATTTACATCACAATAAATATATTATTTTTATATTTATTTTTATATCATTTTTAATATTTTATATTAAATTTATTTATTGGATTGAATTATAAATATTTTATATTTTATATAATAAAATAATAACAAAATTAAAGATAAAGCTGCTATTTTTCTATATATATACATAGTAAAAAATATTAAATTTTGCATTAAATTTTGTAAATGTATATTGAAGTGTAATATTAAAAATTAATACAAATACATCATAACATTATTGGATAATGCTTCAATAGATGTATTGAAAATGACTTAATATAATACAATTTTTATATCTTCCATATCTCGGATGTCTCTAATGGTTGAATCATGGATACTAAGTGGGCTCTTATTAAGAAACAATTTTAGAATATTGGACTCAATGGTTTACGAAAATTAAAAGTTAATTACCATGAGATCCTAGTTAAAAATATCACAAGTTTTGGTAAAACAGCTAGAAAACTAAGTGGGAATGAAGTTAAAGTTGAGTAGGTGAGATTTGAGTATGAATCATTGAATTTAAGTGAAATAATCAATGCGAGTTGACATGTATACAATGCAATAGTAATTTGGACAGAGACCATACTGCATTTTGGATAGATTCCTTAGCTTTTTAAATTTGTATATTTTGTCGGGTTATTTTAGTTTAGTTTGTGCGAGTTATTTGAGTTAGGCAGTTTACAAAAAGCTTTTATGTACATTCCTATGCTGCTGTGGAGTGTTTGACTAGTACTCTTAGCGTTTGGTTAGGAGAAATAAAAATATAGAAATAGATATAGAAATAGTAATAGGAATGAGAATGAATAAATCAGGTTATGCATCTTTATAAAATGGTTATGTAAGATTGGTAAATTTGATTTGGCTTTTGGAGTTAAGGATGAGATGGGAAGAGAGAAAATAGCATTGGGTTTAACTGTTTACAACACTTTTATTAGTTCTCTTTTCAAGGTTGGTAAGAAAGATGAAGCTTATTGGATTTTGGAGGAGATGAAAATCTCTGGTTGTAAACCTCATACTGTAACTTACAATGCAAAAATTCATGGGTTTTGTATTGAAAATGATTTTGATGCAGCTTACAAGGTCTTGGATCATATGGTGGAAGAGGAGTGTAAACCAAATGTAATTAGTTATAATATCATAATTGGTGGGTTGTGTAAAGATGGAAAATGGAGTGAAGCAAATGATTTGTTTGAAGATTTATCAAGACTTGGTTACAAACAAGATATTGTTTCATTTAGAACAATGTTTCTTGGGTTATGTGATTCTAGAAGGTTTAATGAAGCAGCAACTTTCTAAGATGAGATGTTATTTAAGGGTTTTGCACCTTTTTCTGAGGGTAGAAAAAAAATTGTTGATGGGTTGTGTGAGAAAGGTGATATGGAGTTGTTGATTAAAGTTTTGAGTAGCTTGGGAAATGCAAATTTGATTGGTGTAGATACTTGGGAGTTGGTGATTTGTTCTATGGCCTACAAGAAGGAGATTCTATCAATATCAAATGTATATGAGAAACTTATTCTTTAATGGTGCCATAACTTGTATAAGCAAAAAGAAGATTACTTCTTACAGGAGAAGCTTGAACAACTTCCTGAAATTGAGCGCGCCTTTGTCCATTTAGATTAAAAGTTCTCACACAAACCTGAGCATGCGCGGTCTTAGTCTTAGTGTTAAGCTGTAAAACCAGTTGTTATTATCTTGTTCTTCATCTTATCTGAGCAACAAATTCAAGAGATTAGGGAATAATCAATATTTATTGTTTATTTTGTAATTAACACCATTTATTCACTTGTAACTCTACAAATAGTGGCTCATTTCACTATTTTGGGGACCAAATTCATATTTTCAAGAGAGCTAATAGGCTATACAAATTATCAATGTAATTCTTTGAGAAATATTGAGAAACTCATCTGACTATGGTTCTCGTGATCTTAATATTCCAATAAGCAAATACTAAAAAATATTACCATATAATTAGAGTTGAACCTCTATAAATTTCTGATGTCGTTTATTTATCTACTGTCCATATTCCAATACTTTTATTAAAATCTACTTTTTCTTTCTCTAACCTTACCTTTCTCTCCTAGGTACGAATTGAAGTTTATGTACATAGTTTCACTTGTATTAAATAAATACATAAACACCAACAACATGGTTTTATATATAATAAATAAATAAATAAATATTAAAAAATGAAGAAAAAAGAAATGAAAATCAGTACCAAAAATGTCCCTCAACCAAATAATACCCAATAAATGAAAGAAGTGAGAAGATTAGAGGTAGTGATTTGGAACTTAATGATTGGTTTATAGGTCTAAAAAGGGACAAATGAAAATGTTAATACAAGACAAGTTAGAGAAGCTTTTTTTGCAGAAAAAGATAAAAAAGGGTGACCATGAATTTGAATTATATCCAAAGAGCATTAGACCTATTAATATCAACCACAAGATTAGATTTTGAGAGATATTAAAATCCACAATGCCCTGGCCCAGTCACTTTCCCACAAACCCTCAAAAGATCTCTAAAACAAAATAGAAACATCAGAGAGACCAAGTACTACTGGTAACTATTATTCTTAATCAATTTAACCAAATACTAAGAAATCAAAAGAAAGGCAAAAAAATACCAGAAGCTGATTTTGGTTGAATTTTTATTTTATTTTTAATCTTAATGGCTTCCCTTACTTCACTCACCTCATATCCATCTTCATCATCTTTACAATCAAATTTTCAACACTCACCTCTGATGTTGGCTTCTAAACATTCTCAACATAATTATAACTCCTCTTGGTTGATGATTGGAGTGTTGAGATCTGCACAAACATCCTCACAACGCCTGAAAATCCAAAGTGCAGCAACCAAACCAGCAAAAAGACCAGGTAACATTAGTATTAAATGTCTACTGATGTTGACAACTATCTATGATTAGACCCTCACTTGTTCTCTTTTCCTTTTTTTAAAAAAAATCTTCTTTTAGCTGAAGAAGACTGGAAGATCAAAAGGGAAAAATTGCTAGAGAAAAGGGTATAGCTCTACTGCTCTTATTGTCCATCTTATTACACACATGAACAATGTGACATAATTAGCTTATTTGATCAATATTCACAATAGAAAACAATCACTGACTTAAAAGGATAAGTAGGAATGCAAGCATGAATGAAAATTAATGAGATAACAATTTATTTATTCGATCATATTTAACTGTGTTTTCAAGAGCAAAAAAGGGTTAGAAGCAAAACCATTTAACAAGCTCCCGAAAAATCCTATCTTGCAGGTACGGAGTGTGGATGCTAAAGAAGCTCTGAGACTCCAGAAAGAAAATAACTTTGTTATTCTTGATGTGCGGCCTGAAGCAGAATTTAAAGAGGTTAGTCTGCTTATGAAAACACCCACTTCATTAGAATAAGAAACAAGTAAAACGGAAAAAATAGTTATCGGAAAGAGAGGGAGTTCATAAGATTCCATTTTCATTCTAATAGCATGTAAGTCACCATTGCTGTCTCTTCATGAAAAAATTTATGAGCAAGAATGAAAACTATGGGGTTTGAGTATAAGTTAATGGTTTTCTATGTTAGGCTCATGCACCAGGTGCCATCAATGTACAAATATATAGGCTTATAAAAGAGTGGACAGCATGGGACATAGCTCGCCGAGCTGCGTTTGCATTTTTTGGCATCTTTGCCGGTACAGAGGAGAACCCTGAGTTCATACCAAGTATGAATCATAACCTACTTCTTTCGACACTACTTTATGAGAACTTCTTTCCATGGACTAACATAATTGGTACTTGGTAAATAGCTGTGGAGTCAAAAATAAAAAAGGATGCAAAGATAATAGTGGCTTGCTCAACCGGGGGAACAATGAAACCAACCCAAAATCTCCCAGAAGGTCAACAATCAAGGTAACATAATTTTATAGCCTATCGATAATAATTTAGTTTCTTTCCCATAGATGTTCAAACTATTGGTACCTTCTACAGATCACTGATAGCGGCCTACTTGCTTGTTCTGAATGGGTATAACAATGTCTACCACTTGGAAGGAGGGCTTTATTCATGGTCCAAAGAAGATTTACCAATCACAAGTGAAGAGGAAGAGTAGGGTGTTAAGAAGAAGATAGTTACATTTCATGGCATTCAAATTTTTGTCCCTAACAGAATCTGTTTAAAATAGAAGCAATAATATATCATGGCTAACAGCAATTGTGAAGTCATGTGTCAATCTCATAATTAACTAGATCTTGATATGAAAATCTATGTGAATATAATGATATACAAATAATAGATTAGTTTTACACAATGACATTAGAATAACTGAATGAAAATAATTGATGTGTATGTGACGACACCTATGGAATTTCACCTTACAAACATTTCAAATGTGTACACTTTCTCTAACATGCTCCAAATCTCTAAAACTAAAGAAAACGAGGCCCGAAAGGCAACAGGGATTTTCACCAGTCCGGATTTTCACCATTTGAGATTGAAAATTATGCATGTATTCAATAAAGAAAAATAATTCAAATTCCCCTGGGGGTGTGGGGTGGGAACAAACATATTGCAGCCAATTAAATATCTCATGATGTTATAATAATAGCCATGCATCCTACCTGCACATATTTAAAATATTCTGACTTTAGTATGCCAATGAAACTCTAGCCATCGCTAGAGCACCTTCGTAACTTAGATTTCCACCGATAAATCCACTCATGTGAACAAAGACACAGCCCGGGATTCCTGCAACCTCAGAGAGTTTGTCATGTTCCAAACCCCTCCAAACCGATGGAAGAGGTCTCCGACTCTCAAATTTATCATGTGATATTGCCACTGCCTGAATTCTCCATGTTTTGTTCCTGTCATCCTGAACAGGAAATAATTTAATTACAAGCCAAACCAAGAATGATAAATTTAGAACTTCCACTTCAACCGATGAAAGACACCACAGAATGCTGAAAAAAAGAAACTTTTCTCCCTTTTGAGTCAGTAGAGAATTGGAAGGATTTGTATCATGTCATGCATTATATGAGTACCTGGTAAATAACATATTTGATGGGAGGATCAATCTTCATCTCCTCCTCAAGCTCAAATATATGAAGCTTCCACTGTCAAAAGACGAGTAATTAAGTAATATTATGGGCATGATCTCTTAGTCCATGACTCCATGCAGAACAAACTCCACATAATGCTTCATCTCCTTTTTTCTCTCTCTCTCTCTCTCTTTCTTTTTTAGGATTCATAACTATTTAAAAGAAAACTAGTTGTTTGAAAATTTCCCAGCCAATAAAGATGGGATGCCTTGAATCACAACTAACCATTCATCACATATCTTAGAACCACCGACATGACCTCCAATGTCAAAATCAAAAGCAACTCTATCAGTTCAACCGCAATTCAAAACCATGTGATTTAAAAAACAAAAGTAGAACTAGCCGACATTGAAACATACGCAAATGTCAAATAGAAACATACAAATTTCAGACATTCAAGATAGCATAATGCATTTAAACTTAAAAAGGTCAGCATAGCTAAACAAGATGGCATAATCAACAGTGGCAGGCAGTAAAAATGAAAGAATGCATGCACAGGTGGGAAATGGTTACATTTAATCAACAACAGAGAAACAAAGGACATCAATTAAGCGGGAAAATGCTTACTTACCGGGCAAGATTTAGTCAGTACCATGATTTCTTTACTTGGATCAATATTTCCTCTTGCAAGAAGACATTCCATAACAATTGATCGAGCTGGTAACCACGATCTTGCGTGAAAATTTAAAATCTGAGATACAGAGATGTCAATTCATTACATTGGCGACTTCAAAATTTAAATGCTCAATAAACATTTTAAAATGAAGAAAAACAAATCATACATCTAGAAACTCGCTGCCAGCTAAGTTCATCGCGCATTGGAAAGCTTCATCTTCTTTCTCAGATGAAAGATCATGGTCCAACCAATCCAGATTTAATCTTCCAACTCTAGAAGATAGGTTTGTATTATTGACATATTTAGGAGGTTGGTCTATGTCATATTGGTTTATTCCATTGTCAATAGCATCTATTGCCTATCCCATTGAACAATATAACAATCCAAAATTAAACATCAGAATTCATGCACATCACACCTCATTGAAAAGAACAACCAAAATTTCATGAAACACAGTAAATCATACCTCCATGAAGCTCTTGTAAATTGCTAGATATAACCTAAACACATTTGGGTGTCCCTCATCAAGATTAAGCTTCCTGGATATTATCTCCATCCCATAATGCTGATTAATTAATAAAATAAAGGGATATTTACGACGAAATCCTCATAATATTTGCAATTATTGTACATATGATCCTAATAAAAAAAAAAGTGACAGGCAAAAATGTCTTATCTTATGATTTAGTTACAATCATACTCTTTTGATTATTAAGTTTCAACTAAGTCCGTTAAGTGCTAACTAAGAAACACACTCTACATATTATTTGTACCACGTATTAAATAAAAAAAAACTAAAATAGCCAAAAGTTATAGCTGCAACAAAATCGTAAGATAAAATATTTTTATAGCTATTTTTTTTATTAGATGAGTAACAATTACAAATATTAAGGGACTCGCCACAAATATCTCATTAATAAATAAACAAAAAAGGTTAGAGGATTGAAACATAATAGACTTTTCTCTAAGCTATATGAAATGAAATATTAACCTTATAGACAAGACCGGCGCTACTGAGCTTGGTGGTAAAGCCATGACCAAGCACTTGATGAAACCCATGCTGGTGGTGATCGAAACGGTTTCTGCTCGGGTCATAAACGCCACCAACGTCAACTAATGCCTCCAAGGAATCCAAAACCTGTAAAAGTGAAACATTGTATCAATGGTTTCCCGGAGAATTTTCGCAAGAACAAAACAGAAAATTAAAAAATAAGGAAGAGTACCTGGATATCACGAGTGCGAAGGATTTTGGCAGCTGAGAATTTATTGGTGAGACGAAGGAAGTAGCAGGCGAGAGCTTCATCGCAATGAAAGGTGCCATTGTGAGTGCCTATTAGGTTGGTCGTCGCCATTGATGAGAATGAAAAACGATTCGAAGGAGTCAGAGATTGCCGCCGAAACGACGGCGTTTGAGGAAATAGAAGCTCTCCCGCGTTAATCGCAGTCCTCCTAATCATGGTCTCTTTCTTTCTTAGAAAGAAAAGAAAAAGGGTATTTATATAAAGAAACTTAATAAGAAAAAATATGTTATTTAAAATAAAAATTTAATATGAGATTGAATTATCATAAGAAAAATATTAAAAATTACAGTAATTATTGGAGTTGTGCGCTGGAGTTTGTAGTTAGTGCCAAAAAAGTTACTGGAGTAGTTATTGGCACTGGAAAAGTAGTCGGAGTTACTGTCGGCACAAAAAAAAATCATCGAAATTAGTATTATCGCCGAAAAAATCACTGAAAAAATATTAAGAAACCAGTTTCTTAGTGATTTTCGATGACAATGCCAATTCTAACGACTTTTCTGAGGTTTGTTGTCGGTACCGAAAAAATCGTCGGAGTAGCTGTCGATGTCAGAAAAGTCGTCGGAGTTGCTGTCGGCGCCAAAAAATTCGTCAGAATTGGCATTGTCGTCAGGAAAATCACCAAGAATCTAATTTCTTCATTAAGAGACTGGTTTCTTCATAAGAAACATTACAAAATTACGGTCTTACGTAATTTTAATTATTTTTATGGTTTATTGATTTATTTACAGAAAATATAATATTTTAATGTATATTTATGTTGTACTCTTATTATTTTATTTTTTATTTTTATTATTTATATATTATTTTTATGTTGTCTTTTTTAGATTTTTGTTGTGTTTTTATAAAATATTGTAAAAAAAAATTATAACGTAAAAGTGTAACTATTTTACAAAAAATAGCCGTTGTAATTTTCCAGACAAATGACACTATATTATAAAGAGAAAATTATATTGTATATCCCCTTTATCTTTTAATTTTTACCTCTATTTTCATATTTTTTTAGATATACCCACGTTTATGGATGATGTCTCCATTAGACCCCTTAAGTTATGTTACTTATGTAAATTATATGTTAGGCTTAAGTAGAGAGTGAGAGTATATATATATTAGGCAATCCACTCAAAAAAATAGGTATATTTTAATAAAAAAAATAATATGAGGGTATTTTTGATTAATGGATACAAAAAAGAGGAAATTACACTCTATACCCTTTTATATTGTCTTCTTTTATTTTTACCCATTTTTTTTAAAATCTATCATTTTAGCTTTTTTTAAAACATTGTACCAATTTTATCCCTGTGACTCTCTTATGTCATGGTATTTTGGGTACAATACATATAAAAAGAAGTATGTTTCAACTAAATATAAAATTAGAGGTAAATTTAGTTAATTGATTAATAAAAGTGGTATTTTTTAACTTACAAAAAAAAGGTATTTTTCAACTTATCCCTATTAGAAGGATGGAACTACGAGTCAACTAGGCCCAACCCAACAAGGCCCATAGTAGCCCAAAAGGAGCTCAAATTTCCAAAGCAAAACCCAAATTCGAGAAGTATCAACTGTAATCCTCAGTTCCAATTCGAGATTCTTCTTCTGAGACCAAAATTTCAGGTGGGTCAAAACCCTTGAAAAATATTACTATGGAGACAAAACCCTAGCTTTTTCATCAAACCCTCTTCAACCTTCAACCATCTCCAAATCAAAGCTCGACACCCATGGCTTTCTTCACCGGAGGACGATTCCGTGAGCTTTTAAAGAAATACGGCAAGGTAGCAATGGGAGTACACTTTTCTGTATCCGCCGCCTCCATTTCCGGTCTCTATGTCGCCATAAACAACAACGTCGACGTCGAATCACTTCTCGATAAATTACACATGGGCGGCGTTTCATCCAAAGACCAGGTCGAATCGAATCCATCCGATGAGAAATTTGTACTCGAAGATAATGTAAACGGGACATCAACGACGGTGATTGTAGAGAAAGAAAAGACGACGAGGAATCGGACGGCGGAACTGGCGGCTTCGAGTGGTGGTGCTCTTGCATTGGCTGTGCTTTGTAACAAGGCATTGTTCCCCATTCGAGTGCCGATAACGGTCGCGCTTACACCACCGATTGCTAGGTTCTTGGCTAGGAGGAAGATCATCAAGTCTGGTGTATGATTTTTCTGCCCTTGTAATTTTATTGTTCAGTGCCAATAAATAATAAACTGAGAAAAGTGGCTAATTTTTTTTTTTTTAGATTTGTGGATTCATTGATTTTGTTTAGACTCTGTAGAATTCATTATTGGATGAGACTTAATTTCCATTTTTATGAGTTGCTGATGCAAATCATTGGATTAGAGATATGAGGAAGATTGTAATAAGAATTTTTTTAGGGAGAAAAAACAACTCAACATTGAATAGGTGAACTTTGTTGTTGAAATTACATTATTTGGTTTCTAAAGTTTGTTACTTGAGTTCAATTGGGATTTTGTGGTTGATCTTTTTACATAGTATTAAATATATGCTAAGTTTTCTAAGTACAGTAACCGAGTTTGAGGGGGTTGTCTTTGGTTAATCATTTGTTAACTTGTGTCTTTTAGTCCTATGTTACTATTACTAGGTATCTATATTCTTCATTTGTTTAATTTGAGAAGCTTGTTTGATTCATTTCATCAGGGCAGGAAGGGATATTATGTTCTCTTCTTAGGTGAAAGATTACATTATAGTTTAGGCTTTTAGGATGTAACCCAGTTAGTAAGTTACTATTAAGATTTAGTGAGTCTGCTTTGTTTTTAGGTCTTTGGTTGATTTGTTGTCTGGTTGCTTAAATTTTGTTGGTGTTCCCTCTTCATTGTCGTTATTCATTTGTTGTTTTGTCTCATCTATTAATATTTCTTATTTTCACATATTGGGTTTATTGTCGTTTTCACTCATATGTCTTTGTCGTTCATATGCATTAGATCATCAATTAGGGTTTCAATATGCACCACTATAGCCATTTTTGTGTTACTTTCTTATTTTTATGTTTATCAAAATTCTATTCTTTTCAATACATAAAAAATCAAAGTTCTTCACCATTTTCGTTGAGTAGCTATTTGTTGATGGTAAAACTTCCTGTTGTTTACCGTTAGCGACATTTAATGGCCAAGCTCTCTTCCGTCAATCATTTGTATGGCCAAACTCCTGTCAAAAAATCAGGAATTAGACATCTTATGTGCATTTCAACTCTTTTGTTTGAATTCCTACTTTAGTTTTATAGAGTTTATGTTTTGGTATAGATAATCTATGATATAATGGTTTTGTTACTCACAATTTTGCTATGGCTATGTTATGTGTTTTCTAAAGGCTTTTGTGTCATCTTTGGTGGCTATTTTTGTGCTTTAGGTTTTTACGTGTCATATTTGGGGGCCTTTTTTGTGCCTTTTAGGTTTTTTATGTGTCATATTCTATGGCTGTTTTGTGCCATACTCGGTGCATAATATTGTGCCTTGTAGGGCTTGGTGGGCCATAATTGGTGGCAATTTGGTGCCCTTCTAAATTTCTCATCAAGTTTTTTTATTTATTATTGAAATATTTATATATACATTATATTGCACAACTTGAGTTTCGATCCCAAAATCCACACACAGGCACCCTCTCATACATACACCTATGGCCACTTGAGCTAGCCTCAAGTTGTTAAATTTCTCATCAAGTTTAGTTGGTGCCATCTCCTTTTATAACAATTTATTGGATTTGAAAACTCGAAAGAAGAAGAAAAAAGATTTAAGAACTTTTTCTTATACCTTATTTTATTAATCTTAAATATAAAATCTTATAACATAACTGTTGGAAATTATTTTACCAGGATCTTAGATCTACTCACAAGTATGTTTAATAACATCCTAAATATGAACTTTCTAAAACGATGAAATAGACACATATAAAGTTTAAGAAACCTTACATTGGGTGCAGCGGAATAATATGACTCCTTCCGTTCAGATATCTAGCCCTTGATTCCTTTCTGTAGCAGAGCATTATCAATATCTGAACCTGGATCTCTTTCTACGAATCTTTGATCTTGAATCTCCTTTCTTCGATGATCTTTCTTCACGATCTTCCTCACTATGATTGAGGTATCACTTGATGTGTGTGGGCACTACTCTAATCACTAAGAGAGGTTCGAAATATTGAGGAAGAAAAGAGAGAGAGAGTGGCGGCTAGAGAAGAGAGTGGAGGCTCAGGTTTTTCTGAAAAAGTCAGAAGAAAAGTGTAATTTTCCTGAAGCCTTCACTATCTATTTATAGCATTCCTACTAGGGTTAGATTTGAATTATATGGCATTAAAATAATGAAAAAATCAGTTTAAATTTCCTACAAAAGTGGCTGGCCCTAAACTTAGTGGATTGGGCCTTGCTTTTTGCAATTTTGCAATTTTAACACCTTTTGTATCTGATTTTCTCAAAAATGCCAATTTCCTAATTCAACCATTTAAATGCCAATTCTAACTATTTAATAACTATAAATAATTATTAAATAATATTGTCATTTATCATATTTATTAATTGAACCATACAAAGTATCATAATTAACAAATATGCCCCTATAAACTCTTTCTTTACAATTTCGCCCTTACTTAGTGAAAAATTCACAAATAGACATAGTCTAATTTGAGAATTATAATTGATTAATCAAAACCAATTACATGAGTCTTACAAGCAATATTATCTCAACTAGTGGGGGGACCATGGGTCTATATAACCGAGCTTCCAATAAGTAGATCAAGAATTTAGCACTAAAATTCACTAACTTATTAATTCTTCGTTGAATCCACGCATAGAACTCAGAATTGCACTCTCAGTATATAGAATGCTCTATATGTTCCACCATATAGACACATCATTAGTTATCCATTGTTATAATCCTAATGTGATCAATGATCCTCTATATGAATGATCTACACCTTGTAAAGGGATTAAATTACCGTTACACCCTACAATGTATTTATTCCTTAAAACACTTGACCCCGTATAAATGATATTTCAGCTTATGTGAAATGAGTACTCCACCATTTATGTTCGTTTGGTCAAGCTCGAAGGAGATCATCCTTTGCTTACTATTCGCCGGATAGAAGCTATAGATTCCATGTTTATGATAGCGCTCCCACTCAATTGCACTACCGTGTTCCCAAAATGTACGTATCACCACGACCTAAAAGTAGGCTTAACTAACAAATCAAAGAACACGAATAGCCTTTCAAGATTGAGCCTAATCATATCTGGATTAAGATCATTTGATCTAGGATCAACTAGGCGATATTGACTTGAATAGATATTACGGTAAGTTTAATAAATCTAAGTCAAAGTTCAATATCGGTCCCTTCCGATGCATACTCCATGCATCCAACCTGAGCTTTACTTTAACCAATGCTCTGGAAAGAACATAGCACTTCTCCAAATGCAAGTAAACTCTTGTTGTAGATTATCATATCAGTAAAACCCTGTGTCTGATAAATCTAGGAAACTTTATTCACATAGTCATGTTTACTTTCCAATGTGTTGACGGCACAATAAACAGGATCAAGTATGTGAAAAGGGTTTCAGATGAATTTATACATTATGTACATATAATCATGAAATAAATCATGTGAACCATGCAACATTAAATGTTATTTACGATCTATATTAATAAACAAATCTGATTATATTGAAATGAGTTTTATTTAGGGCATAAAACCCAACAAACTCCCACTTGCACTAATATAAAACAAAAAGTGCGTTTCAAATAATCTCAACACCTTGATATGCAAATCAAGTGTAGTAGTAGTAAACTCCTCATAATAGGATCTGAAAGGTTGAATTAACCACAACCTTTTCTCCACTATTACTCTTCCTTAATCACAAAATCATTGATAATGTGAAATTCCTCTCTATATGTTTACTCTCTTGGGAAACTGGATTCTATATCTTTGGCAACTACTTTTGGTTAATCAGGAAATTAACACTAGTAGTTTAAGGCAATTTGGAATGGTGCCAAAGATGTATAGAACTTTCCTTACCGAATAAGTACCTTTCTGACTTTAACATTCGGTCTCTCTCGGTAGACCTAGAGACTTCGGATAGGTTTTTACACTTCTCCAAAATCACTATTCCACCCCAGGAGTAACCACCATCTTATCGAAATATTTACTAGCACATAGGCAAATTTCGAAATACGATATGGTGTAGTCTAAGAGTTTTAAACACACCCTTATAGACTAACATATAGTTCCTCTTCTTTATCTTAGGATTTACTTGATTGTCTTCCAATGTTCTTCTCTGGATTAATCGATACCTACTCATTACTCCCACTCAACAACAGTGTACGGTCTAAGGCATACAAAAGCATATCTAAGACCTCTCACTGTTGATGTAAGAAATTCTTTCATGGCTTTATCTTTTCTGGAATAGTCAAGACTTTTCCTTAGATAAATAAAATCTATACCTAAGAAGTTGTGAAGCTTCTATAGATTGCCATTAGAAAGAAAATGCTTCAGCATCTTACTAAAGTAAGTTGCTTGCATTAGAGTAAGTAATTACCAGGTATACCATAAGCCATAGGTTTAGATAAACTCAAACCTATAATGCTAGGAACAGGAAGTTTTTGTTAAGTCTATTGAATGGACTTATAAACAAAAATTTCCTTTTATGTCCTTGTAATAGAAAACTTTAGGTTATTCCATGTGAATGGATTAAACCATAGTTCTATTGGCTTTCTTCTTAGTTTCTTATCTTGACAATCCATTACTTGTTTAAACTCACAATGGATTTTAATCACTTGTGTCTCCCAAGTCATAAGAAGGTGAGTTCCTAGAAACTCTCCCACTACGACAAGGTACCGTGAATTATGTCTAAGAAAAACTAAATGGTATTTATCTCTTCGGTTGTGACAAGACAACAGAGGCAGTGGGATCATCATATGTTATATAAGATGATAGAACACTTTTGGAATCAAGAATAAATATCTCCTTTATTTGCTACTTGTTTTTCAGACTTAGTCATTTTCTTAGAAAAGTAGTATTTGTTTGAACAAACACTTTCTTATCTATTGACAATGGGATGGTCCACCCCTAATCACTTAGAAAAGCTAACAAACCATGGTTAACAGTTCTAGCCTTTCTTAAGATTATGATTAGGTCATCCATGAATCTAGTAATGATTTACATTAAGTATACAACCATTACATCATTCTGAAATTGTATTACCATAGAAGGACTTAGGCAACGACTAGTAACTAATCATCAATATGCAAATCGAAATTTCTGGGGAGGTAAGTTTGGATATAATTCAAAAATCAATGTAATGATCTTTGAACTGCATATCTACTAACTATTTCTCCACCCCTATCAGTTCGCAAGATCTTTAACCACATACCTTAATGGTGTTTAACCATTGCTAGAAATTGATGAAATTTTTCAAACATTTCAAATTTCTTTGCATAAGGTATAATCTAGAGTTATCGTTTTAAGAATACAACGAAAAACTCATATCCACCCCTGAATGTACATCCATCTGCGAATGAGATGAACTACTTTCAGTGGATATAGGCATATTAACTCTTTGCAGAGATTGATCATGTCAAATTCACTATGAACAAGATACAAATGCCATAGATTAAAAAAAAATGTGGTAGTGTCTTTTGATGACATAGGTTTAGTTACATCAAAGAGTTCTTAGAATAGTGCAAGTGGATCCTGGTCACAGAATACCTAACTCATATTCCATACAGTTTGAATCCATTAATAAAAGATGGATATTAAACACTTGAGAAAGTGTAACTGTATTGTATCTGGAATTAGAAATATAAGAAAATTTCTGTTTGGATTCTAAAATTAAAGTCAAAGACTTAAATTCAACCAAATATAATGAGTAATTCTTTCTTGGACCACCACTACTAATACAAACTCTAAGTCAGATTTGCCCATACAAGTAGGAAATTTCTAAGATTGAGGATTTATATCAATTGGGAATAGAATTTCGGGATTATAATCATATGCGTCATATAAAATGACATGAAATGATTTATAGACCATTCATCCAATGATATGTTTTGAAAGCTAATTCGAAATGAATAAGCTAAGAGGAATTAGGATAATTTCGTTTAAAATAAGAATCCAACGATGCTTCGATTAGCGAAAGTCAAAGTAATCTTATTTATATAATCTTCTTGTTTCATATCGTAAAAATACTAGTCTAAGGTGTCATCAATTGATGAACAGCTAGATGTCGCATGTACAATATTTATCTTTCGAAATCTAACACTATTATGTATGTCTAATGGTGAAAATCCACTAGGGATTTATCTCATTAGATAAACAAGCCATGTTAGACCAACAATGAAGATTCGAAATTAAACTACAACTTAATAACAGAAAATAACATGGTTCAATATAAATTCATACACAATTCAGAAATTATAAACATATAGCAAGTAGGAATGACTAGTGAAAATACTAAAACATACAATCCTAAATAATTTCCAAGGTTTTCAACAAGCGATACGGTCCCGGTAGGCGAGAGTCAAAGCATCATTTATTGAATAGAGTTGTCAGCTCATCTAAAATAGAAACCATTCTAGCAACCTTTTATTCGATCAAAATAAGAATCCAACGTTGTCCCGGTAGGCGAGAGTCAAGGTTATTCTCATTTTATGAGCTTCCACCATTGTTTCATGTTTCATAAGTTTATCTCTAAGTAGTCACCGTAGGGGAGAGTCTAATAGAGACGAAAACTTACAAAACACTTATCAAATGAAATCTTACGGTGTTAAATGCGTTCAACGAATAACCATCCATAGGGGGACGAAGTCTAGCGTCTCGAGGTTATATTGAAAACATTTAACTTTTGTAAGACCAACAATGGAGATCGAATATCTTAATAATAATCAAGCTCATTATTTAAAGTGAGTTGTATTTTCTTTGATTCTCTTTATTTAATTTATTTATTTTAAATATATATTTATTTAAAATTTCCAATTTAGAATAAAAAATTCTAAATATAAATTTTAATTTAATATTTATAAATTTTACTTAGATGAATTATTTCCATCTTAGTAATAATTTCCAATAAATATTTAGAAAAATATTCAATTTAAGTTGTTACAAAATTAATTTAAATTAATTTACAACTCAAATTTAATTTTCTATAAATATATATTGCATTTCGAAAAATTAAAGTATATAAGAATACAATTTTCGAAAAAATGCATATTAAAATAAAAAATAAATCCTGGAAAAATTATTCTAATTTAATGTTGGCCCAAAATTAATTAATAAAATTAATTTACAACAAAAAATATAATTTTCTTATTTAATTAAATATATAAGAAAAATTTCAAATATTTAAGTATGATGATGAAAATCAACTTAAATATTAATTTTCTATTTAATTAAATACACTAGAAAAATACTTCAAGCAAAAATATCATCTATCTAGATTTTCCTTTGACTAATTAATTCAATTTCTAATAATATACTTTAATTCAATTTATTTTAAATTAATCAATAAATGAAAAAATCATTGATTTAAGTTGATCCAAGAATTAATTAAAATAATTAATTTACAACTTATTCTATTTTTCAAGATAAAATTCGAAATTCTAGCATTTAAGAAATGCAATTTCGAAAATTGATTAATAAAATAAAGAAAAAATATATTTTGAAAATTATTTAAATTTAGTTGAAAAATTAAATTTCAACTAAAAATAATTTTCTATTTAATTAAATGTCATGAAAAAGAAATATTTAAGTATGATGATAAAAATCAACTTAGATATTTAATTTTCAAATTAATTAAATGTATTAAATTCAAGAAATAAATAATTAAGTGTAGAGAAGGCTTAATTATTAATCTCTAGTTTAATACTAGGAAAAATATACTTAAAATAAATTGTACCAAAATTAATTATTTAAATAATTAATTTCACAATGTATAATATTTTCCTATTTAATATTAGAAATAATAAGTAGTCTAGAAATAACTATCTAGAAAATATCTTATTTGACTAAGTATCTTTTCCACAAAATTTGAAAAAATATCTAATTTAAGTTGTATTAGAAAAAATCTAGAACTTAAATATTTTCAAATTTAAATTTAATTAAATATCAAAAATTAAGTTGTAACCACTTAATTTGAAAATATTCCATTTTAAGTTAATATTCGAAAAAATATTAACTTAAAAAATATCTAAAGAATCTTAATAACCAATGCCTAAAATTCCTCAACTTAATTTTGAAATTTGAAATTCAAAAGATATTCAGATTTAAGTTGGTTAGTTGTAGATAACTAAATATCAACTTAAATAAGAATATTTAATGAAAAATTTAAATTAAGTTCCAGAAAGAATCTAGATGGTTATAATTCTATATTTAATTAAATACAAGAAAATACATATAGTTTAGCTTAGAATATAAAATTCCTTAAACTATATTTTTCTTAAATTAATTTCAAAATAAATGAAATTAATTATGTTGCTAATCAATTTTATTAGGTTAAACTAGTTTAATTAACCTAGTACAGTCATTCAAATCAGGCAAATGGGCCTTCACAATTGGGGTGGTTTGTGTGAGGGAGTCTTGGGTTCGGTATGTCGTACCCACTTCTATGGCTCCCAACTCTCACACAAGGCCCAAAAGAGAGTAATTTAACCTTAATAAGAACAACTGTTATTAATTGAATAAGCCCAAAACTAAATGGGCCTAAATAAAATCTATCAATGACTATGACATTTTATTTAGCAACATTAACCTATATGCATCTATAATAAAATTAAACACATAGGCTCACACAGGCACACTTTGGATGGGTCCTATCATGTTGCTAGGTCATACACAGATGAAAGAAGATTGTAAAATTTACCTGTTACAAATTATTAACTTGACGAGGGAGCCATCAGATCATTAGATCTGGCAAAAAGTAACCATGGCTATTTGCAATCAAGTAATAATAGGTTTTGAAAACTTACAAACAAGCTAAAACACATACTCCTGCAACAAGGTTAGCTGGATAGTTGGAAGTAGGATTTATTTAATTTTAAATAAATATTTAATTTCGAAAATAATTAATTAAATAAAAAAAAATAAAAAATTTCGAAAATTTTTAAAAAATTTAAAAAAAATCGAAATTTAAAAAAAATTTTAAAATTAAACCTACAATTTTTGAAAAATTAGGTTTCAACCAACCTAAATATCATTTCAAAAATTTGCTAACTACTTTTAAATTTTAAATGTTATTTTATAAATAAAAATTAAATAAAAAATTAGAAAAGATAAATAAATATCTTTTTCAAATTTTTAAATGTAATTTAAATAAATAAAATAACAAAATTTAAAAAATTAACAAAATATCTTATATCTATTTAAAATTACATGATTATAAATATCTTATTTTAAATTTAAATATGGTCAAAATATCTAAAAAGATTTAATTAAAAAATCTTAAAAGATAAGATATTTTTAAAATATCTTAAAAGATATTATAAATATCTTTAAAAGATATTATAAATATCTTAAAATATCTGACCTTAAATTTAAAAAAAATATAATCAAATTTAAAAATAAGATAGATTTTTAAGCAAAAAGATAAATACTAATTCTATTCAAATTCAAATTACACTAATATCTTGAATTAAATTAAAAAAATTTAAATTAATTCAAAATGATAATTAGAATTGAATTAGGAATAGTAATAGTATATATACAAAACCATACAAAAAATTGGAAGTTAATTCCATGAAAAAGTATGAAAAAATGAAGAAAATTGAAAAAATTCGAAACTGTACGGACAGTTCTGCGATCGCAGGAAACTATCAAGAATTTCCCGATTTTGTCAAATCTTCAAAAAATCATAACTAATTCAAATAAAATCCAAATTGAGTTCTGTAAAAGGCTAACTTGCTTAATTTTTTCCATACTATCCAATAAAAATAATTCCAGAAACGAAATCACAATTATTGTTCACGAAAATTTCACAAACATCAATCAATCATCAAATAACACTCAATACAACATGATACCATCCAAAGAACATACAAACAATCGTTTTAAAGTCCAAATTTCTTGCAAATAAATCAATTACCATGGCTCTGAGGCCAGTTGTTGGAAATTATTTTACCAGGATCTTAGATCTACTCACAAGTATGTTTAATAACATCCTAAATATGAACTTTCTAAAACGATGAAATAGACACATATAAAGTTTAAGAAACCTTACATTGGGTGCAGCGGAATAATATGACTCCTTCCGTTCAGATATCTAGCCCTTGATTCCTTTCTGTAGCAGAGCATTATCAATATCTGAACCTGGATCTCTTTCTCTGAATCTTTGATGCTGAATCTCCTTTGCTGATGATCTTTCTTCACGATCTTCCTCACTATGATTGAGGTATCACTTGATGTGTGTGGGCACTACTCTAATCACTAAGAGAGGTTCGAAATATTGAGGAAGAAAAGAGAGAGAGAGTGGCGGCTAGAGAAGAGAGTGGAGGCTCAGGTTTTTCTGAAAAAGTCAGAAGAAAAGTGTAATTTTCCTGAAGCCTTCACTATCTATTTATAGCATTCCTACTAGGGTTAGATTTGAATTATATGGCATTAAAATAATGAAAAAATCAGTTTAAATTTCCTACAAAAGTGGCTGGCCCTAAACTTAGTGGATTGGGCCTTGCTTTTTGCAATTTTGCAATTTTAACACCTTTTGTATCTGATTTTCTCAAAAATGCCAATTTCCTAATTCAACCATTTAAATGCCAATTCTAACTATTTAATAACTATAAATAATTATTAAATAATATTGTCATTTATCATATTTATTAATTGAACCATACAAAGTATCATAATTAACAAATATGCCCCTATAAACTCTTTCTTTACAATTTCGCCCTTACTTAGTGAAAAATTCACAAATAGACATAGTCTAATTTGAGAATTATAATTGATTAATCAAAACCAATTACATGAGTCTTACAAGCAATATTATCTCAACTAGTGGGGGGACCATGGGTCTATATAACCGAGCTTCCAATAAGTAGATCAAGAATTTAGCACTAAAATTCACTAACTTATTAATTCTTCGTTGAATCCACGCATAGAACTCAGAATTGCACTCTCAGTATATAGAATGCTCTATATGTTCCACCATATAGACACATCATTAGTTATCCATTGTTATAATCCTAATGTGATCAATGATCCTCTATATGAATGATCTACACTGTAAAGGGATTAAATTACCGTTACACCCTACAATGTATTTATTCCTTAAAACACTTGACCCCGTATAAATGATATTTCAGCTTATGTGAAATGAGTACTCCACCATTTATGTTCGTTTGGTCAAGCTCGAAGGAGATCATCCTTTGCTTACTATTCGCCAGATAGAAGCTATAGATTCCATGTTTATGATAGCGCTCCCACTCAATTGCACTACCGTGTTCCCAAAATGTACGTATCACCCTGACCTAAAAGTAGGCTTAACTAACAAATCAAAGAACACGAATAGCCTTTCAAGATTGAGCCTAATCATATCTGGATTAAGATCATTTGATCTAGGATCAACTAGGCGATATTGACTTGAATAGATATTACGGTAAGTTTAATAAATCTAAGTCAAAGTTCAATATCGGTCCCTTCCGATGCATACTCCATGCATCCAACCTGAGCTTTACTTTAACCAATGCTCTGGAAAGAACATAGCACTTCTCCAAATGCAAGTAAACTCTTGTTGTAGATTATCATATCAGTAAAACCCTGTGTCTGGTAAATCTAGGAAACTTTATTCACATAGTCATGTTTACTTTCCAATGTGTTGACGGCACAATAAACAGGATCAAGTATGTGAAAAGGGTTTCAGATGAATTTATACATTATGTACATATAATCATGAAATAAATCATGTGAACCATGCAACATTAAATGTTATTTCTGATCTATATTAATAAACAAATCTGATTATATTGAAATGAGTTTTATTTAGGGCATAAAACCCAACAATAACATCTTAAATATATGATAGATTCGTACAGTACTATTACAATCCCAAAAAGTTACAAGTACTGAATAGTTCTAAATAAGGGAAACAAGAACTCTTTCAAGAAATATACAAACGGTAAAAGTATAACCATGCCTAAACAACAAATTAAGTTCTTTTGGAATATAAAGTTACTTTCAATATTTCTCCAATCTTGATTATCAAGAACCAAGCAAAGCCCTAATCCATTTTTTTGGTTGTAATTAGGCTTATAAGTTTGCTTGTAATTCAATGACAGTGGTATATTCAAAATTCCACACTCAAATTTCACACCACTAATTGATCTCATCTCTTTCGGGATCTTTTCATCACTATATCTAAGATCACAAGTCAACAAAAAGTCAACGTACAAAAACCCTAGTGGTGGTGGTTTTTGTAAAACAACATCTATCTCTCGAATATATCGAGGTGTGACATATGGCCATGTATAGGTCTTTAATGTTGTGTTTTTTACCCTTAACCAAGTGGTTCTACTTTCCCCTCTATCGAGTTCTAAAGACATTAAAGAGTTTGTTGTTTTTGAATCTGCTGACAATGACATAGTGAGTTGGTCGATGATAATCACACTCTTTGCTTGGTTTTTTATGGCAAAAGCTACATCCACATTTGCAACTATACTCGAATTATCTATGCCAATGATTGTGGATATTTCTTCAATTAAGATTTCGGGTAATCTTGGCATTGGAACCGCCAAGCCATAGAAAAACAATGTCAAACCCAAAATTATACTAAACATAGACCAACAAATCCAGCAAATCAAACGAACATTACTATCATAATCATCATCATTGTCATTTAAAGTTGAGTAAGAGTTGCCTTTCATTTTTTTTTTTTTATATGGTGAGAGAATGGTAGTATAAATAAAAATCAAAATCACACTAAATTTATGTAAAAAAAAAATTATAATAACAGTTTGAATAGGTGTAGGATGAAATTAATTTTAAGAAATATAATATCAAAAGATTTTATAATGATATTATCTTTTAATATTATAATAAAAAGTAAATTTAAAACTAAAAGATAATCATTGGAGTTGCTTAATCGTTAATTTTAGTACACTAAATTAAGAAATTAGAACCATTTCAAAAAAAAAAGAAAAAGAAATTAAAAGTCATTAAATTAAAGTTTCATCACATAACTCGTACACTAGCTTATTTTATTTAAATTTAGGGTTATGCTAGGCATATACTTTCAGATCGATAGAGAATTAAAGAGTGTTTAATTATTCTCTAGCCAATTTATTTATTGCTAAGAACTAACTTCGAAAATTTTCAGCCATAATAAAAGCATGTTAAATTTATTTTGTTATAAAATATGAATATATTTTTTTAGAGAAAAAAGTAGTACATTATCCATATTATTATTATTATTTGAATAAATTATGAAATTTCATTAATAACAATTAGTTAAAATAATAGCTTACAATTCAATCTGACATTTCTATTGTTGGAAACATTACTGAGATTAGAATTTGAAAAACTAATTAAATAATCAGTGGTCTTATTTTCAAATCGTTTCACAAAAAATTAAAATAAAATCAGATGAAAAAGATTGCAGCATCACACTTAACTTTTAGCAGGTTTAACCTTGTAGCTTGAGTACTTAACAATTGTGCAAGGTATGTAACTGCACTACCAATAACCCCTCATTCACAAAAAATTAGTTATTTCCAACCACTAACAATAATTTAATGGTAAGCTATTGAAAAAAAAAAACAACAAACAAAGAAACAAAATAAAATAAAATCATGTTACATAGATAAGACTAAAATAATTAAAATCATGTCACACAAACAAGACTAAAATACTTAAAACTATGTGACTAAAATACTCAAAATTATATCACAAAGATAAGAGTAAAACACTCAAAATCATATCATAAAGAGAAAACTAATCGCAACAAGCAAAAATCAAATGAAAATAGCAAAATACAACCCTGACCAATCCACCCCTAAGCCCCAAAAAGGCTAATAGGCCTAGCTGGAGAATAAAGACAGCCTTTAAACGACAAACTATAATTTTTTTTGCTTTAAGAATAAAGAAAATGGATAATTAAACTTCAACATAAGTATAGTTGATTGGTGGTAATTTAATATATCAATCCAACCATAAACTTTTTATTTTTTTGAAAAAAATATCATAAACTTTGTTGTTAGTTTCACATTATTCTTATTATTATTCTTATAAGATTTCAAATAGCAATTTAATATTCAATATGCACATTTAAATTCAAAATCCATTAATAATGAGAGAAACAATTCATGTATTTTATATAATATATATGGTATTATATTTTCATACACTAATAATGTGAGATTCTTTAGGAGCCATCAAAAATATTCATTTACAACAACACAAAATAAGAGGGGAACAACTTCCTTCAACCAAACAAAATCTTTATCTAATTTTAAAGGGTAAATACCATTTTGGACCCTCTGTTTTACAAAAGTTATCAATTGGACCCTGTGTTTTGTTAAATGACAAAATGGACCCTGTATTTTCTAAAATAGTACAAATAGGACCCTGAATTGATTTTTTGTCAAAATAAAGTCTAATTATAATCCGATCTAAAAGTGCTATGACAAAACTGTTTACATTTTTTGTATCTGTTCGTATTAAGCATTGTTTTCAAGTTGGTTGTATTAAAAAAAAATTGTCAAAAATTAAGCTCAGTGTCCTATTTTTACTATTTTAGAAAATACAGGGTCCATTTTGTCATTTAACAAAACACAGGGTCCAATCTGTAACTTTTGCAAAACACAGGGTCCAAAATAGTATTTACCCAATTTTAAAACATGTTTGTTAATAATTAGCGTCCCACCTAATTGTGAAAGGCAACAACTCCAAAAAAAAATAAAAAGAAATAAATGATTAATAACTTCTACAATAATATTTGTCAAAGTAGATAAAGATGCAGAGGAAGACAAATTCACTTCTCTAGAAACTATGATGAGAGCATAAGTTTTCACTTCCACTATGACTAACTGTAATTTAGAAGCACACAAGAGACTATGAAAGTAGGCCTCTCATTAGATTTATAACACCCAGGAAGTGTTTTGGAAAGAGCAGCTACCAGCCAGATGCATCTTGGACTAGGGGGCGAACCCACATTGAAGTGAGAGGGACAGTCGGCCCCTAAAAAAAATGTATATATTTTAGTTAGTTGCAAAAGATGATATTTATAAAAATAAAATTAACTTTAATGTAATGGTTAAGCTATATTGCATCTCGGACAATAATTCTCACCTACAAGCGATTTACAGGGTATTTGTGCAACATGGGCTTGAGTGGAGAAAGCAACATATTGCAGCAAACATAGAAAGGGAGAGCAATGGCTAGCCTAACTTGATGACCATGTCCACTCCATTCTTTTCAGTCCAAATATACCACATCATACAGAAAATAAATTCCAACTCAACTTTTGGAAATATAGAAGGCAAATGTATTAAATAGTCAACAAGAATATTGTTGGACTTAGGAGTGCACATGGGTGGGTTGGCTGGGTTAGAGGTATTTTAATAGACCAACCCAATGATTGCGGTTTGGAGAAACTATAAACCATTCAATTTTTTTTTTAACCCAACCCTACTTAGTACAATAATATAGGAGTGGGTTGGGTTGGGTTCATTGGGTTAAGATGAATATTTTAAACTTTAATATTTATGTTACAAATAGGATAAAATTATTCAACCTGGTGCATACACAAAAAAACGCTACATATATGTGTGTGCGCGTGTAATATAGTGCTTTAAAAAAAAAATTAAGATAGTAGTGGTATCATTGTATGAGTAACAAAGTTAATAATAGTGATTGATTCTCACATTAGGCTTGTTGGTAGAAGTAGTAAGGTAACTATAGACTACATGTTAGTGATGTGTTTTGGTTAATTCATGTTCTAAGGTTATCCCAATATAATTTATTTATGTATGAAAACGTAAAATATATATTTGTATATATTTTGTGAATGTAAAATATATTTTATGTATGAAAGTTGTTTCAAATTTGGAACATCTTTCAAGAAATGGGTTGGTTTGGGTTGTATAGAGTTAAAATGTGTCCAACCCATAACCAACCCATAATTATAAGGCCTATTATTTTTCAACCCAATGAGCCATGACCTACTCTTAGCATAACCCTTTACTACAAAAAATGAGTTGGGTTGACCGGATTGAATGGTTTGACATATATTTTGTGCACTCCTAGTTGGACTAATACTTATGTTATGTTATATCTAAGTTTCATAAAAGATTATAAATTGTCTAGTCCCAAATATATGAGTTGTCTTACCATATATAGTTTTTAACAGTAAAATAGATGTACTTTTGGTGTGGCAAGTGAGATAATGAAGAACAAAAGCATCATTCCGGGCAAATGTGACAACTTTTATATAATTTTTTTTTTAAATGGTAAATATGTGTGTTTTGGTTAAATGCATATCCTAAGCTGTATTAAATT
The DNA here is from genome assembly GCF_029168945.1 of Cannabis sativa. Classification (NCBI taxonomy): domain Eukaryota; kingdom Viridiplantae; phylum Streptophyta; class Magnoliopsida; order Rosales; family Cannabaceae; genus Cannabis; species Cannabis sativa. The sequence goes on along the minus strand of NW_026870038.1, from coordinate 289,290 downwards.
TACTAATTATTTTTTTTTAAAATTTACTGATTACTTTGGTATAATGGGAAATACAAGTCGATCCAATGAATACTATTATTCACGAGTTATAAATAAAAATTGAAAAAATAATTTTTCTCAATTTAAATGCAAAGAACATAAACTAAAAGAACAATGTAGCAAATTAAATATTGGTATGAACAATGATAAAAAGGAGTTAGGAACTAATTAGCTGCCATTAAACAATCATATCATCAATTAACAATGTTTATACTCTTCATTCCATATTAAACTAACAATAGTAGATAAAACAAAAGGAGCATTTATTTCAATTTCTCACATTTTAATTAATCAAAAGAAAAGTGTTATTGACCAACTCTTTTTACCAAACAATCCAAGGAAAAACATTTAAAATTTAATTCAGCAAAATCATTAAGATTAATAGAGATAGATTATGCTAACCAATAAATTGGCAAGCGTAATCTATTCAACTTAGGTCACATGCTTCATCACAATTAAAAACTACTTTGACATTATCAATAATTTAGAACCCTAAACTATTAAGTGAATAGCAATTCTAAAATAACAATCAATTTCATAATTCCATCGTATTCAATGACCATTTAAATAAGAAGAAGGCAATAATCATAAACAATCAATTTAAATGCATATGAACAATTTAATTAATTGGAATGAACAAAATCAAAATATTATTAATTAATTAATGATAATCATGCATTTAAATAACCCTTAATTTAAAAGAAACTACTCCATAAAAGTAATCATTATAATCATTGACATAATTATAATCATAATAAAAATTTAAAGAGTTTAATGAGAAAAATAAACTAGATTGATGATTTTGATGATGCAATTCTCTTTTTTTCCAGAATTCATTCTCAATTTTTATCTTCTAAAACATAAAATAAACCCTAATTATTTTTTTTTAAATAAAACTCTTTTATAGTCACACTTAAATTGTAATTAAAAACTAAACAAAATTCTGAAATTAGCACCGCAAGCCACGACCTGGAAAACTGTGTGTCACTGCCTAAATTGTGTTTCAGCCAAATCAGGCGCCGTGGGCCGCGACCCAACCTCATTTTTAAGCACACGAGCAGTGGCCAAGAAAACTTAGGCCGCGACCCATGCAAAAATGTGTAAGCATTTGGATAGTAAATCGATCGTAACTTCTTTAGTACAGTTCGAAATTTGACGATTCAAGATGTTCTGAAAAATTAAAAAGGAAATCTAAAACTTTTATGTTCAGCTCCAATTTTTTTAAGGTTATCAAAATTCACAATTACATTCAAATTTGTCAAACTGAGCTCTCCGGCTTTTACTATTTTTCACCAAAATGTGTTAAAACTCCTTTAAATGACTCCAAATGCCTAATTAGCCTTCCAAAAGATCTTGTTCTGGTGTGAAAAAGATTTTTCAAAATGAGATCGTGTTATATTGGCTAAATAAATATATAGTTTCTTTATTTAAATTATTATGATTAACTTTTTATATTTAAGGCAAGTAATTATATTTATTATTTCTTTTAAAAAAAAAATATTTTCTAGTTAAGAAGCGTGTATAGCTGTGTCTTTAATGTATATTTTGTTTTCTTATTTATATAAGGAAACTTTCCTAAAAATCTGTCTATGTACAGTGAATCTGTTTAAACGAATTGGCAGATTGTTTGAACAGATTTTGATTTTTCTTTTAGCGAATAATTTTCATTTATTGTCTGATTGTTTTCTTACTTGAAAAGTATTACCTGTGGTGTATTAATTGAGAATATATTGTTACTCTAAGTTGTAGTTTTATATGGAAAGAAAAAAATATTTTATTATGTAATAAATATTATATCTATAGATGGTATTTATTTGTAATTAATTTATTTTATTTATTTTTATGATAAGATTTCATTAATCTCTCTAGTTAGTTTGTGTGATGTCCAAGAAAAATTTCTTAATAATGAACTTAGTTTTGATGGTGTCTAAATTCACAACGCTGACTAGACTATTCAGAATTTTATCTGCACACTTTCCTTATCTGTTCAGACAAATTTTTATCATTTAATAAATTTTTTTAAGTAAACTAATAATATTTTCTCTTTGTATTCATACCTTTAGAACTCAATTTTAGGTGTCATTTATCCCTATAAATATCACTTAAACCAAGAATAAAAGATCAAACTCTTCCACTTTTTAATTTCTTATATTTTTTTAGAAAATAGTGTTTCTTTTTGTAAATGATAGTTGTTCTGATATTCCTATGTGAGTTTTGTGTGTCTTTGTGATTATTTTTATGTGAAGTAAATTCTAAAGTGAAGAAGATGAAGAACAACCTTCTAAAGAAGGTTCATCCAAGTCTTGCTTTGTGAGGAAGCAAGTATCGCTATCTTTCAGAGAAGATTTCTACAAGTTTTCATCGGGAGGAAGGCAAACACTGCTATCTTTGGGAGAAGATTTCTACAAGTCTTGCATCGAAAGAAAACAAGCATTCATCAAATAATTTGAAGGGAGTTCAAACCTTAGTATCTTAAGGAGATTCATTCAACAAATATGAGTATATCAAGCTTACGACAAAATCATTAAAGGGAGTCTATGTTTTGTTTAAGTTAATTACTTTGTACTGGTTGAAATTTGACTAATGAATCTTATCTTTGGACGTGATCCCGTGAACTAGTAGCAATTTGTAAGGAATGCTGATACCACATAAAATATTGTGTCAATTTGATTTCTACAATTTTACTTTCTACAGTTTAATTTTGATCTATCAGGTTTGTTTTCTTATAAAATAAATTTCGATTATATTCAAATAATATTACAACAGGTTCGCATTAAAAATTGTTTGTTAATTTCACCTTATAATTATAAAAATAGAATCTCAAGAATATTGACTCATAGAATTAGCCATATTTATAAAATAAATTTAGACTTGTGGCAACAATTATGTAAATATTTCGAGTATATTTTTTAAGAATTAGGTTTAGTACTAATAATAGTTGAAAAATGCTAAAGGCAACCGAGTGTTTACCTAATATAATGTGCTAAAATGATATCTTTAAAAATGATATAAACTTGTATTTTTTATAATATTAAATATAATTTAAAGTAATAAAAATAATAATAAAAAGTCTAGTTTCAATAGTTAAGATACTAAACACAAATGTTATTGCTATTGTTTCTCTAAATATTTTATATCGTTTGTTAAGGTTTTTAGTTCCTAAATTCTTAGTTGTCGAAGGTTGTCTTCTTTTTTTTACGGTCAATCCTCCCTGAGCTTAGGTATAGCTTGGTCTGCGACTAAATGAGTTGTTAATGGTGTAGTTTCGTACATTACACAACAGTTAAACACTCAAGTTAAGTGGTTGAATGAACCTACAACTGTTTTTACTATTGTGTTTTTTAAGTAGTTGAAAAAATTGAATTAACTGTTGTAATCTTTTTCATTTAACTTTATGATTAATTCATTTTTCTGAATCTAATCTTGGCTATGTTTTGAGCGGGGGACATGTCCGTTCTGTCTTGCTGCTCCTGAGACGACTCTGCATGTGCTGGTGCGATGCCCTTTTGCTCAAAGTTGCTGGAGCAAGGTTCCAATTACTGCTGTGGTGCCTGATGCAATGTTGTTCTCGAGTTGGTTCGAAGCGGGTTTGGTATCGTGGAACACGGCCGAGGCTCTTGAGGCTGGTATGGTCTGTTGGTCGGTTTGGACTCATCGTAACGATTTGGTTTGGAACTCCAAGCACCCTGATGTGAGTGAGGTAGTGGCAATGGCAAAGTTAAATTATGTTGAATGGTTTAATGCTCAAAAACTTAATGTCACAGATGCAAGCTTAAACTGGCCGACTGCAGTACCCGTGGAGCAATGGACAACACTCGATTTCCCTTTTGTCAAAGTTAATGTGGATGGTGCACTTTTTTCTGCCCAAGGGCGGTATGGACTAGGCTTGATTGCAAGGTCTGCTGCGGGGTTGGTCTTGGGGGCCAGAAGTTTATCTAGAGAAGGCTCTTTGCAACCTCATATTGTCGAAGCCATTGGTATCAAGGAAGCTCTCTCTTGGAGTAAAGTTAATGGATGGTCACATGTTGTAGTTGAGTCGGATTGTTTAAGGGTCATTAATGATTTGCAAAAGTTCAAAAATATGGCTTCTCCTTATGATCATATTCTTGACAAAATAATAGCGCCATTGTTGTAGTTTAATTTAATGAAATTTAATCATTATTAAAAAAAAAATCTTTTTTAAAAAATAAAATTATTAATAATTAAATAAAAAACTTGACAAAATAATAGCGCCATTGTTGGATTTGTAAACAGAGAGTTCGTTGGAAAGAGCAGCTACTGTGAGAATGGAGAAAATGGCAGCTCTCACTCTCATCATACTACTCTTCTCCTCTTCTTCTTTTTCTATTTCCATGGCCGAAAAAAGTGACCATGTACAAGGACAACAACTGTATTCTTCCTCAAATCCCAATTGGCAAATCCAAAATCAACGAGTCATAGATGTGAAAGGAGGCCCAGATTCTGTGGTTTGGGTGGTTCAGCTCTCTGATCTCCACTTCAGTGTTCACCACCCAGATAGAGGTCTCGACTTCAAGAAATTTGTGGGTCCTGTTCTTTCCATGATCAACCCTTCTCTGGTTCTCATCACTGGTGATCTCACAGGTTTCTCTCTCTTTCTTTCTTTTATTTTTTTATTGATCTTTCATGTTTTGGCTGATATAGCTTTGTGGGTTGTTCAATTAGTTGGTACTCTGATATGGGGTTTCATCTTTCATGTCATAGATTAAGGAATTAGATTCTTCTTATGTCTGACTTTATCTGGTAAAATTTTCATTTTTTTTCTTATGAAGCATAACACAGAGTACTAGTGTCTTTTGGGCAGAGATTAGCCTTTTTTTAAGGGGTTATTCATTCTGTTTTGGATTGTGTGTTTTTTTCTGTTTTTTTGGAGAAATTTATGCTTTTTTATATGCTCTCAACTGATATATATGCATAATTGGATTTGACATTTGAAAGTAGGTGGCAATTCATGTTAGCATGTCGTGTTGAATTCTTAAATTTATCGAATAACTGCCTACATTACACAAACACAACCCATGAAAAGAAAATTTTATAAAACACTAATACGATTCGCATAAATTTAGTGTTGTGTTGTAAGGTAAAATGTTGTTTTTATTGTTTTGTGTCATTGGAGTTCTTAAATATATTTTAGATGACTGACACAAACACAACCTCTGAGTCTCTGACACTAAAAAATAATAAAACACGGACATGAACACGATTCCCATAAATTTCGTGTCGTGTAAAACCCACAAAATGTTGTATCGTGACCCAGATTGCCACCCCTATTTGAGGGGTGTGTTTGTACATATAACAGGTCAACTTATTTGGCTTATGTTTTCATTGCTGGATACAGTACTGTTGCTTGCTTTTCCTAATCACTGTATAGAAATCATAAGCAGTTTGTTTTGTATCATTGTACTCAGTATAAATTAGATTGTGATTCTCACTAGCCTGTGATTTCTTAAAATATTTAGACTTGTCCTATCAAACATTGTCTAACTTGTTGTTATTTATTATCTTCACTAGATGGCAAGAGCAAGGATTTTTTAACAATGAAGCTAAATGAGGCGGAGTGGGTGGAGTACCGGGATGTAATGGAAGACGTTGTGAAAAGGAGTAAACTTGAGAAAAACGTCTTCTTTGACCTCAGAGGGAATCATGATAACTTTGGTGTACCTATGGCTGGTGGTTCTTTCGATTTCTTTTCAAAATACAGCATTAATGGACAGCTAGGCCGGAAGAAAAATGTCAACAGTGTCACCCTCCAGGAGGTGAGTTTTTATCTAAAATTTCTGATTATTTTTAGGTGCATTTAGTAAACCAGTGCCTCTAGTTTCTAAAACTCAATGCTTTCAATATTTGTCTGGTTTTTGCGAAAAGGCTAACAGGGTTTACTAGGCCAGCTCGAAACCACTGTTTTATGATGCAAAAAGAAGCATGCTGTCAATATTTGTCTTTGGGGTATTTCTTTGGCCCTTGAAGATCACATTATAGCTGGCTATTTTCTTTTCTTTCTTTGTCACTAAATTTTTATGTATCTAAAAAGTCATAAAAGCAAAGGGTTTGAAGAATCACTTACTGAAACCACAACAATTTAATCTGATTTATTTGCTTTCTTATTGGAGATGGGTTTAAAGTAATGATCCAAGTTTGATAGTTGATTTTGATTCATATTTTTGTAACTGTACTTGTTTTCTCGATCATACAGGCTGCAGGGCGAAAATATCTCTTTGTTGGAGTAGACAGCACGCTGTCCGTTGGTTTACGAGGTCCAACCAATCTTTTCGGGCATCCAACAGATGAACTACTAACTGAATTAGATATGGAACTTTCTCAATGGAATTCTCAATCAACAAGACCGGTAACAAAGGTTACCTTTGGACATTTTCCTATTTCATTCTCAGCGTTATCTAATTCCAGGAAGAGCCTTAAAGATATATTCTTGAATCATTCTGTATCAGCTTATATATGTGGTCATCTCCATACAGGGTTTGGTAAAAATTTGAAGCGAAATCATCAATCGAATCACCATTATTTATCCTCACATAAGTTTTTTCAGTTTAACCCACACCAAGTATCTTTTGATAGAGTCAGAAATTGTTCAATTGGAGCCTCGCCCGTCAAAGAATTCTGGGAGTGGGAGATGGGTGACTGGAGAAAGAGTAGAGCCATGAGAATTTTGGCCATTGATAGAGGTCATGTTTCTTATCTTGATATTGACTTTAAATCTGGAAGCAAAGAAACTATTATTTTGCCAACTTTTCCTTTAGATTCACGTTTCATGTCAACATCTTCGTCGCATCAAAACTATGAATGCAAAGCTATCGTCCCTTCTTCTTATGAGACGGTTAGAGCGCTTGTGTTTTCTGTTTCTCCGATTGGTTCAGTTGTGGCTAAGATATATGACTCAAGATCTGGAAATCTTAATCTGATCATGGAAACAAATATGAGCAAGATTGTTGATAACACTTCTAGGGGGGATCTTTATATTGCCCCATGGAACTATAGAGCTTTCGAGGACCCATCTCCGGATAGATATTGGTTGCAAATAGAGGCAATTGATCTCAAGGGAAAGTCAACTTTGACTGATCTCAGGCCTTTTTCTATAAATGGTCTTAATGCTAAGATCTCATGGACTTGGTTGGAATTTAAAGTCATGGGATGTCAATGGACGCTCCTGTATTTCCCATTACTGTGGTCTGCTCTGTGTTTCATGCTCTCCATTCTCATTATCCCGAAATCTTTGCTTATTTTTTCAAATAAGCGTTTCACTTATAAGAAATTTGTTTCTGATAAAAGCTTCAAAAATTGTATAGGATGGTTTCTGCAGGAACTTTCAATGGTTCATGGAGTATGGTTTGGCATGTTAGGATACTTATTTTACCTTGTATTGTTCCCATGGTTGGTTGGAAAAGTTTTTACAGATGATGATATTAGGGGATACATGACTTACATGGGTTGGGCAGTTAAATCTGTCAATGGGAGTGAGAAACATGAATATATTGGATTTCCAGATGTAATGGTTGTAGTTATTCCCCATATTGTATTTGTGGTTTTTCCTTCTATTTTGGTCACTGGATTTTTGGTTGCTGAGAAAGATATCTATAGGGAACATTATTTATCTGTAACAGGAAAGAAAGATGACAATGATGGTGAAGAAAAATCAAAATCTTGTGTTGGAATGCGGTGGATCCGAAAATTTCTTTTCGTTGTTTGCTTGGTAATCTTATGGATGCATTTTAAGGTAAAGTCTCACCTACTAATCTATACATTATGTTTACAATTTCTCTGAAATGTGTGGTTTAATAGAGCATGTTGTTCAAGTAGTTGTATATGCTGATCGTAATTATTGTTTCACTTCCAAGTTTGAATAAATTGACTTCTGATAACTTTGGTAGGATTTAGTATGATTAATAGCTGTGGTCTTATCTATCATTATATGGTTTTCCAAATGTAGATATGTTCTATTTCAATATTTGTGCGATCGATTCTTAATTTTTATGAAGATTTTGGATTTTAATTTTTTTATTTTATTTTTGGTTGCAGAGCTGCATGGCGCTTGTTAAAGCGTATGAGATGAATCCAATTCTTCATTTTCCAGTATATTGCTTCATAATCCCTCTACTGTTGACTTATGTTGTCTACAAAACTAGAAATGTATAGTAACACTAAGGTGACGTTTGGTTGGAGGTAATGAAATGGAATGGAATGGAATGGAAAGGAAACAATTTTCATTCCATTCCTTTGTTTGGTTGCATTTTAAAGTATTGGAATGGCATTCCAATGGAATGCTCTTTCCACCATTTTGGTGGAATGGCTATTCTATTTTAAAAAGAAAGGAATGACCATTCTAATGTAACAAGAAAAAAAAATTAATTATTTTTTTATCAATTTTTTTTATGCATTTTAAATTTTATTCCATTCCTATTCCCATTCTCATTCCTATTCTTATATTTTCATTCCTCCCAACCAAACGCCTCCTAAGTGTATAAGAGCATGTGATCAAGTACAATTGTCTAAGAAAAATACACCTAACTTTACATGATATTAGTATTTAGATATTATTAAAATTCTTGCCTTACCCATAAGAATTCTTTAAGATATGGTCATTTTGTCCATAAGAATTCTTGAGATATGTTTTGTTTGTCATTGAAGTGTACATGACTTATGTAAAAGAATTCTCATTACGTATGTATGAACTAATAATGATGTATAAATATTATGCATTTATGTATGATACATTAGTTTTGGGAAAAATTCAACTTTTATGAGGATTACACAAAAGTTTAAATTTATAGTAACACAATGTGAGACTACAAAGGGTTCACATTTTGTAGGTTTTGGCAAACATATTGAAAGGTGTTTTGGGGCTTTATTTTTGAGACACAGAGTACTTTTGTTCTTGGGCGGTTGATCATTGATAATATCATGGTGTCTTTGAAAATCATGTATTATTTGAAGTAGAAATGTTGGGAAAACGGGGCAAATGGTTGTGAAACTTGATATGAGTAAAGCGTATGATTTATTGCCAGCAGAGAAATCAGCCCCAACAAAACCAACAACACCCGTAACAACAAAGTCCTACTGGAGGCTCAAATATCCAAGTTGATTTATTGCTCCAATTCATGATGGAGACTAGAGCCTCCATTAAAACTTTAGAAACTCAAATGGGACAGTTGACTGCTCAAATGGGCAACCGTACTCAAGGGAATTCACCTAGCACTAGTGAGGTAAAGGAAAAAGAGCAATGTCAAGCAATTTCGTTGAGGAGTGGAAAGAGTTATGAGGGACCTAGTGGCAAGCAACCAGTTAAAGATGGGGTTCAGGATCAACGGGCACAAACACAGGCACCAAGGGAAAAGAAGACTACTGAGGGTCTTGCACCGAAAGAAGCTTCGCATCCGATCAGCATAGATCATCATATTAAAATTCATTACCCTCAAAGACTCCGCAAGAACAATCTCGACAAGCAGTTTTAAAAATTTCTTGAAATATTCAGGAAGCTGCACATTAACATTCCATTTGCAGAGGCCTTGGAACAAATGTCAACTTACCTGAAGTTCATGAAAGAAATTTTAGCTAAGAAAAGGAAGTTGGAAGAACTTGAGACAATGGCACTCACTGAGGAGTGCAGTGAAATTTTGTAGAAGAAACTACCGCCCAAGCTTAAAGATCCGACCAGTTTCAATATTCCATGTTCTATAGGGGTTCGGTGGAAACTAAAGCTCTATGTGATCTGGGAGCAAGCATTAATCTAATGCCCTTGTTTGTCTTCAAAAGGCTAGGATTGGGAAAAGCAAAGCCCACAACAGTGACTTTACAATTGGCAGATCGTTCTTTGACCCATCCTCGTGGGATAATTGAAGATGTACAGGTGAAGGTTAATAAGTTTATCTTCCTAATTCTTGATATGGAGGAAGATTCAACTATTCCCATTATTTTTGGAAGACCATTCTTAGCTACGGGGCGATCATTAATAGATGTTCAAAAGGGGGAGTTAAAGTTGCGACTGCAAGATGAAGATGTCAATTTTAATGTTTTTGCTCCAATTGACATTCCTACCTATTGCAAGATTGAGATGGTGAAGGGTTCTTTTGTTATAGCTGATAAAAAGAGAGCAAAGCCTAAAGAGCGACTTCGAACGATTCGGCGTCGTTGGAAAAGATTGATGTGTGGTTGTTATAATGAGATTTTCTCACCTGGAAACTCGAGACCAGGCTCCTATAAAAATGACACGTGGACTCACTCTTCTCGAGGAGAGCTGAGATGTCAGTGAGAGACCTCTCGAGTATAAACCTCGCCTGAACCAGACTCAGCGGGATGATGTGACCATGACAGAGTCTAGTCACATTCGTATATCTCGCATAAAATAGGACCAAGGAGCGGCTTAAGACTCGCATATACCGAGATGTATGCGAGGACTATTGAGATCCTCCTGCGAATTGTAAAGATCAATTCTTTACTCTGCGAGCTGGTCCGGATGACCCAACAACCCCGATAACCCAATAAGGATTCGCATGCCTTAGGTTGTCGACTTATTACAGGATGTCCGTATAAGCAACTCGAACAGGACGCAGACATCCCAGATTCGACTAGTCTTCTATGTACCTTATGCATGCGAGCTTATGCAAGAATATGAACAGACAACTCGCACTATAGAAGTCGCATACGTTACTGTATTTAGTGAATAGGGCCGAAACTGTTTTTCATTTATTGTATTTACATTTTTAATTTAATTATTGTAATTTAATGTACAAACGGATTTATAATGAATTCAATCTCTGTGTAATCAAAGGACACTTGCTTTGTATATAAAGGAGGGATCCAACATGAAATGAACAAGATAGAAAAGCCTTGCAACAGTGGACTAAGCAGACCGTGATCTGACTGATACATTCGGACCAAAATTTGATTGGCATATTGGCTTGGAAGTATAATGCTCTAACAACATTTAAAAGATGCTGATGTTTTCTCTCAACGATAATATTTTGTTCAGGTGTTTCAACACAAGCAAAGTCATGCAAAATTCCATGTTGTGAAAATAAATCTTTGAAGACTAATTCTGGTGCGTTATCAGACTTGAATTTTTTTAAAAAATGCAATTGAATTGTGTTTGTATATAGGATAAAATTTGAGGAATGATATGAGAGACATCAGATTTTTGTTGCATGAAATAAATCCAAGTGAAATGAGAGTGATCATCAACTAAAGTAAGAAAATATCTGAAATTAGAATAAGAGGGAATGTGATATGGTCCCCAAATATCACAATGTATTAAATCGAAATTGTTTGCAGCAAAATGATTATTATGGGAAAAATGAAATTTCTTTTGCTTAGCTTTAGGACAAATATAGCAAGGAGTAGAAGTATGTAAAGAACTAGTGTTACATTGTAATTGATTACTGAGTAAAGAAAGTCGTTTCTTAGAAGGGTGTCCCAATCTTGAGTGCCACACATCAGCTAAAACGGTGAGAACAGTTTCTGGTGCAGCATTGGAACCCAATATGTAAAGTCCATCCTTGTTCTTACCTCTGCCAATCACCTTCCTGTGAAGGTTGTCCTGTATGTAAAAATTGTTAGTATAGAATTCGACTTTAATGTTGTCATTTTTGGTTAGGTTGCTGACAGATATGATGTTAAATTTAAAGCTAGGGACATATAAAACATCAATGAGAATTAAATCATTATTTATGACAATGGATCCACTTTGATATACAGAAAGTTGTTCATTGTTAGGAAGAATTAAATTTATTTTGGATATGGGATAAATGACTTGAAATAACCTGACATTGTTGCAAATATGCCTTGTTGCTCCTGAATCTATAATCCAAGATTCATTTTGGGGAACAACAGAATATTTCAATAAGATGATACCTGTGGTGTCTGTTGATGTGCTAGGTTTTGAATTTGTCATACCATTATGTTGACCAACAAGGAGATTTTAAAGTTGTTGGCATTGCACAGCATTAAGTTGAGGAAGGAGAGTAGTCCCTTCATCACAGGCTCCCTTTGGATTATTGTTGGTTTGAACCTGGTTTGCAGCAGCTTCTTTAGGGTGATTTGATTTGTATCCAGGAGGATATCCATAGTATCTCTCCACAGTATGACCAAGAATATTACAGTGAGTGCAGAATGGTCCGTTGCGTTTGGGTTGATGTGTCTTAGCCCCTTGAGAATCAGGTTTTCTTTGTAGCATTTTTGTCACCTTGGAATGCAAAAGCCAAGTTTTGATTAGTGTTACTATCTTTGGCAAGACTTCCTTTCTGATGCTCTTCTTACGATATTAGGTGAAAGACTCGATTGATTTCAAGTAATGGGTCCATCAGAAGGATGCTGCTTCAAACTTGTGTGAAATGATCAGAGAGCCCCATGAGAAAAGACATTATGTACTCCATGTGATGGTGTTCTTGGAGCTTTTTGACTCCTCCACAAGAACAACCATTGCAGGTACATGATGACCTGTAGTTGGATAATTCTTCCCAAACAGTTTTGAGTCTTGTGAAGTACATACTCACTGTTTGGCTTTCTTGCTTCAAGTTCATCAGGCCTTTTTCTTAAGCTGTAAATGTGAGGACCATTCCTCTGATGGAACCTAACTTTTAAGTCATTCCAAATTGCTTCTGCATTGTAGAATGCTAGAGGAAATCTCTTTAGATACAGAGTTAAGAATCCAAGAGATGACAATGTTATTATTCCTAATCCAAGCATTGTACAATATAGATTCTGAAAGAGAGGGTTTAGAAATTGAACCGTCAAGAAACTCGAGTTTGTTCTTCACGGATATAGCCAACTGCATCGCCCTGTTCCATGAAACATAATTGTCATGTCCCGTCATAAGCTGAGACACGAGGCTGTTACCTAGATTATCATTATGATGCAGGTAATATGGATTGGAAGGATCTTCGACAGGATTTTTGATATGAGGACTTTGATTTTCTTGAATAGTGGGATCCGTGGATCGAACCTCAAAGTGCGACGATTGATCGTTATTCGACATTGCTGTTTCGGAAGAAAGATGACAAAACCAAGAACACTAGGGACACCAGGAAACGATGAGGAGTAGAAAGAAAACAGAGTGGAACGCCACCTTCGCCGGAGAAGAAAGCACGACAAGAAAAAGTGGGAGAAGAACTGGATCTAAGGGAAAGCCTGTCTTTCCCGCTCTTGATACCATGTTGCATAATGAAAAGAGAAGAGAAAAGGATTGTATTAATTTAGATTGAATGAATGAATGAAAAATACAAAGTACACCAGTATATATACCAACATAAACTAAGCTAACCAGAGTTAGCTGAACACACTAGAGTTAAGCCTAAACTCTAACTATAAGTACAGGAAAATAGGAACCAACTCTCTAACTAACAAGATAGACCAACTAATTTAACTGACTAATAACCATAACCGACAAAGGTGAGAGGCAATTCTTGATATATAAAAATCAATATATCCTCCTTCTCAACTGCTTACAAAAAAAAAAAATTAAAATATTATTATTGAGCTACGTGACAATTTTTGTATAACATCTTTTTCCTTCATTTTTTTGTGGTTTAGTTTATTATTATGTTCTCATTTGCAACTTTGAAAATTGGAAAAAGAAATGTTTGAAAAGAATTTAGAAAGCAGACAAAAATTGGTGATTACGTTTCATGCAGTGATTATACTGTGTTATGAACAAGGAAAAATAATATCAATTTGTTAATCTATTATCTATCGTGTTTAAAAAAAAATCTTTATTGTATCAAAGAAAAAAAAAATAGTTAATCTATTATCATTTACCAAAATAAAAGAAACACTTCATCTATTACCTATTATTATTAAAGAAACACTTTACATGTTTGATAAAATTATTTGTATTACATTTTACATGTTTTTATTTATGGAGTATATATACAAACTAGATATTTAAATATTTTATTTTTTGAAAATTCATTTCAATATAAAAGAAAGAAAAACAAATGTATTAACTTTTTTCAAATAATAACAAAGTATTGCAATTAATTATATTTATTTTTATTTCTTTATAATATTAAAAAAAATTAAGTTGCCACGAGCAATAGTATATATACTAGGTGAATGTACGTGCCGAGCCACGTATTGCTAGTTTCATTTAAGATTTTGGTCTTTGACAGAAGTGGTATATCTGCAATCACACAAAGATAGAAGTGGTATTTCTGCTTCCTATGCTTATCCAGAGAAAACATTATGTTTAATTTTTTGGGTTTAATTATTGGATTTATTTGTTAACGTGAGATCAAACTAATCGTTAAATTTAACAGAATATTCTTTTACTTTTAAGTATATTATGTTATATATTTATAGACTTTCACATTCTTAGTGAATTACTAATAAGCACCAATAATATTAAATATGTGGCTAAGATGATTTTTTTAATTTAAAAAGAGATTATTAATATTTAAAAGATTGTTTAATTTTTTTGATTTAATTATTGGGTTTATTTGTTAACGGGAGATCAAATCTAATCGTTAAATTTAATAAAATATTCTTTTATTTTTAAGTATATTATGTTAATATATAAAGATATACCAATAAATATGAATGTATAGAATGGAAAACATGAAAAACAATATAGTACTATAACCTTTTTCGCTAGAGGGTTACTTTGAAACAAACATTAATAATCATAATTTTGTGGCTTGGCCCAAATTATCTGTAGCCAAAAGTTGTGTTGTAGTACCTAATTAACTTTTAGCGACATTAATTTAGTAGTTAATGTTGCTTTTATAGTGATAGTTAGTTAAAAATGACTTATTAACTTAATTAATTACGATCTGACTATTAGTGCTCTTTATGGTGACAACTAATTATAATTGTGACCTTAGCCATATATATTTGATAATAGTTTTGAGGGTTGCTATTTGTTCGACACAACAAATTATTTTGGCGTAGTATTAATTATTTGTATTTACCAAGCGCACAGATTCTTCAGCTGCGATGGCTAGAATATCAACACAAGAGACAACACCAGGACAAGCATTCTCAACGGCAGTTTTAATATTAACCACAACTTCAAAACCTCTAGCCGAGTTAATATTTCCAAAACCTTCTTTTTCGCTCACTATTGTATCAGTGCTGTCCAACAATAGCGATCCATCACAACCCTACAACATTAAAATTATATTAGCAATATATATTTTTTAAAAGGAAATTATATTATCATCAATATTAAAATATATATATATACAGTATAGACAAACTGAAAAAAAAACATCGATTATACTAATTAAGATAAGAGTGTTTAATATGTATATACAATAACAAAGCAATCGTGGAAGTGAAGACGAATGAGACTGGCAGCAATACGAGGATCAGTCTGCAGAGCTTGTTGAATGACCCCTCCTACAATATTGGTCACACTTGGGCAGCTTTGCATGTAAAAAAATGGAGTGAGCTGAGCAAACCCTCCAGCCAAAAAGCCAATGCAGCAAAGACTTATTACCAAAATATATTGTGATGAGTCTGCCATTTTTTTGGTTTTATTAAGCCCAATATATCTTTATTGTTTATTGTGGGCAGAGCATTAAACAATAGTCATAAATGCTGATTACGAAGATAAGCCAAAACCAAATATATATGAATTAGTGAAATAAAGATCTTTATAGATTAGATACGTTTGTTAGAGAAATATGTGGCTAAGATGATTTTTTTAATTTAAAAAGAGATTATTAATATTTAAAAGATTGTTTAATTTTTTTAATTTAATTATTGGGTTTATTTGTTAACGGGAGATCAAACCTAATCGTTAAATTTAACAGAATATTCTTTTATTTTTAAGAATATTCTGTTAAACCAAGAAATGTCGTTAGATAGGCACTTTTAATATATAAAGATATATATAAAAAAGGCAGTAGTCATCATAAATTCCCAAGAGAATGTCTTCATTGCTTACATAGTGTCAAGTTTACCATGAAAACATAAAAAAGCAGCAATTATTCAAGAAAAAGATAAAAAGAAATAGAATTTGTTCCTATTATGATCCTGCCATGGTAAATCAAAACTCAAAAGTTGAGCATATTATCAATGTTTGAAACACTTTTCTAAACACAAAATCAAATTGGCAAGACTTTCCCGGCTTCTCTGTGTCGCTCGCCCCCCCATGTACATAATTTTGCAACCATAAGCGAAAAATTAAGAAAAAAACTGCAAGTCATCATCATCAACAAGAACGAGAAGCCATTACAACAACGCCTCCTCAACACATGAGACGATTACACCACCAAAATAGGTTCTAAAGTTCAAGACGAGGCTTTACAAGGTTGTCACTAGTTGAATGCTGGTCGTGCCATTTAAGACGGACTACTCGAATTTTCTTCCAGCCTGTATATTGTGATCTCCTGTTGCTTGAAGTACCGTCTATCCTCTTCATCGACTAGAACGAGATTCAGATAATACTTGACGCTAAATTTGTTGTTGATATTTCGATGAGTTGGTGTCAGTTCGTAGGGACTGAGAAACAGTCTGATTGGAATTGATTCACCTAAGAAAACAAATTTAAGCATTAAGCGAGTAAGAAAAATCATTGAATCATCATCCAAGTTTCATCAAGTGTTAAAATAGCAAATGATCAATCTCTGCTACTCTTTTTCACAAATCTCCACTTATAAATAACTTTACCTCTGACTGGAGCACCGTCCATCAATTCAAACTTAGCTAGTGTTTCAGTCTCAACATGGGTATTGGTCCCTGAACCAGTAGACTCTCTGCGTCGGATTTCTAAATCCATATTTTTAATCTTGATTCTTACTAGAAGAAAATAGATCTTCCCAATAATAACGTCTTTCAGATGATATCTGCAATAATTATACCACAATGTTAAATCTGTAACAGAAGCACTTACAGAACTATGTTGTCGATATATATACCCATTTTTTTATTACTGAAAAAGAGCGACGGCCTTGGTTGCAAAACAAGATGTGAATGGGTCAGAAACATGAAAATCCAGTTTTAGCTTAAGAAAAGTAAAACATAGATGATAAAAAGTGTAATACTTACTTGCTTTTGTTGTACTCAAACTCAATGTGCAGGCAATCTTCAATTCCAACTTCCATCTGCAAAGATGTGGATTTCAACAATCATCCAGGGGACTAACAATGGGATATGTAATTGGACAGCACACCGATAAAAACAGTAAAATACAACTAACAAATGGAATGTGCATGGAAGACTATCTCCTATTGAAAATATCTAACAAAGTTCTAATAAAAGAGATGCAGAATTTACAATTAATAAAAAAAAATGTGGGGGCCTTACCTTGATGCTGTTGTTAATTGATGGAGGTGGGGTGTAGTTACGAACCTAAATAGTAAAGTTGAAACATTAGAAACTCGAAATGCAATGCTCGTTCATACAATACATAAAATCACAATAAAGTAAAACGTAAACAGAATAAGTATCTCATGGTGTTACAACCAATCAATGGAATCATATATCTAAAGTACACAAGACGTAAAGAACTTTCATTCAGGCATATGGTAATTTGCAGTACATGTTAGTTAGACAGGCTAGAGACAATCATATACTTGGATATTTGATATTTTAATAGGTTGAGGTATCGGGAAAGGAAATAGGAAGAAATTTAGATACTAGATAGCTTGGTATTACATTGACCTCCAATAATATCGGTCCAATGTTGAATTTCCCCAACCTTTGAAGGGGGCACCAAAAGGTAGACTTATGAAAGTAAGATTGATAATAACTGCAATCATGCACTGCCACTTTTGGATATCAAAGCAATGGTTTCTTATCCCTCAATCAATCACAAAAGTGGTAAAAATTATACTTAAAGAGTGTCTGAAACTGGAGCAAAGAATAGTACCCAGCATTCTCTAACTAACTATTGTACTGCTTCCTGGATTAGGAGTTAATTTGAAGCATAAGCAAATAAATAATAATGGAGACTGAACCCTGTTCTAACTTCCTCAGAATTAATAAAGAAAACACTTGAACAATGAGATAGAAACATGAGATAGAAACTACATGTAAACAGACCCACACTACATAGTAAAAGAAATCAATCATTACCATAAAGTCCTGGTATTCCACTATGCTTCCAGTGTAACCACGGCTAATTGTAACTTTCAAGACGTACCTAGAAAGAGCAAGCCATTACAATCCCGAATAAGTACATTTCCTCAACATCACAAATCACATAGGAGTCAATAAAAATGGTATTCGTTTAAGTGCTCCATGGAGGCAGCAAATGAAAATAATAAATTAACAGTACAAAGGTGCAACCAGTTCACCTTAGCCTCACATTCACCCCATTGTATGTCTCATAAGGCATTTCAACTGTAGAAAACTCAAATGGAAATGTCTTCTTTTCATATATTTCTCCAGGAATGTCTAGTTCACGAACTACAATGAATTCAACAAACTTAAAGATCATACAAAGTAAAAGTATTACTAGAAATCCAATCAGCAGATGTATTTATATATTCATCATATCTAGTTATTGAAATGAAAAAGATATTATCAACTATTGCTACAATGAAAAATAATACAGCAAGCTCAAAATAATCTGAATCTCCATTTTCTGAATAAGTTTTTCATGAGAAAATATAATAAAAATAAATAAATTTCAGCATTGCAGAAGTAAAAATTGTCTCAAGACAATAGCAAAAAGCAAAAAGTATACTCACCAAGGGAAGTAAAGTCATAGAAGTTGCCTCTGTCAAAGTACATCTCTGCAAAGTAAAACACAATTAATAAAGTTATCTTCATAGTTATATAAGGAAAACAAAAACTAAGACCAATCTATCTAACAAGTATGGAATTAATAATTCAATGCAGAAAATGGGTAGAACATTAGAAAAGAGCATGCAAAATACCCTCACTACATGTAAAAGAATTCATCCGAGTTTAAACTAGGCAGATTCCATTGGTACTAATATTATAGGAAAGGTAAAATATCAATTAAACAATCAGTAATTCATCTTAAATGTTCAAACATTCATTATTGTCAGGACTTCATGAATATCATGGAAACAATTTTTTTTTTTTTTTTACTTTTAGAGTCTTCACAGTATATCTCCTCTTTTTTTAATGACATATCACAGAGAAAGGTCGCACCAAACACTTACCTATCTGGCCGAGAAGCTCAACTTTTATACCATTGTGTTCAACCTTCTTTCCTGGAACTGGCTCAACAGAGACCTGAAATTGTGCCACAAAATATAAATATCTTTAGAATATAACTAATGTGAATGTATACAATTCTAAGAATCAGATAAATCCTATCAGTAAACACACCTTGCCAGCAATGTTTTCTTGACTTTGAAATAGCGGGACCATCACTGTTTGACCATTTTCCTTCTTGAATGGAACCTTAAATAAGAAACAAAAGCAAACTCCAAAATCAAGTTCTATACCCACCTCTTCTAATTTTCTAAATTTCCACTTCCTACAACAGCATCAAATTTCAAATTACAATCTTGCAATAATTATGTTAGTACCTGCTTGCGGTTTTTCGCATCGTTAAATGTGATTGATATGTTACAAGATGGTTTGAAAGCTCCGATCAAGTAATTCTGAGAATCAATCAAAAAAAAAAATGTTCAATTCAATTTACATTTTTTTACTATGACAATAAAACATAACAATCACATACTGCTAATATGATCTTACCATTTTTTCTACTGATAAAAACCAACTCCCAAAAGCTCCCTTACTCAACAAAACCTGCAAAAAAATTCAAACAAATTCACAAAAGGCAAATGCATGCATCTAAAATCACACACCAAATCACCCAAGAACTCAAGCTTAAAATTTTCGAAAACCCTAGAACTTAAACAAAATCTCCCACATCCCCGTACACACACAATCAAATGACTCAAATTCAACAGCTAATTAAGAAGAGGAAGCGTTCCATCCGGAGGCACGCATGAATTACAAAATTCAGATACTAATCGAGATCAAAACGTACAGAAAAAATGTCACAACGAAAAAGCTTCACGTAAATACAATGATCAAGTAAATTAAATTCGTATTTGATGTACCTTGAGCTTGAATCTTGATCAGGAAGAGATTGGTGAGAAAGTGTGTTGTGAAAATTGAAAAGATGGAGGAAACCCTAGAGTGGAAATTGAAGAATTTTGGGGAAAATCAGATGAGAGAGTGGAAAATTAACGGATCCGAAGAGCATTTGGCAGTTGGGTTTTTGGGGACGAAGACTGCTTGTGTTTCTCTTCTCTTGCAGTCCCAGCTCAGTGCACGTGCCTTCTCACGTGCCTTCCTCACTTGGCTCTCTATTTTTTTAGGGTATTTGCGGCGAAACCCTCTCAATATTTCAATTGTTACATATGACTCTAATAAAAAAAAAGTTATGGCAAAAGTACTTTATCTTACAATATTATTGTAGTCGTACTTTTTTTTTTGGCTGTTAAGGGTCAATTAAGATCGTTAAGTGCTACCTCAAAACCACGTGGCGACATATTTTTTTAACTTATTTAATACGTGGTGTCGCTACGTGTTTTTAAGTTGACACTTGATGACTAAAAAAAGATATGACTGCAACAAAATCGTAAAATAAAGTACCTTTACCACTACTTTTTTTTTATTAAGGTCATATGTAACAATTGTAAATGTTAAGATAGTTTTGCCACAAAGAATTTTTTATGGCTAATTGGGATTTTTGTCTCCTAAACTTTAATATGTAACAAATCATTCCCTCTGAACTTTTTTGGATATTATAAATTCTCCCTGAACTATTGAGATTGTTAGATTTAATGACTTTTGTCTAATTTCATTCAATTTTACAAATTCGGTGATTGTTTATGCACTAAATCATGCTCCCTAGACTTTGATATCTACCAAATCATGCTCTCCAAACTTTGATATCTACCAAATCGTGCCCCTTGAGCTTTGACATGTATCGAATCATGCCCCCTGAACTTTCATCCATGTTAGACTTTCCTTACTAAAATTGGACAAAAGTCCTTAAATCTAATTATCTTAATAGTTCAATGAACATGATTTGGTACATGTCAAAGTTTGGGATGCAAAAATTCTAATTAGTCTTTTTTATTAGTCTTCTTTTTTGAGAATGTTCTACTTTTTAATAAATCATGCAATTTTATTAATAGCAATCAACTAAAATAATAGTTTGCAATCCAATCGAAAATTCTCTTCCATTAGAGACATGATTAGAATTAGAATTAGAAAAATGAGCCAAAGAATCAGTCGCCTAATTCTTATATTGTTTAACAAAAAAAATAATAATAAAATCAGAAGAAAAAGAATGCAACATCAGATTTAACCTTAAGAATACCTATACAATTTTCATCTATTGCTCAGAAGACACAACAATAGAAACTATTGTAGTAGGTTCATCCAACCTCGTAACTCCACTACTAACAACATCTTCAGTCGCAGAGGACTTATTATTCCCAACCACTACAACGATTTGATGGCAAGTCATCAAAGAACAAAGAAGAACCAACAATGAAATAAAATAAAACAAAACAAAACCATGTCACACAAATAAGGCTAAAACACTCAAAATCATTTCATAGAGACAAGACTAAAATACTCAAAACTATATCACAGAGACAAGACTAATCACAGTAGCAAAAATTGAATCGCAATGGAAAAACACAATCCCGGCTAAGCCCCACCTATGCCCAAGGAAGGTTGGCGAGCTTGGCTAGAGAAAAAAGACAACTTCCTGTAGCTATAAATTTACAAACGAGAAACCCTAATTTTTTAATTTAAAAATAATTAAGAAAAAACTTTTCTTTCATTTTGGTCTAGTTTGGATTAGCTTTTTTAATTTCTTTTTTAGCTTCTAAGATTAAAAAAAGTCTTGTTTAGATAAAAAAAAAAAGTATTTATTTAATGAGAAATGTTAAAAGGCGCTATTGGTGTTTAACACCCTCTAAGGTGTAATATCAATATTGTTGTAAGTGTTAGGTCCTTTAATATAATAATTTTTATGAAATATTGTTAACTAATCGTAAGGTGTCACTTTTAGGTGGTGTTGGACATTACTAGTACCTACTAACAATACCTTTTTTTTTTATTCATATGTCATTTTGACTCTTTTGGGAGAAGTTAAGATTTGTAATTTCTTCTAAAAAAAAGACTTTTGAGAAATTATTTCTAAAATTAGAATAATTTATCTACTTTCTAATTTACTCATAGGTTTTTTTGTATGATATTCAAATATTTTGAAAATAACATTTACATTAAAAAAATACAATAATTATCCAAACATTAATTAAAAGGAGTTATATTTTCAGAAAATAAAACAAAATATATAAAAGGCTAATTAGCAATTTTTCCCTCCGAACTTTGACATGTACTAAATCATGCTCCCTGAACCTTTTTAACAGCTAATTAATTGAATGAAATTAGACAAAAGTCCTTAAATTTAACAATCTCAATAGTTCAGGAGGAATTTTTAACAGCTAAAAAAGTTCAGGGGACATGATTTGGTATATGTCAAAGTTTGGGGGAAAAATTGCTAATTAGCCTATATAAAATTATGGATTATGAATTATGCTTAGTAATGAAAAAAAATAATTTTTTATTGTTCTAGGACAATTAATGTTGTTGCCCATAATTTGAGTAAATACTATTTTGGAACCTATGTTTTGTAAAAGTTACCGATTGGATCCGGTGTTTTGTTAAATGATAAAATAGACCATGTATTTTCCAAAATGGTAAAAATAGGACCTGAGCTTAATTTTTGACAACTTTTTTTTTAATATAACTAACTTGAAGACAATTCCTAATACTAATAGATATAGAAAATGTAAATAGTTTTGTCATAGCACTTTTAGATCGAATTATAATTAAATTTTATTTTGACAAAAAATCAATTTAAGGTCTTATTTGTACCATTTTAGAAAATACATGGTCTATTTTGTCATTTAACAAAATAGAGGGTCTAATTAGTAACTTTTACAAAACACAGTGTCCAAAATAGTATTTACCCCATAATTTTACTAAATTTGTTCTGTCTGTAGCAATTAATAAGATTTGGTGGCCAAATTATTCGAATTGTATGGATAACTTAATCATGGATACCAAGAATTTTGATGGTATCTCCTCTTCCTCATTTGTTAGACCTATTGCTTTATATTGTGAAATTTTGGAGTTTTCCCCTCCAAACAAAAAAACAATGGCAAAATAATTAAAGAAAAAAGAAATTGGCCGAGAGATCAATATTTATTCAAATTAATTTGAAAACTATTGGTGCTAAACAAATATGGGATAAGTTGAAGAATATCTCTTTTTTTTATACATTAATCAAAAATATTTTCATATAATATTTCACTGAAATGTACAAGTGAGTGAGTTGCCCAATATATCCTCACTTTCTATTTAAGTCTATCACATAATTTATATTAACTTAAGGGGTATAACGAGTACATAATCTATAAAAATAGGTATATTTTAAAAAATATGAAAATAAAGATAAAAATTAAAATATATAAAGTAAATGGGTATACAATATAATTTTTTTAAAAAAAAACATCATATACATTAGTTAACGGGCCACTTTTCAAAAAAGCTAATAGTCATTAACGGGCCAAAGCCCAATGTGCTCCATACTGGGCCTTAGAGAGACACTTTTGCAGCAAGGTGAACAAGTGAGACCCCAAATATAACAAGAACAATTTCGTTTGAGTTGTATCATCTGAATTGCCTCTTAGATAGTGGTAAAATTATTATAAATATTCAAATTCTATTCATTATAATTATATATTTATATTGATTGTATGTAAGTAATATTGAAAAATTACATAAAATGTAATTAAAACTATAACAAATATATATAATATAGTAGTTAGTTCATTAATTATAATAAAATGTAAAAATATATAATACGAATTCAAATCTGTATAAAAAAAATTAGTTTATTTAAATAAAATAGATCAGTTCGAATAAATTACAACACGAAAATTAGGGTTGTACATCGGTCGGTTTAGTCGGTTTATACTACATATTTTCTAACCCAACTTAAAGATCGGTTTGTAAAATTCTGCATACAACCTACCCAATTAAAAAAAAAAATCTTATTAACCCGACCAAACCGAAATAAGGTTTTTTTTTTTTTTTAGTGTCAACTAAAATAAAAATTAACCACATAAATACATAATATATGTGAGAAAGAATTTTATTGAGAGGTTGAGAAAGAATTTTAGGATTTTGGACTTTTTTTTAATATATATTATATATTATATAATATATATAAAATAAAAAAAATAAGTAAAAATCGGGTTAAATCGGGTTGGGCGGTTTAATTAGGCGGTTTGGGTCAATTTTCAACCCGCCCAATTAATTGATTGGCGGTTTAGAATTTTATCGTGTTATGTCGATTTGTATTTTTTATCGGTTTTGTCGGTTTGGTTTCGACGGATTATTCGGGTTGGGCGATTTACGAAAATTTTTGTACACCCCTAACAAAAATATTAAGATTACAACTTGTGTTGGGCCTATACTAAAGAATTCTTGACACGTGCAAATTATATTTGCTTAACAAAACTTATATTTTTTCAAACTTTATAAAATTTGGCTTAGACGAGTATAACACACACGTATGTATTTACATCGATTAGCGATTAGAGTTTCATATGCACATTATGATATTACTCAAACGCTTTGTTACAAGATGCATGAGTGTTACATGCTCACCACAAATCACACAAAATATAGCACCTATATCCACCAACTAGGTGATCTCACAATATTTTATAACATTGAGTTAAAAAAAATGTTAATTTCTGTTATATTATTTTATAATATAATAAGTGTAGATTAAAATGTAGTAATATATATTATTATGTGAAAAATATGTATTAAGTGTTTGGTAAATAAATTGTGTAACATATAATTTATTTAACCTAAAATTGTAACCTACACTTTATAACATGGAGAGGAGTTACAAAGTTAATTACTTTTGTAACTTCTTTTGGTTGATCATAATATTGTGTAATAAAAGAGATGTTACACAATTTGATGATAGGATTCAAATGGTTTGAAATATAGTTGTTACAAACTATATTAATGCTCATTATATGAGAGAAATGAGATGGTGAGTTTGAATTCTAAGTGTGATCACCTAAACACTATATAAAGGAGTCTAATGTGCTCATTTGAGAGAGATGAAGTTTTCTATCAAGAAAGCACTTTGCTAAAAAACCCTAAGGCTTGATAATTCCCAAAGCTATTTCCTAGAGAGTTCCCTTAGAACTTAGAGATAGGGGGAAATAAGCTTTTGAACAAAGGTGTAATACCTTGTTCATGTCATGGTGATCCCCACTATTCTACACTCAAAGTTGTGAGTGAGTATATATATATATATATATATATTATTCTCTTGTTATATATATATATATATATTTTACATGTGTTGTAATCTATTTTCTTCTACCTTTCTTATATATAATATATATAGTATATATATATATTGTAACATTTATTTAATCTCTTTTGTTGATCCTTGTATTATATTGCAATAGTATTATAATGTCTTAATTTTCTTCCATTGTAATAATATCTCTAACAATTTCTATTTGAAATATATGTGTTTACAAAAAGTAGCACCAATATCCACTACAAGATCGGCCGAGTTGAATTGAATCTTAAGAAATATATATTTTCGGGGCTTTTATTATAAGGATAGATGGTATGTTTAATTTGTATAATTTTAAAGGAATTTTTTCTTTTCATTTGGCCCTTGAATTAGGTGAGCTCTAGGCGCGAGCCTTAACCTAGGGCTAACACTATCAGGGTTGACCGTCAATTTTAGTGAGCCTAAGAAAAAAAATAGGCCTTATTTAAAAAACATGTGGTATTTTCAAAAGAGGAATTTACACTCCATGTAGGATTTTAAAAGTTGTTTACTTAAATATGACACTTTTAAGTTTGACCAATTTATGTGGTATTTTTTATTTTTAAGTATTTTTATGGTATTTGATATGTCATATATATATAAATTAGGTTTTCAAAGCCCACATTTAATAGTTTTATTTATTTTTAGGCAATTTTATAGGGTAATTTTTAGTAATTTTTCGATCACATCAGTTTTACTATAATGAGTTTCCTTCATTTTTTTATTGTGTTTTGTTTTTTTTTATTATAAATTATACTTTTATATAATCGAAACCAGTTTCTTAATAAAGAAACTAATTTCTTAATGAAAAGCTAATTTCTTGATGAAGAAACTAATTTCTTGATAAAAAATTAGTTTCTTAATGAAAGATCTTTGGTGATTGATTTTGATCGCATGAGAAACTAAATTTGAATCGCATGAGAGAGAAAAAAAATCTTGTGTGGTTGGAGAGAGCGTGAGCATTTTTTGAAAAATTAATCTTTTTTTTAAAATGTTTTTTATAACATTTTCTATTTAAATAGCTATATATTTAGTTAATTTGATTATAAACGGCTATATTTAAGGGCATTAACTTTACATGTCATATAGATCAAAATTTTTATTTATTTTCTTATATTTTTATAAATATTCCTTTTTAAAATTAATAAAAAATTATATATATTTTTATAAGAGAAAATATTTTTTTAGACTCTTCGATTAAGTCGATCTTAAGCGCGTACCTAACCAAGACTAATATTCCATAATTTAAACATAAATCATTATTCAAAGTCGAATCATGTAAAATTGCGTTCTTTTATTCTTATTTACTTTTTCAATCCCTTTTTCATATAGAATTATTACATCTTTATAATTCATCTTATACTAAAGAAAAGATTATCACTTAATTGCATTTTATAAAAGTTATTACTTAATTAGTTGATAAATATGATACATTAACCTAAATATTTTATTTAATTATATGAGATTATTTTCAACAACACTTATGTCACCCCTATATACTCATACTATATACGTTTGAATTTTTGAGTCTAGTGGGTATTATTATTTTGTTAATTTCCATTGCTAAATTTGAAATAATTACTATTGACTTATCATTTTGATTTTATTCATAAATGTCAAAAGAGTCACTTACATAGAAGGATCCGTTTACATTGGATGGAGTAATTTTCACATTACACATATAATCCTTAATCATTAATTAATTTATTTAATTAGTACTTATGTTATGTTTTCATATATTTTGCACTCTTCTTACGCAATTAATTCATAATTATTATATATTATTTGTTAAAAATATTATAGTAGTCTAGAAAATGTTACTATATGATTGTGATATTTTTTGGGGTTTCCTTATAAAAAGTTTGATTAGTGATGTGCATGTACTAATTTGACAATTTTCACATTATATAATCTTCAATATCAAGATATACAAATTATAATTATATAAATGATATTAGTGGTCCAAATAATATTTAAAGAAAAGTAGTTATTCAATGATGATGATATCATATAAATATTGAAGAGATTTTTCAATTACAATATAATCACAACATTGTAAAATATTTGTTTAAAAAAACAAAACAATATTGTAACAATTTGACATAGACGTTTTAAATAGGTTTCGTCTAAATCAATATGAAATATAATTTGTGTTCGAACAAAAAACTCATATTAAAAAAAAAATACTATCATATCTTATAATTGATAACATTGAAAAATAAATAATAAATTAAGTAATCACAATTCATGATGATTTTGAACTTTAAATTTTGTATTGATCAATCTCAATTCTTTTTTAAAAAATTCTCTAAAGATTATCTTGACAAAATTTTAATTAGATAATAAGTGAGTTAACATTACGTAAAAAAATCAAGAGTATTTTTCTCTCGTAAAGAAAAATAAAAATAATAAGTTAAATCTGTTGGAAAATTTTTAATGTAATTATCATCAATAATTATAAATTTTGTAATATATACAACACAAATCTTGTTAATGATAGGACTGATTATAAGGGTAAGTAAGCCAACCGTACACTTCGAGTCCCGAACATTGAGACCCAAGTAAAAGAAAAATTTATTTTTTTGAATAAAGGAATAATTACATATGGCACTATTTTTTTTTGTAAAAAATTTACATTTATACGTTTAAAGAATTTGTTTTACATTTTTACGGTTTCTATAAAAATAACACGAAAATAACAAGAAAACTA
Source organism: Cannabis sativa (assembly GCF_029168945.1). Lineage (NCBI taxonomy): Eukaryota > Viridiplantae > Streptophyta > Magnoliopsida > Rosales > Cannabaceae > Cannabis > Cannabis sativa. The sequence goes on along the minus strand of NW_026870038.1, from coordinate 261,184 downwards.
TATAAAAGTAACATGAAAATAACATCAAAACAGCAATAAAAAAATAACATACAGGTAATAAAAAATCAACAAAAAATTAACATGAATACAAAATAAAAAGAACGTATTTTTCTGTAAATAAAATCAAAAAATTCGTAAAAATATTTAAAATTCTGTGAAACCGTATCTTTGTAATTTTTTGTTATTTTTGTGTATTTATTAAATTATCCCATAAATAAAATATTATATAATTAGAATATATAACAAATGTTATTTGGTATATTGGTACGAGGTTAAAGGATCAATTCTAAATTTCTACTTTTAAACAAATATTTAATGTGTAGCTATGAAAATTAAACTTATCTTGATGATTAAAGTAGTAAAATTATTTCGATAATAATTAAAATATATATAAAGTCTCAAAATTTAACTTTATCACCCCATATACCTTATGACTAGTCCTACATCTAGTAGCCAAATAATTTCAATCCCTTGGACAATTTTTATGGGTGTTAACAAGTAAATATCATTTTACAATATAAATATATACTTTCACAAATTATACTAATTTAAATTTAATAGATCTTCATTTATCCCCTACTTCTTTTTTCTTAGATTCTCTCAAACTTAATATATTACACAGACAAAACTAATTTTTAAAAAAAAATGGAATGGACCAATTGGGAGTTAACTTACTTAACCCCATGTAAATAATTCATGATGTAATAGAAACAAAAATAATTACAAAAAAAAAAAAACAACAAAAATAATATTAAAAAAAAAAAAAAACTATTTTTCGTGACGTGAGCCTTCTTTATTGTCAATAAGGCCCAAGCCCAAATCAACCATGGGCTCTTCTTTCCTTCTACTGCCCAATCTCAAAAGCCCATATAGTTTCTTGAACTCACTAACAGTTGGCATATTTTCCCGGCAAAAAACCGTCGCCGGTTCAACCGACTCGTCGCCGGTCCGGCCAGAACTGCTGTTGCTCAGCCTATGTTGCGGCGGAAGCATTTTGTTACTCGCTCCGTTTGCCGGACCGGTTCCGCTGCTTTGCAGAGCCGAAATGACCGATTTCAGAGCCCGACTCGGCGACGTCCGATTCGATATCATCAACTCGCCGATCTCCGCCGGGCTGAGACTCGCTCCGGTCTGGAAAATCTCTTCAACTTGAGGGAATAGCTTGTGTTCCTTTAACCCTAGGTAATTATTGGCTAAACCTTTAAAAGCAGAGAAATCGCAGAGAGGAAAATGGATGTGAACATCGATTCGACCTGGTCTCATTACGGATTGATCGATTTGATGATCTTTGCTGTTCATCGTGAATACCAAAACTCGTTCTTCGCCGCAACTGGAGATTATACCGTCCATGAAGTTTAGTAATCCCGATAAACTCACTCCGCCGGCTATGGCAGCGGTGCGTTTCCCGGTTAAGAATCTGTCGAGATCTTCGACGACGATGAGTGATTTCGGAGTCGTTTGGAGAAGTAATGTTTTCAAATCGGAGTCGTCGGAGACTTTGGAGATATCGATATCGTACACGTCGTAGCAGAGAAACCTAGCCATGGCGGCAATGAAGCTGGTTTTTCCAGTACCGGAAGCTCCGTAGAGTAAATAGCTTCGTTTCCAAACGCGACCTAATCTGTGGTAATATTGCTTGGATTTGAGAAACAATTCTAGGTCTGATTTGATTTTTGTCTTCAATTCCGCGTCTACAACGACGGTTTCGAAATTAGCCGGGTGTGTGAAAGGAATTGATCTCCACCGTTCGTTTTCTCCCGAGAGATTCAGGTGAAGTTTAATCTCCTTCTTCCTCTGTCCAATTTCATCTGAAACTGATAGAATGTGCTGGAAATACTGACGAAATACTCTTTTCTTGTCGTTTTTCTTGATTTTGAGAACGAAAGACTTGATTCCATCGGTGTTAGATTTCTGATTGGTCCAACAAACTCTGGCGCCGAGGAAAGTATCACGAATCGATTGGGTAGCGTCGAGGTGGAAGAAGATGTCGTTTGATTTGGAACCTGAGAAGAGGTTGGTAGAGTCAGAATCTTCAACAGAAGGGAGAGAATTCAGGTACGTTGATATCTGATTATACAGCTGATTTTCCTGAAAATGGTCATTGTATTGTGGAACTTTGTAGAGTTGGTATACATGAAAATGGTCCATGAATGATTGCCATGTTCTAACCAGAATCAAAACCAGAGATGTTTTTGATAAGAATCTAACAACCAAACCTAAAGCTATGAAGATGAATGAGTATGTAAATAGAGTAGCCAAAACCATATTTGGTCCAAACCAGAATTAAAAACCAAGAGAAATGGGGTGTCTTGGTTTTGAGTTCTTAAGGTGTAAAAGACTAGTTTTTGAGCTTGAGATTCATTTTGGGTTGGAATTCAAAAACAAGTAATGGGGTTTTGGTTTATTGAGGTATGAAAAAGACTAGATTTTGAGGTTGGGTTAGAATTCAATAACAAGAAATGGGGTTTATTAAGGTGTGAAAAAGACTAGATTTTGAGGTTGAGAATTACTGATTGAATTGTTTGGGAAGAAGGAAAATTAGAAATGGAATTATGGGGTGTGTCTGATAATGAGAAATGGGGTTCTTCCTTCAAGATATTAAGGTAGTTGGTTTATTGGGGGTGTGATGTGACTATGGGAATGGCTACTTATTAAGCCGGCATATTTAACAAGGTCAAAAATTAACTATTGTATGTACGTGGAAATAAACCAAAAGAAAAGGCCTAGAAGAAGGTAGATAAAGATTGAAGCTAGCTAGTAGCCAGTTTCTTTCTTCTTTGGCTGTGAATGTACGACCATGGAATATGAACCATATACATTAGTTAGGAATAATTGGTCGTAAATATATATTATTGTATTGTATTATATTAATGTGTACTATTTTAGTTAGAAAATAAAAGAGCTTTGATTATGTCACATGTGTGCATTTTTGTTCAATGGTATTGATTGACTGTATAATTATATATTATATAGGTTGGCTTTTTTAAGTTTAGGACAAACGGCGCTGGATTTGTACGAATTATTTATCATCATCATCATCAAGTGCTTAATTTATGCAAACTTTATTAGTTTTTTTCTTTTTGTTGTTTGAAATGTTGGGGTAATCATCACATGTTTTAGTTTTATAATATACAAATTTGATCACTCATTCATGAGGGAATGATAGAATGTGGTTGTCTGATGAGACCTGTTCTCTTCTCTGTCACCACCAATATTATGGATTGAATTGTATTCAAATGTCCCTACAAGAAAAAAAAAAGGTGTATACAAATGATTTTCTTTTAACTTGGGATATTTCTTATTTTGCATATTTATACTTATTTGTTATTTTTATTTTTATTATCGAGTTTTATTTTTACTTAAAAACATATAAATACATCTCATTTTATTATTATTTTTTGTGTAATATATATTTTAAATTTTTTCACTTACTTTTTCATTTTCTTTTCTTTTTTTATTATATTCTACAAAAGTACATATATTAAATAGAATATAATTTAGGGGATAAAAAATAAAATCAAAAAATATATATAAAATCTTATTAAAGTAAAAATATAACTAAATGTTCATTATTTAAAAAAATACATAAAAACAAGAAAATATTATAAATTAACATAAAAAATGTATTTTCAATTTATTAAGAGTAAATTTTAAAACTAATTTAAGTTATTTTTTTTTAAAAAAAAATATATAAATTGAGTTGGGGTGTAAATATAGTACATGATTTGTTATTATATGGATTTGGTGTTACTAGTATTAGTATTACTACTCAGCCTAACCGTGGCCAATGACCAAATTATATGGATTGTGTTTTGCGTTGCAGGCATTATTGAATTTAAGAGGGGAATCTGATTGAGATTTAAAAGGTTCGTTTCTTTATAACTAAATCTCTATAGAATAAGAATAATAATAATAATCGAAAAATGAAAAAACGCACTACACATGAAAGTGACAAAGTGATGAAAACAGAGGAAAGAATAGAGAAAGAGAGAGAGAGTTTAATAATAATAACTTCACGTTGAAATTTATATCAGTTTTTATTATTATATATTTTCCCACCCTACGTGAAGAAGATTATGCCTTTGAACAAGTAAAACACTAATAAGTTATCCACAGTTTGCTTATTTATTTTATTATATTGTCTTGTTGTTAAAAAAGCATTAAAAAAGTTTGTATTGACACACCTGTGAACAAAATAGTCAATAAAATGTAAATTGCTCACTAAACTAAGCTTTGACAAAATCTATTCCAATTTTTCAACTACTAATGACATTTACCATTTCATGCCCTTTGAATTTTTTTTAGCCGTTAAAAATTTTCTCTAAACTATTGATATTGTTGGATTTAAAAGCATTTGTGAAATTTTATTCAATTTTATTAATTTTGTGATTGTCTGTGTACTAAATCATGCTCTCTAGATTTTAATATTTATCAAATCTTGTCTCTCGAACTTTGACATGTAACAAATTAAGTCTCCTGAACTTTCATACTTAGACTTTTTTTATTAAAATTAGAAAAAAAAAAAAAATCTTAAATCCAACAATCTCAATAGTTCAGATGAAATTTTTGACGGCTAAAAAAATTTAAGAAACAAAAATTTTAATTAGCTTTTAAGTTTGAGAATAAGACATTTATATATGATTAGACAAAGATTGAGCCCTTTAATTCTATTAGATTATTGACACTAGTTTGTTGTTGCTGTAGTAGACTTGTGTTGTGTTGATTTGTGTTTCATATTCAGCTAGATGAAGAGATAGAAAAGAGGGAGAAAGGGAGTGAGTGACCCATTTGATGGACTCTGCAAATTACAATCCACAAAATTGGTTTATGGCAGGTACCACATAATCATTTTGATTTGATGGTTCAGTTGAGTATGAGTTTTTCTTTTAAAGATTAAAAAAAAAAAAAAAAAAAGACAGACTGAAAGCTTTTTGGTGGTTACTATGTTGGTATCAATTCATGGCCGGAGTTTGTTTATATAAGGAGTGTTTATGTATATATAATTGTCTTATTATATAGTGAAAAATATAAAGTAAATCAAGCAATTTGAGCCGGAAGTGGAATTTATCGCCACATATTTACAACCACAACCACTAGAATAAACAATTTAATTATATTTTTATTGTTTATGTTTTGATGAAAAGACACCAAAGCATGTTTCAATATGGTTGTGCTTTCAAATCTATATCAAAAATATCTATTCCCCACCACTTTATCTGTCAACTTCATCAAAATCTGTTCTTTGTGATGGTGATTAATAAACATGTGGTCCTGTTTATATACATAAGAGAGAGAGAGAAAGAGAGTAGAAGTAGTAGTAGTAGTAGGAGTACATGCTTTTGCAACTTAATTTAATCAAAACCTAACTTTATTGGCCAGCTTTGACTCACTCCTACCACTTCAAAGAAAGAGATATATGCTAAGTATTAGTGCTTTGTTGTCATAAACGCTTTTAATTTATGAGAATTTGAAAGTTGAGCAATATTAGCATTAAAAATAATTTTATAATATTTTTACATCAATTTTTACTATTGTCCTTTATTAAAAAACATTGTTTTACATAGATTAAATGTAAAAATATCAAGTCATATATAAGAATATGAATTGCAAGTCATATATAAGAATATGAATTGCTTTATTCAATACTAATTAGTTTTGAGATGGAATTTTATGTTTCTCAATACGGTGTTAGAATTATTTCTTTAGCGGACTTTCGATTCATATCTATTCAGATAGTTAGCTAACCGTACGAAATCTAGATGGTGCAAAGAAACTCGAGATCTGAACAAAAAAAAACGAGCAAATGACACGGTTTGTGATAAGGTGATTCAAGATTAGATAGCAAACATAGTCACCCATGTTTCTTAACATGCTCTAATATATAATTGTAAATCTTGATGTAAAATTTAATGTGACATTAAATTGCTCATGTAATATTTTATTAAAAATGTAAAATAATAATAATAATGTAAAATTAAATATAAAATTTAATAATAAATATTAAAATTGACATAACAGTAAATATAAAAGCATAATATTTATTGTGATGTAAATTTTGTATCATGTTATATTGTGATTCAAATTTGGATTGCTTTTATATGACAAATTTACATTACAATTTGGCACACTATTGGAGTAGATTTTTTTATAAAATTAGCTATATCTTATATTTGCATCATTTATTACTCTTACTTTGCTATAATTAAGTATCATATTTCATATATTTTAATATAAAAATTATTATAAATAATGATTAACTATTGGTGTGACAATCATTAGTCCTGTGATCCGTATGAGAAATATTAGGTAAGTTGTGCAATTCTACATCGCTTGAGGAAGGTCAAGTGTGATGATTCTGAGATTGAGTAGGTATATGACTACATAGTTGAAGATAGGTTAAATGGATTGATTGGTACTGCCTATATCAACAAGATGTATTTTTTTTGGTAGCCCATCACGAAAGAACTCCACATTAAGCGTGCTTGATTTGGGGTAATTTTAGGATTGGTCAGCTCTTGAGAAATTTTCCCAAGAAGCGTGCGAGTGAGGACAAAGCACGTTGGAAACACTCGTGTTGGTCTATAGGGTCAGTCGTCATTCCAGGAAGCAGCCAGAGTGACGTACTCATGTATAAGAGTCATCATTCGGTGGGTCTTAAGGCCCAATAGAGGCTTGAAGTGAGGACATTACAAATGGTATCAGAGCCTTGATCTAGCCAAAAGTGTGGTCGACGAGGACGTCGAATCCCGTAAGGGGGGTGATGGTGATAGTCATTAGTCCTGTGATCCGTAAAGAGAAATACCAGGTAATCAATGTAACCCCACATTTCTTGAGAAAAGTCAAGTGTGATGAATCTGAGACTGGATAGGTATGAAACTACACAGTTTAAGAGGGTTTAAATATGGATTGATACTATTGACTGAGATTTTCGGCAACTAAATCATTAATGTAACAAAGATGTTTTAAGGAGAGTAAATGCAAATATTTTTACGTCGTTGATACATTAATGAGTCTTAGTCCACGAGTCTGTGATATTAATATGTAGGTATTTCTTACAGGGAATGTTCTGCTCTTTTTCCTTTCTTTTTTCCGACCCCCCTCATTAATTTTGTTGGAGGGTATTTATAGTAATTGTAAAAGAGAAGCAAGGTCACTATTGTCTTAAGTGTCTACTTTGGCTGTACACAAATTCCCAAATCTATGAAGTAGGGCATGTACCCCTACCTAGTAGTATGTGTAGGGTTTAGGTGAGATCAACCCTTAACCCATCCTTGATTGATGTGATTGTACATTATGACGTTGTCACTTATATTCTTGATTAGCGCATAATTGTCGAACGATGGGTTTAATGCGTTTGACACGTCCTTTCATATATGTTTATAGATGCTTCCTCCATGCTGTATTAAATGCTAGTTGATAGTACATTTTTCAGTATCCTAAATTCGGAGGAGCTGGACGCTATCCAACTCCCAAAGGCAAATTCAAGGCGGATCCCTCCCGACCTAGTCATGGTTCTTGGAGTAGCTGTTGGGTTGCCCTGAGGGGATTCTACCTATGTAATGAATTTCCTTTAATTATCTTCGAGTCCTCGAGCTTAATTTGTCATATGTCACATGCATAGTGGGATTGCCACGTATATTTAGAGAAAATCAGGGCAACAGATACTACCTATAACAACAAGGTGCATCTTTTTTTTTGTAGCCCATCATATAAGAACTTTACAATTAATCGTGCTTAATCTGGAATAATTTAAAGATGGGTGACTTCTTAGGAAGTTTTTCCATGAAGTATGCGAGTGAGAACAAAGCTCGCTAGAAATACTCGTATTAGTCTGTAAGGCCAGACGTCAGTCCAGGAAGCAACCATAGTGACGTACTCGTGTATAAGAGCCATCATTCTGTGGGTCTTAAGGTCCAATAAAAACTTAAAGCGGGAACGTTACAATTAGTACCTAAAGATAAGTTTAATGCAAGCTAAGATACATGGGCTCACTTTTAATTTTGTATGTGAAATTATTTTAAGTTAGCCAATGAGAAATAAGGAAAAAAAGAGTGGTAGTGTTGCTTACGCTATTTGTATTTGAGATTGAAAAGTCAATTAGTTTACTAATATGGTCTACTTTGCTAACAAGTGACAACTACCTTAGTACACTCTAAGAACAACTCTAATGTAGGCTCTCTATTTTAATGCCGTTAAACTTTACAAATTATTTTTTACTAAAATTAACCTATCAGGAAAATGACAAATATATATATATATATAATTAGTTTATTATCGGCATTAATATGGGATATTTTATCTTTCTCCTCTCAAATTGTATTTATGATCTTATTTAGCTCTACGATAAACATTTCTATTGCACTTGGCCTAATAACAATGTTATTAAAAAAAATGTATTGATATGAGTGTAGCCTAGCAGTATTACTATAAAGTGGTACTTTGTAAATAATTAACGATATTTTATAATAGTTATTAAATTAAATTGTCGATACTTAATTATATTAATAGTAATATAACACCTTATACCATATCCATGTATAATTTATACCAAATTTGGTCCAAATTATAAACTAGTGTTATATTTGTCATAATATTTACAATGTAATAGTAATTTAAGATATATGATCATTTTTTATTAAAAAGAAAAAAAAAAGATACAAATTATGATTAAATAGCAAAATAACATTAATAATCACTCTATAAATAAACATTTAAAAATAGTTAATGATTAAAAACTCCACATCTATTTTAACTCTTTGTTATAAATGCTCTTAAATGGTGCTAGGCTTTGCACATTTCTACTAATATAAAATGTGACATCTCGGAATGTTATACTTTTATTAATATAATTAAATATCGAATTTCATATAACTTGAGCAAATAACTTTTAAAAATATTGTTAGACAATCATAAAACGTCACGTATAGAAGAATAGAAGATACTGAACACCACTTGGACCCAATAGCAATACTATATTGAATTAGAACACCTTTAAATAGAAATAGTGCCTTTAACGTTTCTCTAGAAGAAAAGAAAGCCTCAATCAAATGGTCCTTTGCCAGCTATTTCTTAGATGTTATTAATCATTGATGATTTGCAGTGTTGCTGCAAATTGCTGACCATGTGATGTGAACTAACAAAATCCATGCAGAACCCCATTAATACTAATCTTGGAAAAGAAAAACAATAGTGTGGGGACCAGAAGGAGAACTATCAAAATGGTGAAATTTTGAACAAATCTTCAAAGAATACAAGACAATGACATTCAACACCTTATGAATACATATATATAAATTAATGTATAATATAAAGGTGTATTAAAAGTTTGAAACAATATGGCTAACTAATCAAAGCTACTACAGTTATAACCATAACAAATGTCAAAATAAGTCAACCAAAGAAGCTGTAGTAATGGTTGGAGCTTGGAATTTTATGGGTCTTGGGTGTTGTCTGGTTGTTGAAGGTTCAAGACATGTGAAACCACCAGCTTGGAAAGCTCGCTTAATGCCACTTGAACCGGATAATCACTATTAGTATCCCCGTTTCTCAATCCGGTGTACTCGTTCGCAGCAGCCTTTGTCTTTCTTGATGTAGCGAAAACCGTCTCCAAATCTCTCTGCAATAGTTGTCTTGGTGCCTGAAAATATGATGCAAAAACATGGCAGTAAGTTTCGCATTTGATCCATGAAGAAAAAAGGCAAAACAGATAAACAAAACAACGAATAATAAACTTACAGATGCCCGTTTTCCTTTTTTCTCTTCATTTAGTAGATCTCTAATAGGTAAATATGCAGCTTTTTTGCATAGTTCAAGAAGATCAGATCCCGTGTAACCCTCACACAAACTGGCTAAATAGTCGTAGTCAATGTCGTCTTCAACACTCTCACCCTTAAGAATTACTTTGAGTATCTCGGCTCTCTCCCTTTGATCAGGTATTCCAATTTCAAAAGCCTGGGGAAGACGTCGGAGTATTGCTTCATCAAGTTCTGATGGACGATTAGTTGCAGCGAGAACCATAACTCGAGCATTCTCTACAATAAAAGGAATAAAATGCAACATTTAAAGATGAGACCTTTGACAAAATATCTTCACATAAAAACATCAAAGACATCATCACTATATAAAGAAAAACATTCAATTGCATAGAATACATACACATTTATGAATAAATGAATCAATCAATACATAACAAAGCCGAAAACACTTACGATCTGTTGTAAACCCATCCCATAGGGCCATGAACTCAGTCTTCATGTTCGTTAAGGCTTCATGATCAGTAGTACGGCGCTGACCCAAAAAACTGTCAACTTCGTCAATGAATATGATGGCAGGCTGAAGTTTATAAGCCAAGCTAAACACAGCAGCAACTGCAAAGCCACATATGAATCAAAATCAAAACCAAAACATAATTTCATGAGAAAAGAGAGTAAAAGAAGTAAATTTTCTTCCGCTTAGCGCTATCATGCTAACAAGCCTAATACTCCTTAATTGTGGTACTAATGACACCTAGTGATGTTAACAATTATTCATATAGTGATTGTTAGTCATATATTTGTTTTAAGTTGCCGATATGATTACCACTCACCAAGCTTTTGAGCATCACCGAACCATTTACTCATAAGATTTGATATCCTCACGTTAATGAATACTGCTCCAGACTCTCTCGCAATGGCTTTTGCAAGCATAGTCTTTCCAGTACCAGGCGGTCCATACAACAACACTCCTTTCTGTGGACCCAGAAGCTTTCCATGGGAAAACAGATCAGGCCTACGCAACGGAAGAATCACCAATTCATACAAAGCTTCTTTGATTGATTCTAAACCTCCAATAGAGTCAAATTCCACATCAATGTGATCCGGGTTAATGACATCACAGGCTATAACATCCTGTTAATGATAGAAACAAAACTGAAAATTTGGCATAACAATAACTACAAATTTTTGTGGCATTACTTCTCCAATTACTGCACCAACCAATACATGAAAAATCTTATGTGGAAAAGTGTGGTAGAATGTTCAAGCACTTTTCTCAAACTCTATGAACCAACAGCATTAGTTAAAATATCTACTTATTTGTCTGTATTAACATTACATTTCTCTATTTTTCGAAAAAAAAAAATACTTTACTCTAGAAGAAAAGTTAGAGAAAAGTAGTTAACTAGAAAACAAAAGGTCTAATATTAAGGCAGAGTCACTACAGTTGATGTAGGGACTTGTTCATAAGTACATAGAGCCAATAATATAACAAAGAAGTTGAATTTGGATGAATAATGGATAGTGCTTTTGTTTCATGAGCTATGAAACTAGAATTACAAACCCAACAGAAGCAAGAATCCAAATACACTTCTTAAACACTCAAATTCCAATAAATAAATTAATAATAAAAAAATAACTGAAATTTAGACAGCATTATTTCTCACCAAAACATAAAGAGGAATGCTAAAAGGTACCCGTGGTGCCTAGCACCTTCCTACGTGTCAATATCGCTATTGGTGCAATTAAGTATTAGATCCTATATAATTTCATATGATAACATTTAGAGGGTATGGCTAATCAATCGCAAGGCAACAAGTCTAAATGGTGTTAGGCACCGCTGGTGTCTAATAGCAATGCTCAAATATAAAACATCTTATGTGGGAAATAACGGTAGAATGTTCAATCACTTTTCTCCATAGTCTGCATTAGTTAAATTTTCCACTAATTTGTCTCTACTTACTAATATTACATTACTCTTGATAGAACTAAACTAGAGAACTACAGGTCTAATGTTTTCAAGTAGAATCACTAATTTTGAAATTTGTTCTATTCAATTGTACCAATAACATATTAAATTAAACACCTGGAATTTGGACTAAATCATGTTTGGATAAGGACCAAGAATCCAATTTCAGTTTTCAAATACTCCACTCCCAAATAAATAAATAATGAAGAAAAAAAAAATAACCCAAAATGGTAACTCAACCACCACAAAATACTAAATTTGATAATTTCAACAATCAATAACACTTCAAAGAAGTAAACAAACACAAACCCATATAATAATTATGACATAGAAGTTGTTCAAAACCGAAACCCCATTATTACCTCGTAAGAATTCGTCTGAATAAGAGGACGACCCAATCGTTTAGCAATCTCCTTCTTGTGCTCCAAAGCTTTCTTTGCCGCCTCACGGTTGGGGTCGAGTTGTCGGAGCCCCGCGAACAAGACCAAGCAACTTAAAGCAGCGCTTGCCGCGTACAAAATCAGTTCCTGTAAAAACTTCGTATCTGATGATGATGAACCCCTCATTTTGATTATATATATTATATGCTTCTCTCCTCCGTCAATATATATATATATGAATACAACTATATATATATATAGAATTATATGTATAGCACTCTGAAAATTATCACTTTTTTGCTGAGGATTTTCAGAGGGATATTTTGAGAGAGAAAGCTTAGAAGAGAAGAAGAGATGAAAGGGTTTTCTTTGTTGGTTTAAAAAAAAAATTAAAAAAAAAAATCTTGAATTTCAACTGAAATTACAGAAGAGCCCTTTTATGAAAGTTATGTATGTTTTTGAATGGGGACTAATGTGGAAATTCAATGAACCGACCTTTGAGTAACTAGTATGTGGGCCAAAATGGGCTTCGAAATCTACTGGGCTCAACATTAACTTAACACTTAACCTAATTACAATTACAGATTTATACCATTTTTTCGTTTTACTATAAAAAGTATATTCTTTTTTTTTTAATGAAAATAAGGTTTTTTGAATATAAATTTATAAAAATGTTTACTCTATTATTAGCTTTTTCATATATATTTTTTAAATTATTAGCTTTTTCATATTATAAAAATGTTTACTATAGTATAGATTTTATGGCTTTTAATACAATTCTTAAATTGTGGGTTTTAATTTCTCATATTTTATACAAAAATGTTTTAAGTAATAACTTTACTATATTTTATTTTTTTAAAAAGAAAAGTCATAACTTACTGTACTATTAATTATGTTTTAGTTGTTATTTGTCTTTTAAAATTTTCTCCTAAAATTTGGGGGGAAAATGTAATTCTCATACTTTTGCAGACTATAAATGTTAAAGTGGCATAATTAAAAAAAATCTTATAATATCTATTATTTTACATTATGAATTAAGCATGACTCAGTGAATTCTTAGCTAAAGTAATTTCTATAGAAAAAAAAAAGTTTTTGGGTGATTACCACAACAATTAAAACAATTATAGTTTATTAACTAATCCCAATCTAGGAGTCTTTATTGGGCTTGTGTGATATTAATAGCCCATTTAAGAAATCATTTGTGTAGTAAAAGCAAGAAAAATGCTAAAAAAGTATTAGTGGTGTCTAACACCTTTCTATGTGTTATTATCGCTATTGGTTTAATTAAATATCGAGTCCTATATAGTTTGATGTAATAACTTTTAAGGAGTATCGTTAGCTAATCGCAAGACGATATATACAGAATTGCTAGGCACCACTAATGTCTATTAGCAATGCTATAAAAGCAAATATCAAACTCTGGTTACATCACACCATTACTAAGTTTCAAGATCTATCATTACTATAATATAATTTATTCTTTATTATGTTCTAATAATTGATATAAATTTTGTGATGTCTACATTGCTTGGGGACTGCAATCACTTAAAAAAATCATGAACTACTCATTTTTCTATTTATAATTTATTAGTTATGGACTATTAATAGAAATACTCATTTTCATGAATGAGAACTTTCATTATGTCTATGAGTCTTTGTGTGTGATTTTTTTTTTTTGACGCGGTGATCTAAATCACACATGATTAACAAGGCAGCAATTCACAATCGGCGGCGGCACCTCCTCGAACCAAAATAGCTCATTGTCTAACCGAAGAGCATGTTTTGCCAAACCATGTGCTGCAGAATTCGCATCTCGAGCCACATGGGACAAAACTGCTCCCGGGAGTTTAGACAATAAAGCTATGACATCCTCAAGTAGCACACCCAGCTCGTTGAAAAAGACCATTCCTTTGTTTATAGCTGTGACTAGAGACAAAGAATCAGAAAAAATCTCTTTAATTTAGATTTCACATGAAATAGCCCAATTAAGTCTAACTAAGAGGGCCAAGGTCTCCACTTGTAATAAAGAGATACTACCTGAAAATATAACAAACCAAAAAACACCACAATGAAAAACTATAAGTAAAAACTATAGACAAAAACTAGCACGAGAAAACGCATCCCAAATAAACGATAAAACCAAATAAACTATAGTCTTTGTGTGTGATTTTATATAGGCATAATTAAAAAAACATAAACATATATAAAAAAGATATGTTTATATTCTATAAAGTAGTATACTATAGATAGGTATAGATGAACAAAATATCATCTACTAATGAACAAACATATAACATAAAATAATAAACAACACAAAAAATCAAAAGAAGAAAAGAACAAAGAGGTGTAGAATAATATTACGTAGTCAATAATAAGTACTACCTATGCTATATAACATTCTCTTGCATGGTTTTGATACTTTTTGTTTCGTATATATTAATTAATTAACCAAAACAATTAAAAGACAAAAAGTGTATGCATATATAATCAATATAATTAGAAGTAAAATGAATGTAATTTTAATTGTGAAAAACCATATCATGTCTTTTTATATACGTGTTAATGCATAGTGTATTCATAATGTTATTCTCTTTAAAATGGGTTATATATTTTTGAGCATTCCTATTAGGGGGAACTCTATGTGGAGGCATCTTACTTTGGTATTTATTGGACTTTATAAATTATTTTGAAAAATTTACACTCCATATTCATTTTTTATTTTTTATTTTTATTTTTTCTTTTCTTTTATTATTGATTAATTTATACTCAATTTTATATATCATATTTCCATTATATCTACTAGAGACTAATTTTGATAAATGATGTGAAGTTATATTTAATATTTTAATTATAAAAAAGAATTAAAATTATTTTGTAATTATATTTAGTTAATGTATAATAAAAAAAAAATAATTTTCAACTTATCCCATTTACTTTTTACTCAAATTAATGGAAAATTATCTCATATACTATTTTTTTTAATTTTTTTTTTAAAAATTTACGGTTTGAGTTTCTAAAGTGGTTGCAGCACTAGTTGCAATAGGGGTTTCTATACGATTTTTTGTTGCAATTTATGTTGCAGCGCTATTTGCAATAGAAATTTCCATGTAGAATTTCGTAAAAATGTAAAAAAAAATTAGTTTGAAATGTAAAAAGAAAAAAATCCCTATTATTTATTGTATTACTCATGTAACAATAAAATAAAAAAAATTAATGAAAAACTACCATATAAGAGGTATTATTAAAGAGCCTTATAGAATAGAAACACAACTCAATAAAGTAAAAAATAAACAAAAATAATAATTATTCATATTAAATTATTTTAAGGGAATATTATTGACTTCAAATGAAGTTATTCATTATTTTATTATTCTTTTTGATTTAGTCCACGAATGAACTTTTGTCAATGATAGCATGTGGGTTTTAGATGTTTATGAGCAAGTTGATAGTAGAGATTCATTTACAAAATAAATAAATAAATAAATAATATGGTAAAAAAGATAATGGTTCAACTTTTTTTTTTTTTTTTTTTTTGAGAGGACAATAATTGTTCATGGCATTGGCATGTGATATTAAAAATTTAAAAGAATTTATCTTTTTTTTTTGTCCAGATAGTACAAGAGATTTCGTCCTTTTCATTCACTACAATACACACGGAAAATGCTATGTATTTTGCTATATATGTATTATGTAATAAACCACCTTTTTATAAAGATTATAAATATATTTATTTTGGTATTTAAAAAAAAAATCTTATTTTATTTTTATTTTTATGTACGTTATAATTATTTAAGAAATTTAAAATAATTTACAATGTGAAAAATAATGTTTAAATAATTTATTTTACATATAAAATAAAATAGTTACGTGTGCAATATACTGTTTGAACCTTGTTTTTAATGTGTTAAATTTTTTTGAATTTCTTAAAATTTTACAAGATGTCTTAAATAATTGTAACTTACATGACCATGAGAAAAATTTTGACTGAAAAATTATTTCAAATGCCAAAACAGGTTAAGATGCATTCGTACATTCCTTTTATAAAGTGCTACAATTTTCTCATAATTTATTAGTGTAACTTTAAACTAAATATTCTTATCATTTTATATTTTAAGCCACATAATTTCATTATTTTCAAAATAGAAAGTCAAATAAAAATTATTTTTTATCTAGAAATTATGCAATTTTATTAATATACAACCCACTTTGGATATCTCATCAATTGAAAACACAACTAGGAATTAGAATCACAAAAACGAGCCAACTAATCAGCCATTTAATTCCCTGATCATTTTACAAAAGAAATTAAAATAAAATCAAATGAAAAAGATTACAACATCACAGTGAACTTAACAATACCTATATTTAGTTTACTCTACTGCTCAAAACACACGATAGTAGATCTGTTGTAGCAAGTTCATTCAACCCCTTAACTTGAACATTCAACTATTGAGCAAGGTACGTAATTGCACCACTAACAACCCCTCAAACCATAAAGAACTTGTTATTTCCAACCACTAACAATAATTTGATGGCAAGGCATCGAAGAACAAAAAGACGAACTAACAGCAAAATAAAATAAAATAAAACTATGTCACAGAGACAAGACTAATCGCAGTAGCAAAATCACAAACTCTAACCAAGCCACGCCTAAACCCAAGGAGGATCGGAGAAAAAACCTCAGGTGGCTAAGGATTTAGGAAGAGAAACCCTAGCAAATAATATAGAATACAAATTATTGAGTTATAGATGAATATAAATTTTAGGGTACGTCTTGTTAACCCAAAAACTTTCCCTAGAGACGTGGACATCAATGTGCAACAAGTGGCAAGAAAGATGACCACTTGAAGTTGAGTAGTCTCAAATCATAGCAGTCGACCTAGGATGGGTCCATAGCCTTGCACCCAGGATGACTTTAGAAACTCCAAAATTTTAATAACTCGTTTCTAACTCATTATCTTTCAGTATTATGTACCATGAAGACATGAAGCAATCAAATTCAGGCCCCGAGAGCTGAAATTACATGAACCTACACTCTAAAAATCAACCTGGACACCTAGGGCTTCACCCAGCACCCAGTTTGACATCTTCATCTAGGGTTTTAGTTTTTGGAACTGTCTTAGTGAAAATGTATAAAACTTTGCTTCATGGACATATTTGAGGCATCAGAATCAGATTCAGAAAAAATTCATTTTTGAGCACCCGGTGCTTGGGCACCCAGCACTCAGGTTGTCATTTTGTCAATCAAGACCCCTTCCAAGTATTAGATTAAAAATTTTGAGTTATGCATCTTCTTCGTCTTCATAAAAAATAGAGAAACAAGTACTTTCAGGGACGAAATAACATTTCCTGGGTGCCAGAAGCAAGGCCCAACGCCCAATTTTCTGAGAACTCTTCTAGGCATATTCTCTATTTTCAGCAAAGATAAGATTTAACTATTTTTAGGGACCAAATGGAACTTCTAAGAGGCCAAAACTGGGACCTAGCTCCCAAGTTGACCCCTGGCACTGGGCCTAGCGCCCAGGTTGACATATTGTCAACCCGTGTCAGTTCCAATCAGTTTCTCAAAAAGTATTTCAGGAATTTTTTCCGTCATCTCAAATAATGAAGATACAAGAAAACTCTGTGAGAAAATAACAACCACAAGGGCTTGGAAACTGAGTCCAGTGCCTAGGTTAATCTAGTGATGGGCCCATCGCCTAAGTTGACAATCAACCTGGTGCACTAGTTTCGATCACCCAAATGTCAATTAAGCTCTGAGTATTCTCTCTGGAATGGTCATTTGAGTTTTCAGGTGTTGAATGGAATTAAACAATAGTTGCTTTGGACTACTGCCTTGGCCATCGCCCTTGGTTTGTTGCAATGGCTTTCTAGAGCTAAAATTAATAGGTTGAGGCACAAAGTTTTTTCAACAACACTTGCGGCAACAATATATATCTTCACCAAAAAAAAAAAAAAAACTAGATGTTACTGTAACAAAATAAAAATGATCAAATATTTCACCTAGTTTATTGTTTGGATTTGATTCCTCCATTCTTAAGAGAGATATAAATATATATATATATTGGGAAGAGGTTTCAATGGTTACATTTTTATTGTAACCATCATGGTTACATTTTTTTAAACCATTGGATTACTATTAAATGGTTGTGATTAATTTGGAAATTAAATAATAAATAACTTGTAACCTGAAAGTAACCTACTTATTTATTTCCTTATAAAACTTTAATTAAAATTAATTATATTTTAAAATTAAATTAATTATAATTATTAATTAATTTTTTGCAATTTATTACTATATAAGGATCTTTTAGCAATTTATTTTTTTATACTTAAATCATTTAAAATTTTATAGCAAAACTTTTTATAATTTAAATTATACACATATAATTTCATAATTTAAATTTTATTATACTTGTAATCTTAATTTTAAATTATTACACTTAATTATTTAATTTTTTTATTTAAATATTTAAAAAGTAAAAAAATGAAATAAGTTGAAGGATTTTTTAGAAAAAAAATGGTTGCACTTGTTATCGATTGATTAGCTTGAAGCATCATACTTAGTTCATATAATTGTAACAAAATAATTAAATATCATTTAAAAATAATTAATTATTTAAAAATTTATTATAAGAAGAGAATTTTAATTTGTGTCAAAAGAAGTTTAATTTTTGTAAAAAAAATAAATTTTATTGTAAATGTTATAATTATGGCTTAATTATTAAAATAATTCAAGTAAGGATTTAAATATAAATATTAATTGCTAAAAGAGGTCTTGTTGAATATGTAATTAATTATGTTAAGAAAATAATTAATTATAATTAATTAATTCTAAAAAAAGAATGTCTACTATTGAATTAATTATTTTAAGAAAATAGTTAATTATAATTAATTATTTTAAGAAAATAGTTAATTATAATTAATTAATTCTAAAAAAGGAAAGTCTACCTATTAGTAACCTGCTATTACAGGTCAAAGAAAAATGTAACCATATGGTTACAATAAAAATGTAACCATTGAATAGTCACCCATATATATTGTAATGAGTCATTATCTATTTTAAAGTATATTGTTAATTTATTATTAAATTTGTATGTGTTTCTAATGGAGTTGATTAAATATGAGTATAATCAATATCAATATATATATATATACTAGGTGAATGTACGTGCCGAGCCACGTATTGCTAGTTTTATTTAAGATTTTGGTCTTTTTAAGATTTTGAATGTATTTTATTTTTAAAGATTACAAATTTTTTGTTTGAAAAAATTAAATATTTATATTTGAAATATTATTTAATAATGTATTAAAAATAATATTAGTGTAATTATAAAATTGTAAATAAATTAATTATTGGAGTAGTAGATTATTCTATTTAGTTCTTTTTTAACATAGCATTGTAATGTAAGTTTATATCTATAAATATTCTGTAAAGTGTTAATATTATATGAACATCTTCATTTATAAAGCTAAAAAGTGGGTCAATGACAGAAGTGGTATATCTGCAATCACACAAAGATAGAAGTGGTATTTCTGCTTCCTATGCTTATCCAGAGAAAACATTAGATAACGTGAGGTTAACTTTAATATATAAAGATTTTTCTTTTTTAAAAAAAAATTAAAAAAATAATATTAATATTCTCCCAAGATAAGTTTGTTAGAGAGATATGTGGCTAAGATGATTTTTTTAATTTAAAAAGAGATTATTAATATTTAAAAGATTGTTTAATTTTTTGGGTTTAATTATTGAGTTTATTTGTTAACGGGAGATCAAACCTAATCGTTAAATTTAACAGAATATTCTTTTTTTTTTTAAGTATATTCTGTTAAACCAAGAATTGCCGTTAGATAGGCACTTTTAATATATAAAGATATATAAAGGAAAGCACAAAGGGAGTTTAGGTGGCAACCTATTATTTTTTCTTCTTATTTTTTCTATTTTATCACACATTCTCTTATTTTATTTGAGAAATACACTATACATATAAACTAAAAGTCCCACATCATTTAAAAATCGTTTAGAAATTATCCATGTAGGTTATAAGTAGTAATTTTATCACTTTACTTTCTTTTATCTAAAAAATATTATTTTTTTATGAGTAATTGAATAATTTCTTACTCAATATTTTTTTATATATATTATTGAGTAATATATATATAAAAAAATATTTTTTATATATATTTTTTTTTATATAAAATATATATTTTTTATTATTTTTATATATATTATTGAGTAATTATTTATTTTTTAATAATTAACTTTGTAGTAATAATTTTTAATTTTATATATCTTTATGAAATAAATTTTAGTTTAAAAATTTTATTTTACTATTCTAAATTTTTATAGGTTCGAGTTAAAAATAATTTTTTATAACTAAAATTAATTTACCAATCATCACTATATATATCAATATATCAATCAATATATATATAAAGGAAAGCAAAAGAAGAGTTTAGGTGGCAACCTATTTTTTTTTTCTTCCTATTTTTTATATTTTATGATACATTCTCTTATTTTCTTTGAGAAATACACTACACATATAAACAAAAAGTCTCACATCATTTAAAAATAGTTTAGATGTTATCAATCAATATATATATATATATATATATATATATATATATATAGCAAAAGAAGAGTTTAGGTGGCAACCTATTTTTTTTCTTCCTATTTTTTCTATTTTATGATAAATTCTCTTATTTTCTTTGAAAAAAAAAATACTACACATACAAACAAAAAGTCCCACATCATTTAAAAATGGTTTAGATGTTATCTATGTAGGTTATAAGTAGTAGTTTTATTATTTTACTTTCTTTTATCTAAAAAATATTATTTTTTTATGGGCGATTGATTAATGTCTTACCCAATAATTTTTTTTTATATATATTTGTATAAGTAGTTATTTATTTTCTAATAATTAACTTTGTATAATAATTTTTAATTTTATTTTATATATTTATGAAATGAATTTTAATTTAAGAATTTTATTTTACTATTCTAGATTTATATATTGTTAAGTGATCGAATTAAAAATAATTTTTTATAATTAAAATATTTTCTCTTATATATATAAAGGAAAGTATATTTTTTTTCTTCCTATTTTATTTTATTTTATGACACATTCTTTTATTTTCTTTGAAAAATACACTACACGTACAAATTAAAAGTCTCACATCATTTAAAAATCGTTTAGATGTTATCTATGTAGGTTATAAGTAGTAGTTTTATTATTTTACTTTCTTTTATCTAAAAAATATTATTTTTTATAGGTGATTGATTAATGTCTTACCCAATAAATTTTTTTTTATATATTTTTTGTATAAGTAGTTATTTATTTTCTAATAATCAATATATATATATAAAGAAAAGCACAAAGGGAGAAAATATTCAAACGACACCACAAAACAAAATATAAAAACTTTAATAAAAAATAGTTAAACGATTTATTTGTATTAAGCAAAAAACGTCTAGATAGTCTTTTAAAAATAACTATATCATCAGATACAAAGTCAGTTTATTAAATTTAGAAATAGTTAACTTTTTTATTTATTTTATTATAATAACACAAATTAAAATATTATATTTTAGATTATATCACTCAATATAATTGCAATATATATATAAAGATTACAAAAATTAGACAACACCGCGCGAAGCGCGGCTTAGTTCCCTAGTTATCTATAAATTAATTACTTGTGCATGTTTTTAATATAGAGATGAGAACTAATTAAGACAAATCAAATAAATTATTATTTTTTTTTTTGACAGAACAAATCAAATAAATTATTGAGTATGAAGTTGACTAAAGATGGAGCCAGCCATCTTAATTTATAAGTTATTTATTTTAATGCTAAAAATTAAGAATAATTTGCATTTATATTTCAAAAAAAAAAAAAAGTGCATTAAACTAATGTTTTAAGTAAATTTGAATTTTGGTAATTTTTTTTAAAAAATTCTTTATTATGTTTTTTATTTATAAAAATATACTTTTAAAGTTTTAAAATTAATAAAAATATACTTTGTTCATCAAAAAGTAAAAAAACAATTAAAAATCAATCTCATTACATTTATAAAATAACTATAAATAAACTATGAAATAATTAAAAAAATAATTTTATAACAACTATAAATAATTAAAAAATATTTATCATTTTTATTGAAGATATATTTTTATAAATAAAAAAATTCAAAAATAAAATTTTCCTATACTACATTGTATATTTTTTTTAAAATTTTTTAGCCAATTTTATAATTTTTTCTGAGTAATTTGCGGCAAAACCCCCTAACTATCAATTTACTTGCAAAAGACCATCCAACTTCATATTTTAGTGGAAAAACCTCCAAAGTACTGTTTCCTTTACATTTTTAAGGTGTCGTCTGTCCAGTCTCGTTAAGTCTTAATTTTGCCCACGTGGCAATGACATGTCACTAAAAACTTATCCTATGTGGCCATATTTTACAAAATAAAAAAAAAAACTTTAAGAGTAATTTGCGGCAAAACTCTCTCAACTATTAATTTACTTGCAAAAAACCATGCAAAAAATTTTAAGATTGGGTGGTTTTTTGCAAGTAAATTGATAGTTGGGGAGTTTTTCCGCAAATTACTCTTAAATTTTTTATTTTAATTTTTATTTTATAAAATATGGCCACGTAGGATAATTTTTTAGTGACCTGTCATTGCCACGTACAAAAAATTAGGACTTAACAAGGCTGGACAGACGACACCTTAAAAATGTAAACGAAACAGTACTTTGGAGAATTTTCCCACCAAAATATAAAGCTGGATGATTTTTTACAAGTAAATTGATAGTTGAAGAATTTTGTCGCAAATTAATCTTTTTTTTCTTAATTTTATAAGATAAAAAAATGGAGGGGAATATAGTTTAGACTTGATGTGATGAAACCCAAAACAAGCAAATTGCCTACGTCATCAAACCACGTGGCCAACGTAGATACCCTACAATATTCTATTCACACACCCACTGTCGACCGTGCTTAAAGGAATGTATACCCACGCGCCTATTTCATAGTACAAAATGTTCGCGTGCCGTACACGCATTGATGACATGGACATTTCAAGGGCCATAATTGATTATCTATTTGGATCAAATGGAATCAAAGAACTTTCTATCTCAAGTGGACCCCACTTGAAAAGCCAACTCCCAAAAACATCAAAACTCACTCTTTTTTCTATTTTGTTTTGTTTTGTTTTGTTTTGGGATTGAATTCAATTGTTCCATTTCTCAATCCTAAATCAATCTATTCTTCTTTTAGCCAATTCTATTTAGCCACAAGCATCTTAATATTTTGTTTTTTTCAACTTTATCTTTTTTTTTTAAAAAAAATTTATGAGTTTTTTTTTTTAATTATTTAGTCATAAATTTTAAAAGCATTTATATTATTATTAGAGTGTTAATTATAATCTCTTATTATAATTTTTTAATCAATCCCAACGTTTAAAATTACATATCGAAACATTTTTTTTTCATAGTGGTATTTGTTATGATTACAATATTATCCCTGTAAATTTTTGAAAAATTCTAAATAATTTATAGTACCGAAAATAGAGTTTCTAATATTCCAATTTACTACACGTATTCAAAAAAATTTAAACGTATTTTCAATACTATAAACTATTTAAATTTTTTTAAAAATTTACATGAATGATTTTGTAAGTATACCGAATACCGCCATAAAAAAATATTAGCATGTACTTTCAAATACGAAAATTAACTCAATCAGAGATTATAATAAAAAGTTGACGATACTAATCTCTTATTATTATATAAGCATCTATTTTTCATATATACAAAAAGAAACTCTTAGAAAAGAAATATATATTTTTGAAGTGTAATTGTGATCCTTAACAAATTTGACTAAAAAATGTTATATTCTCTGGAAAAATTTAAATGATATTTATTTTCTTTAATTTTTTTATTGAAACACTTTTAAATTTTGTTTTTTTTGGCACGCATTTTAATATGTAATAATAGTCAAATGTACACACTTATTGTTTTGGCTATTGCGATAGAGTGTAATAATAAAATTAAGGTATTTTTTTTTATTTTTATTTTTACACTTTAAATATAATTTTTTTTTTTTACGAAATTTTACATAGAAACTCTTATTGTAACTAGTGCTGCAATCTAAATTGCAATAAAAAATCGTATAAAAACCCTATTGCAATTAACGCTGCAATCACTTTAGAAACTCAAACCGTAAATTTTAAAAAAAAGTTAAAAAAAAATAATATATGGAGTGATTCCCCTAAAATTAATAGTGGAAAGTATAATTTATCTTATATCATTTTCTTTATTTTAATATTAGATTTTAGGACAATTTGATTTAATAATACTTATCATCATAATGTAGACATATATGTCTACTAAGTAAGAATAGTACTAAGTTGAAAATATTTAGATTTCCCACCCCCTAAAAAAATTTACTACACAATTAGAAGTCTTATATACACTAAAATCACAAAATTACCCTAAACATGATTTTATTTATTAATTTATATATATTTTCTTTTTTTTAGGAAAACATCAACCCTATGTTAATTTAAACTTTAGACAAAAAAAAAAATTAAGGCATAATAAAAAAGTGAAGTTTTGAGATTTAAACTCTGAATTTATTAATTATTAAAATAATTAAATTATGACATACCTTCAATACTTATTTAGTATTATGGGTATTATTAGTTTTTTATTACTAATAATATTTTAACTTTTTTTTCAAATGGAAGCCTAAGCCAGCCGTACCAACCGCCTCCTTCGTGTCACTACAGGACCGAACTTGATGTGACATAGTTACTCTATTATTTTTATCTAAAGTAAATTTAAACATATTCGAAACCAATATATACCTATTAAAATTATATATTATTAGTGGTTATAGACATAATTTAATAGTTCCACACTTTTTTTCAGAAAAAGAACGATGGAATCCCACACCTCTTCAATGTTAAAAGAAAAACCACATATTACCATATAAACATGGTCTTATTTATTCATTTTTTTATGGGGAGCATGTAGACACATTATTATTCTATTATGTTTGATGTTAATTTGGTGATTATCATAACATCATATCAAAGCAAATAATAATTAAAAAAATGAAGTTAATTAAAAAATTATTTTTATTCTACCGGATTCAATTATATTAGATAAGGATCAGGAACTTAATATTATGTATTGTTTGGTGTAATACTAGATTAGATAAAATATTTTATTAATTTTTAAGTTTTAAAATTTTAAATATTAGAATTTAAATTTTATTTTTCATTATTTTAATTTTTAGAAAATATAAAATAAAGATATTTTAGGTAAAACTTCTAAATATTTGCAGTTGTTATATATATGATCCCAATAAAAAAAAGTGATAAAATATTTTATCTTTAAGATTTTTTATTTAAAGTTGTATATTTTAATTAATATATAGAATAAATAATATTTATTTAGTATGTGGTCAAATAATATGACTTCACATATTTTTGAGTTAGTACCTAACTAACTTAATTAACATTTAAAAATATGATTGTAACAAAATTGCAAAATAAAATATTTTTATTGTTATTTTTTATTAGAATTTTCACCGCAAATATTCTTATAAAATATAACATATTTATATTAGAATGTGTGTACGTAATTATGTAGAACCTATTAGTATTAGAACTAGTATAAAAAGTAAAAAAATAAAAATAAATCACACACTTTTAGTTGAGCTAAATAATTTTACACAAATTAAACTAATTTCAGAGAAATAAAAATAAATAATATCTTAATCTTTCCATTCCATCTCTACCCACCATCACTTTCTCTCTCTAGAGTAATTAGCAAGAGAGAGAGAGAGAGAGAGAGTCAACCATAAGAATTTTCGCGCTTTCTTTCTTCGCCTAACATTTGTTCAAAGAAAGGTTTATTAGTTTTAGTTGGAAAGTTGTTTAAGTGTGTACTACAACGCCTATTTTGTACTACAAAAAATTTGTATTGTAGTACATGCAATGCAATATCATATGTTAATAATTAACGCATTATTATTATTATTATTAATACATTCATAAATCTCTTTATTTTTATTTATTTTTCTCTCAAAATCTAGTCGTGTGGTGTCGTTGATTTCCAAGTTTAAAATCATTCAGACTGACCCTTTTGGGGATTTGGTCTGTCTCTGTGTCTGTGTGTGTGTTGTTGGATGAACAGAAGAAAAGTCTATAAATTTATAGATACCCATTTCGAGTTTTGATAATTTTCAGTCAAGTTTCGAAGAAAATAACAAGATTGAGGTAAATTCTTATCTGGGTTTCGTTTACACTTGTCTAAAGTTCAAACCTTTAGTGATTTTGATTCCTTTTTTGTTATATCACTATGTTTGTTGTTGTTATAGATTTTATAATGGAGAATGGGACTAAACATATGGAAGGGTCTTCTTCTTCATCTTCAGAGATTGAGAAATTTGAAAGAGAGGATATGGAAGAGGTTGGACATGAGCCAGAGGATTTGAACAGAATTGCACCATGGACAGAACAGATTACTCTTCGTGGACTGGTGGCTAGTATAGTGATTGGAATCATTTACAGTGTTATAGTAATGAAGCTCAATCTCACCACTGGTTTGGTCCCAAATCTCAATGTCTCAGCTGCTCTTCTTGCTTTTGTGTTCATAAGAACATGGACTAAGTTGCTCAGCAAAGCTGGAATTATGTCATCTCCTTTCACTAGACAAGAGAATACTATAATCCAAACATGTGCTGTTGCATGTTATAGTATAGCTGTTGGAGGTTAGAGAAAACAACACCAAGTGTTTGTTATTATGTTTGACTTTGTTTTAAGTCTTGGTTTTTTTATTGTTGTTTTTTGGGGTGAATTGCAGGTGGATTTGGGTCTTATCTGTTGGGTTTGAACCAGAAAACTTATGAACAAGCAGGAATTGATACTGTAGGCAATACTCCTGGGAGTACTAAAGAGCCTGGTATTGGTTGGATGACTGGTTTTCTCTTTGTTACTTGTTTTGTTGGGCTATTGGCTTTGGTGCCTCTTAGAAAGGTTTTTTTTTTTTTAACTTTCTTTGTCTTTTCTTTGTTTCTTTCTTTAAATTCATTCACTGAAGAAAGTTATGTTATGACTTTTTGTGCAGATTATGATTATAGACTACAAACTATCATATCCAAGTGGAACTGCTACTGCTGTTCTTATCAATGGTTTTCATACACCTAAAGGAGACAAAAAGGCTAAGTAAGCAATGAGCTTTTTCTCTCAATCAAACAGAATTGAGTATGAAAAAAGTCTAACTAGTTAAGGCTCTCCTTTTTTTTCTTTTTGGCAGAAAACAGGTTCATGGATTCATGAGATTCTTCTCCATTAGTTTCTTGTGGGGTTTCTTTCAGTGGTTTTATTCAGGTGGAGATCAATGTGGATTTAATCAGTTCCCAACATTTGGATTGAAAGCTTGGAAAAACTCGTAAGTGCTATGTATTACACTTTAAAAGACTCCATTCCACTATGATTTGCTTATGTCATCATAACCATCATCATCATGATTGACTGAAAAGAATAAATATATGATTATTACTTTGCAGATTTTACTTTGATTTTAGTGCCACATACGTTGGGGCAGGTATGATCTGTTCCCATCTAGTGAACTTGTCTTTGCTTCTTGGTGCTGTGCTCTCATGGGGTGTAATGTGGCCCTTGATAAGGGGTCTTAAAGGAGAGTGGTTCCCTCAAACTTTATCAGAAAGCAGTATGAAAAGTCTAAATGGTTACAAGGTCTAAAGATTTGAGCTCTTTTCTCAACTATATATTCATCTTTTCATTGATTTTTTTTATTTCTGAAATACTATTTTCTTTACTTAAATTCAGGTTTTCATCTCCATAGCTTTGATACTTGGAGATGGGCTCTATAACTTTCTCAAGATACTGTTTTTCACAGCCACAAGCATCCATACCAAAATGAAGAACAAGACCCTCAAAACATGTAAATAATACTCTAAACCACTAACTAGTTACAGTGTCCAAAATCATAATAGTGACTAGTGACACACATCCACTAAAGGGAATAATATGATAAATAATAGTAAAAAGGGTTTTGTTCTTTCTTATTGTCCATATAAAAACTTTACTTAGTTTAGTAACTTAACTGATATGAGTATCTTTCTTTCATTGCAGCTTCAAATAAACAAGATGAGACCCTTGATGATCTTAAAAGAAATGAGTTGTTTGTAAGAGATAGCATTCCTCTTTGGATAGCATTCGTTGGTTATGGTTTCTTTGCCCTCATTTCCATCATAATTATCCCAATAATGTTCCCTGAGCTCAAATGGTACTATGTGGTTGTAGCCTATGTGCTTGCTCCTTCTCTGAGCTTCTGCAATGCTTATGGAGCCGGTTTAACAGACATGAACATGGCATACAATTATGGTAAAGTTGCTCTATTTGTTCTTGCTAGTCTGGCTGGAAAAGAGAATGGTGTGGTTGCAGGGCTTGTTGGTTGTGGTTTGATCAAGTCCATTGTGTCCATTTCTTCTGATTTGATGCACGATTTCAAGA
This sequence comes from Cannabis sativa, assembly GCF_029168945.1. Classification (NCBI taxonomy): domain Eukaryota; kingdom Viridiplantae; phylum Streptophyta; class Magnoliopsida; order Rosales; family Cannabaceae; genus Cannabis; species Cannabis sativa. The sequence continues at coordinate 232,533 of NW_026870038.1, read as the reverse complement.
CGGGCCATCTCACTCTCACATCTCCTCGGTCAATGCTTGTGAGCCAGGCTATTGGAACAGCAATAGGCTGTGTGGTTGCACCCGTCACATTTTTCCTCTTCTACAAGGCCTTTGATGTTGGGAACCCCGACGGTGAATACAAAGCACCATACGCTATAATCTACAGAAACATGGCAATTCTCGGTGTTCAAGGCTTTTCTGCATTGCCACAGCATTGTTTGCAACTCTGTTATGGCTTCTTTGCATTCGCTATAGGAGCTAACCTTGTGAGAGATCTTTCACCGAAGCATATCAGTAAATGGGTTCCCCTTCCAATGGCCATGGCTGTTCCTTTCTTGGTTGGTGCTTACTTTGCGATTGACATGTGCGTTGGAAGTTTGGTTGTTTTCGTGTGGCACAAGATGAATGATAAGAATGCCGCTCTGATGATTCCTGCTGTTGCTTCGGGTTTGATCTGTGGAGATGGTTTATGGATTCTCCCCTCATCAATACTCGCTTTGGCCAAGGTTCGGCCGCCAATATGCATGCGCTTCTTGACATCAAACTAAAAACAGAATTAGAATTGTACTTAAAAAGTATTAGAATAGCTTATAGCTTATTGTAGTAGTTCAAATGGTTAGGCATGTGGTTTGTTTATACAAAGGTCTGAGATTCGAGTCTCTTTTCGATATCTACATAGTTTTGATGTAGTAGATGTCAAATTGAGTATTGTAAAGAGGAAGAGAAGAGAAGAGAAGAGAGTACTCAAAATGTAAACTACATTGTAATGAGATTAATTAATTAGATCAATAAAACCCCACATCTTATTATTGCTTGTTTTCTTTTCATACTGAGTCAACTCATACAATTATACAAAACCCATTTGCATGAAGAAAAATGATCATGAATCAACGTGTCAATAACAAAAGAGAGCACACAACATAGTGAAAAGTGGTGAGTTTTAGACTATGGTTGGTTCATATTCATAGTATTACCATTCAATGAATTTGGTATATTATAGTGGTCCTAATGCCTAGAAGCTATATATTTATATAATAAAGTAAAGTCAATGAAATTTGTTTGGTTTCAGAGTCCACTTCCTGGTATCTCACTGAAAAATAAGTGTGTGGATTTAATGAAAGGAAGAAAAGACTTTAAGGCATGGTTGAACTGAACATACTTACAACATTTATTGAAACTCTCACACCAAAGAGAATCATTAAAGTTCATATCTTTATCAAGTGTCAGTGTTTTCAATATCTTCTCCCTAAGAATCTTTAACACCTCAAAATAGTTTGTACTAGAAGTTTACTAGCTAATGTTGATACCTAAGTTCATTCATATGTTAAAAATTCAATCATCTTTTAGCATTTTTAGATTTGATAAGCCCTTTATCTCCATTATAACTTGCCTTAAACAAGGTTTGTGTTTTATAGTAATTTAGGTACGAGACAATTCGTGTTTATGGTGGGTTGTATTCGTATTGTGTCGTCGAGATTTAGATATTACAAGCAAATGCATATTAGATAGCATTATCTCACATTATATTTAAAAATATTAAGTTATATATAAGAACATAAATTACTACACTCATTATTAATAGTTAATGAGATGAAACTCCATAATTCTTATCATGGTATCAAAGTTAAATCTCTCCTATCTACTTAAGATATAAACAAACGTAAGTGAATAAAATTTCATGCAGATTTCGTGTCTAGCCCATTTTATGGTTTTTTTATGGAATTTTAATTTAAAAGAGTTATTTTTTTACATAAATCTATCTATGTTAAAAATTTAAATGTATAAAAGAATAAATTATGTCAAACTAAAATATAAATATATTAGAAAATACATAAATAAAATTAAAAAAAAATGTAAAAATAAATTAATTTAATAAGACATTAAACAGGTCAATGTCACGGTAGAAAATTTCATTCTCGTCCCTATGTTATTTAACATTTCAGTACAAGAGATGATTCTAATTAGTCGTCTCATCTTATTTTCCATTCAGATAAGGAATCCCCCACTTATTAGTGGCAGGTCCACACAATTGATGTAGCCCATTAGTGTGAATCAATATCATGAGCCAAGTTGTCAAACAATTTTTTTTTCCTAATTAAATATACTTACTACGGTATATTTTATTTGTATTTTGCATAATTATCAAGTCTAGAACCAAGATTATATTGGAGAGTTATGTTGATGTCGATTATGCATCAAATAAAGACACCATGAAGTCAATAACCAACTATTGTATTAGTTAGAAATCTCAGTTGCAACATGTGCTTAATTGAGGCAGAGTTTATGGTAACTACAAAAGCTTTCAAAGTTGTGTGGATCAAAGGAATCCTAAGTAAGCTACAAATGATGAGAAAAAAGGCTACGCTGTACTTTGATAGCTAATTTGCCATTTATTTCTGTAAAAATCTAATCTATCACGAGAGATCAAAACATATTGACATTAGGTTGTTTTAGATTAGAAAGGAGATTGAAGATGGAGAAGTAGAACTTGAGAAAGTACTAAGTGAAGAGAATTCTTCAGATGGAACTAAAATTCTTCCAGTTAGCAGGTTCCAACATTGTGTGGAACTGTTGAACATTGGCTCCATCTGAAGATAAGTGGAATACTCCCATGCTGTTTGTCTTGTTTGGTTCTATGAATTAAGGTGAAATTTATTGTTTGGTAATTCATAGAACAAACAAAACTGGAAATAACAGATTTAACTAACAAAATGTTAAGTTAGTTAAATTCTACAACATTAGTTCTGTTATGTTAGATGAATTTCTACAACATTCAGTTTTAGTTGGTTAAGTGCACCAATTAGTTAAGTCTATTTATGTCTATTTAAAGGCATGTAATGGTCTTGTAATTGTTTATTGTAAAGAGAGAAAAATAGAGATTTTAGAAATATAATTTTACTATTATTACTGTTAAAAATTAAATTTAAATATTTATTTATAATTAGGTGGTGTTTGGTTAGAGATAATAATATGGAATGAAATGGAAAATCAATAATTTTCATTCCATTCATTTATTTGGTTATATTTTAAAATATTAGAATGATATTATTATTTTATTTTAAAAAGTAAAGAAAGATTATTTTAACATAAGAGAAGAAATTTAATAATTTTTTTATTAATTTTTTTTTTATGTATTTTAAATTTTATTCTATTTTATTACTATTGTGATTTTCATTCTCATTTTTATTTAATACTTCCGATCAAACGCCACCTTAAAGTTAAAGTTAAACTTATGTACTTACAGTCTAATGACTTTTTATTTTTTTAATTTACAAAGTTCAAAGTTCAACTATCTCACTCATGTCATGGGCAGACTTTTCCATGTGGGGCAAAAATTTTAATTAACAAAAAAAAAAAAAAGTAGATGGCACAAACTCTTGGGTGACTTCCAATAGTTCCATGGTTAACTGTTTGAGATGAAGATTTTAGAGTAGAAAGAAGAAGGAAATTTAGCCATGGAATCAGGATGATGAGCTGAGTTTCGCCTCTCTGGAATAGCATGATTTTGAAAAACTAAAGACTGAATGAAGCTCTAAAGATCGCACCTGGCCCCAATACTACTCATACTCGGAAAAAAAATCTGTATATTTCTCTCATAAACGAAGACTAAAGACTTCATTTTGATAAAATCTTCGAACATAATGATAAAAAAGAACACTACAAAGTTTGACTCTTCACTAGGCCTCAGGTATTTGTTCTATGTGCGATATTGAGAAAAGATTGTGTATACCCATTTCGAGTTTTGATCTTTTTCGGTCAAGTTTCGAGGAAATAGCAAGATTGAGGTTAGATCGTATCTGGGATTTGTTTACACTTATCTAAAGTTCGGACCTTTGGTTGATTTTGATTCAATTCTATAATGGAGAATGAGACTACTTATAATGGAGGGTTGGAGATTGAAAAATTTAAGAGAGATGATATGGAAATTGCACCATGGACCAAACAGATCACTCTTCGTGGGTTGGTGGCAAGTATAGTGATTGGAATCATTTACAGTGTCATAGTAATGAAGCTGATTCTCACCACTGGTATGGTCCCAAATCTCAATGTCTCAGCTGCTCTTCTTGCTTTTGTGTTTGTTAGGACATGGACTAATTTGCTTAGCAAGGTTGGAATTGTGTCATCTCCTTTCACTAGACAAGAGAATACTACAATCCAAACTTGTGCAGTTGCATGTTATGGTATTGCTGTTGCAGGTTAGAATTTAAAATCAAAACAGTGTTTGACTTTGTTGTTATGTTTTTCTTTGCTTTGAGTCTTGGGATTTTATTATCTTTTTTCTTTTTTGGGTGTGAAATGCAGGTGGGTTTGGATCTTATCTGTTGGGTTTGAACCAGAAAACCTATGAACAAGCAGGAGTTGATACAGAAGGCAATACTATTGGGAGTACTAAAGAGCCTGGTATTGGTTGGATCACTGGTTTTCTCTTTGTTACTTGTTTTGTTGGGTTATTGACCTTGGTACCTCTTAGAAAGGTCTTCTAGCTCTCTTTTGGTCTTTCTCTTTGATGTTTTCCTTCTCCAAATTCATTCATGGATGAAGTTATGTGCTGACCTTTTTTTGTAGATTATGATTATAGACTACAAACTATCTTATCCAAGTGGAACTGCTACTGCTGTTCTTATCAATGGTTTTCACACACCTAAAGGAGACAAAATGGCTAAGTAAGCAATGCGGTTTTTTCTCAATCTTTCTTTTGATATCAAACTAAACAGAATTGAGTATGGAAGAAGTCTTAACAAGTTGAGGCTTTTCTATTTTGTTGATTCAGGAAACAGGTTGATGGGTTCATGAGATTCTTTTCAATTAGTTTCATATGGGGTTTCTTTCAGTGGTTTTATTCAGGTGGAGATCAATGTGGATTTAATCAGTTCCCAATATTTGGATTGAAAGCTTGGAAAAACTCGTAAGTGCTATGTATTACACTTTAAAAGACTCCATTCCACTATGATCTGCTTATGTCATCATAACCATCATCATCATGATTGACTGAAAAGAATAAATATATGATTATTACTTTGCAGATTTTACTTTGATTTTAGTGCCACTTACGTTGGGGCAGGTATGATCTGTTCCCATCTAGTGAACTTGTCTTTGCTTCTTGGTGCTGTGCTCTCATGGGGTGTAATGTGGCCCTTGATAAGGGGTCTTAAAGGAGAGTGGTTCCCTCAAACTTTATCAGAAAGCAGTATGAAAAGTCTAAATGGTTACAAGGTCTAAAGATTTGAGCTCTTTTCTCAACTATATATTCATCTTTTCATTGATTTTTTTTTTTATTTCTGAAATACTATTTTCTTTACTTAAATTCAGGTTTTCATCTCCATAGCTTTGATACTTGGAGATGGGCTCTATAACTTTCTCAAGATACTGTTTTTCACTGCCACAAACATCCATACCAAAATGAAGAACAAGGCCCACAAAACATGTAAATAATGTATCTTAACTCAGTTCAGTTGTTCCTATAAATAGCTAGCAATACCATTGTATAGGTGTATAACCAAACTGTCTTGAATAAGTTTTGTTATTTGTATTGTTCACCTTGATAGCAATAAAGATACCTTGCAGATTTTCTTCTCCAATCATCAGTCTTTCTGTGAGTGAAAAGTGAGAGACTTGAACCATCCACTAATGGGGATAATATAGTAACACAAAATCTAAGTATTTTTCTTGTTATGATTCTATGAAGAAGTAATTGATTGAGTAGAGTGAAGATCTAGAAAAAAGTGAAAAAGGGTTTTTTTATTCTTTATTGTCCATAATAATTTTCTCACTGTTAGTAGTCTTTTTACCTTTTAAAGTAGGAACATAGTGATAATGGCAGTATTTGTTTGATTGAAGAAGTTTCTCTTTTATTGAAAGTGTTCACTATTTTTGCCTAAATATTTATAACTTGTAGTAACTTTTGCTGATATGAGTATCTTTAATTGCAGCTATAAACAATCAAACTGAGACCCTTGATGATCTTAAAAGAAATGAGTTGTTTGTAAGAGATAGCATTCCTCTTTGGATAGCATGCGTCGGTTATGGTTTCTTTGCCCTCATTTCCATCATTACTATCCCAATAATGTTCCCGGAGCTCAAATGGTACTATGTGGTTGTTGCCTACATTCTTGCACCTTCTCTGAGCTTCTGCAATGCTTATGGTGCTGGTTTAACAGACATGAACATGGCTTATAATTATGGTAAAGTGGCTCTTTTTGTTCTTGCAAATCTTGCTGGAAAGGATAATGGTGTGGTTGCTGGGCTTGTTGGTTGCGGTTTGATCAAGTCCATTGTGTCCATATCTTCTGATTTGATGCATGATTTCAAGACCGGCCATCTCACTCTGACATCTCCTCGATCCATGCTTGTAAGCCAGGCTATCGGGACTGCAATAGGCTGTGTGGTGGCGCCTGTCACATTCTTCCTTTTCTACAAGGTCTTTAATGTAGGGGACCCGAATGGTGAATACAAAGCTCCATACGCAATAATCTACAGAAACATGGCAATTCTAGGTGTTCAAGGCTTTTCTGCGTTGCCTCAGCATTGCTTGCAGCTCTGTTATGGCTTCTTCACATTCGCCATTGGAGCCAACCTTCTTAGAGACCTTTCACCAAAGCATATCGGTAAATGGGTTCCCCTCCCAATGGCCATGGCCGTTCCTTTCTTGGTTGGTGCTTACTTTGCCATCGACATGTGTGTGGGAAGTTTGGTTGTTTTTGTGTGGCACAAACTGAATGATCAGACTGCTGCCCTGATGATTCCTGCTGTTGCTTCGGGTTTGATCTGTGGAGATGGTTTGTGGATTCTTCCCTCATCAATACTTTCATTGGCCAAGGTTCGTCCTCCAAATTGCATGCGCTTCTAGACAGCAAACTAAGAAGAAGAAAATAACTCGAATTGTGCTTCCTTAGATAGAGTTATGCTCTTTCTGACTCTCGAGAGCAATTCAAATGGTCTGGCATGTGGTTTGTTAGTATAAGGTTCGAGATTCGAGTCTCTCCTGGATATCCACACAATTTCGATGTATATTAGAGCTCGAGCAAGGTAAGAGAAAGGGAGGAGAGTCAGCTGGCTCACACAAAAGAGAGCACAAGTACTCTACCAAGGTAAGAGCGAGAATTTATTCAATTATAACATCTGCTATGATTAAGTTCTGAATATAAGTAGAATTCTCTGACCACCAAATTATACAAAGGAAATTTGGCTAGAGTATCGTCAACACCATTACAAGATCTATTACAATACACAAAACTAATGCAACACTAATAATATTAGTCTAGAAAATTAGTTTGTTATATTTTGCTATACAAGGAAATAAAAATGTAATGACACTTTTTTTTATATATTTTGAAATTGATTCTTGACAGAGTTTCTCCCACATGAAAGTTTTTCCATTGTTTGCTTGAGCTTTGCCCATCCAATCTAAAATCTATAACATGGTGACAAATCAAGTAGATGATGTGATCTTATATATAAATATATAGATTTGTGTAAAGTCCATGAATTTTATTGAATTTCAGGTGTGGTCATTGAAAACAAGTGAGTGGCATGGTTGAACATACTTACATATTTATTGAAACTCACACACCAAGACAAAAACATTAAAGTCCATATTCATATTTGGATATTTCTTATCATGATGTTTTCAGTATCTTTTCTCTTTAAAAATATTATTACAGAACAGATTGATTGAGCCACACAACACAAGTTTACTTAACAATATGGTTCTTTTTCTCTATGATTTTGATTTTGTGTATTATAAAAGTGTGTATGACATTATTTCTTGGAAAAATTGAACAATAAGTGATTTGAAATTCATAAATAACTGTATGAAACTCTTGTAAATATATTTTCTGAGTCAATACACTAATTTATTAGGCAAAAATATAAATCAATGTGATGTTCTTGTGGAGTTTATGTCTCTTTTTTATAGATGATTGTTCTACATTCTGGGATGTTTTTGCAGAGTTTAAGTCTCTTTTTGTAGATGATTGTTCTACACTAAAAAAAGAAAATGTAGAAAACAACAAAATGGTATTTTTTTTTGTTTCAATAACCAATTTTTGTCACTATTTTTTCATCTACTTTCATTCTTTCATATTATTTTTTCATAATTTTAGCTCTCTTTTCGTAATTTTATTTACAATTTTTCTTTAGTAATTTAATCTCGTTACTTATTACTTTTAACAATATCTATATTTTGTAAATTTATCTAATAATTGTTTTAATCATACAATTTTTTTTTGGCTAATGAAATAAAAACAAAATATTTTTATTAGAATATTAACCAAACACTTCATATTTATTTTTTTAAAAAAAATTGCACTTATTTATGATAACACATCTTAACAAAACTAAAAACATAGTCAAACATGCTTTAGTCATTTTTTTAATGAGTGAAAGTCTCCGATCATGAATAGAATACTAGAGAAATTTTGTGAAGGTTCACTTCATGCTTTTTCTTTAATAGTTTTTCTTAGAAAAAAAAATCAATATTGGGTGGTAGAAAATTTTGAGAGAAGAGTTGAAAAATGAAAACACATGTGATATGAAAATCTCTATTACTAAAAATAAAAATTAATTTCATACCAAAATTCTCATTTAAAGCAAAATTATAATTTATTTGTTAAAAAAATGATAAATTTATTGTCGTCCTTGCCCTTTTTCTTCATTCCAACTAGGGCTCGTTGCCTGTCCATGGCTTTGGATGTGGCCTTGGTCGGGGTCTAATTGTTTTCCCACCATATTCGGCTTTTGTGCCTTGTTTCTCCCCTCTCAATCAAGTTTTCTTTTTCTTTTCACTAATGGTTTCCTTCTTGGGTGTGAGGTGTCGGTTTTGCCACCGTTGGTGTATCGTATACGTCTCTTTTATTAGTTGGATTCGATCATTAAGAATAGGCCTTGGTAGTGGTTGGTTGGGGTTTCGGGTTTGGTGTTAGGTCTTTTGGTTCGATACGAAGGTTGTGGTTGGTTTGTGTTGGCTTGGCTATGCTGGGTTTTGGCTTTGGGAGTCCGATTGATGAAAGGGTCGTGTGGTCAAGGGCGTCTACTAGTACTTGGGATCTGAAATTCTCACTAGGTTATGGGTGGTGTTTGGTCACTGAACCTTTTATTTGTGGGTTGTTTTTATTTGTGATGTTTTGTTTTTTAGATTGATTTTTATTTTCAATAATGGTGTTTTATCACCACTCTACTATTGTTATTGTAGTAGGGACTAGGGATTGTTATGATTATGGAGGGGGTAATTGCCTTGCCCCCGTTTGGGTCATTCATCTGTTATGGAATGGCTCAAAATACTTCTGTGGCATGCCGATCATCCCTCTTCGTATTAGAATATGGAGTATCTCCAGATATTTTTTACCCTATATTTTATGAGTCGTGCTTTCAACAGCGTGATTCCTAAGCTGTGTTATTACCTAATAGCATGATTCATTTATAGGTGTATTTTGTCATATGTTCATTAGGATTAGAAATCTATTATTTTCGTAATATTTTGAAGTTTTACCACTGGCAATTTATTAATTTTTTAGTTAAAGGTGTTATTAGAATTTTCTTATTTTTATTGTAAACGACATGTTTTGTCTACTTTTAATAAATCTGCTCCATGAGTTGAACTTTGCATAATTTATCTATAAATTATTTTTTTTTATTTATTTTTTTTTTTGAGAAACAAAATTAATATTTTGTTTAGAACTCAGGTTTTACGAAAGATATATATTGAAAAAGTAAATATTATTTTGGACTCTGCATTAAGTTACCGATTGAACTTTCTATTTTGTTAAATGATAAATTGGATATTGTATTTTCTAAAATGGTACAGAATAGTACCCTAAATTGATTTTTGTCAAAATAAAAGTTAATAATAACACAATCTAGAGTTGTTACGATAAAACTGGGCACATTTTCTGTATTTGTACATGCTAGAAATTATCTTCAAGTTGGTTATATTAAAAAAAAATATAAAAAATTGAGTTCGGGATACTATTTTATTCTATTTTAGAAAATAGAGGATCAAATTTGTCATTTTAAAAAATAGAAGATTCAATTGATAACTTTTACAAAACATAGAGTCGAAAATGTAACCCATTTTTAAATGTACTCATAAACCTTTTTTTTAATAAATTTATATGTTGTTAATTTTTGTATAATTATATTTAAATCTAACTCTAAATTTGTTTAAACATATATTTTATCATTTTTTTGTTTGAATTCAAATTATATATAAAAAGTAGATCTTTTTCAAAAAATCTTTAGATAATTTAATTTAATTTTTTAGCATAAATTAAAATTCCAAACAAATAGTAAATATTATTGAAAATTATAATATAGTTATTTAAAATATTATACAAAATTTTGAAACATTTAATATATCAAAAATAAGATTCAAACAGTCACAATTATTTTATTTTATGTGCATAAAATAAATTACTTAAATATTATTTTTATATTATAAAGTATTCTCAATTTTTTAAAATTATACAAAATATCTTAAATAATTGTAATGTATATGCTTATAAAAAATTAAAGGCTAATTAGTAATTTTTCCCCCTGAACTTTGAGTAGTATATCGTGCCCCTTGAACTTTTTTGGTCGTTAAAAATTCTCCTCGAACTATTGAGATTGTTAAATTTAAGGACTTTTGTCTAATTTTATTCAATTTTACTGTTTCAATGATTGTTTATGTACTAAACCATGCTCTCCAGACTTTAATATCTACCAAATCATGCCCCTGAACTTTAATATGTACTAAAACATGCCCCTTGAACTTTCATCCATGTTAGAATTTTTTACTAAAATTAGAGAAAAGTCCTTAAATTTAACAATCTCAATAGTTTAGGGGGAATGTTTAACGGCTAAAAAGGTTCAGGGACACGATTTAGTACATGTCAAAGTTCAGGAGGAAAAATTACTAATTAGCCAAAATTAAATTAAAAAATTTCTCCAAACGAAACATATAAAAAAAAATATTCTTTGCACATTCGAAAAGCACCCTTTTATTTTATATTTTGATTGAATGGAACATCATGTATGTAATTTTAAATAGTAAAATAATAATTAAGCAAAAAAACATAGTAAAATGTTATTTTAAAAATCATTAGAAGAAAAAAATAAAATAATTACATTTTATGGAAAAAAGAAAAATAAAGAAAGAAAAGCTTCATCATTTTTCTATTAACCTTTTATGGAATTTGTTGTTGTTGTTGTTGTTTTTACTAATGAAACGTATACAACTTGAATTGATAAATTTTGAGACGAAAATACCCCTCGAATAATGTATAATTTCCTCCCAAAAACAAAGATTAAGACCGTAAATTCAACATAAAACGAAGGGCATTTTAGGAATTAATAAAAATCTTCAAATATATATATATAATCTCCACAAATAATTAATAATAATAATAAAGAAAAGAAAGCATTACATTTACTTAGTGACTCTGACAAGGTTTGACGAGTGAGAGAGAACGAAGAAGAAGAAGAATTCTCTTCCTTCGTAAAAGCTTTTCTCCCTCGTTTGTAACGCCCAGTATGATCTCAATTCTCAATCAATTTTCAATCTTTTTTTCTGGGTTCTTTCTATTTGATTCTTCTAACGATTTCTGTGTCGACTTTCATGGATTTTTTTATTCTTTATATTTTTCAAATTTGTTTACATAATAATTATGAGGTTTTGTGGGTTTTCAGTTAAGAATAATGGCTTCAGATCCAAAGGTGCACAAATTCGAAGAAGTGGCTCAACATAACAAGACCAAGGATTGTTGGCTAATTGTTTCGGGAAAGGTCAGATCTTTTTTCTCTTTTGATTGGTTTTGGAGTGAGGATTTAGTTTTTGGATTGATTGGTCAACTTAAGACTCTGTTTGTTTGCTGAGAAATTTGGTTTGGGAAACTTGTATAAACTAATTTTATCAAACCTGTTAACCTAGGTGTTGATTTGCTGGGATCTTAATCCAATTCGGATAATTGTCACTTTAGCCTAATTTTAATTGCTACCAATATTGATAAAATATATTTGTGTGTATATTCATATATAACATATAGGGAACTTATTCCTCTTGGGTACCAGTCCCTTTACACTCTTAGTTACAAAATTAACTCAATTATGAAAGGAAGTAGAAGCAATTACTATCCCCATATTACATATATATTTGTATATGTGATGTAATGTAGTGTTTATTATAAAGGGCCTAAATGCTTGAATATGTATACTAAATGAAGTCTTCTTCTTCTTTTCTCCTCTAAAAGACAAAAAGTTACAACTTTTATTATGTTGAAGTAGAAATAAGTGAAATCTCTTCAACTTGAGTTTTGGTAGTTTGCATACAATAAAAAAGTTATGACCAACCAAAAACCCCATTTTCAGGAACTAGGTAAGGAGAAAAAGAAAAGTTCAATTATGATCCAAACTCAAGAATTTTGTCACAGCCTTCTTCTTTATTATTAATTGTTTTCTGCTTTTTGTTTTTCGTTCTATTGATCTTTCATTGGCATGGAGTTTATTTTGAACTCATGTAGTTAGTATCTGGATTCAGGTGTATGATGTTACGCCATTTATGGATGATCATCCCGGAGGAGATGAAGTGCTGCTATCAGCTACTGGTAATGCATTCTTCATCATATTAACTGTTCCAATTGAAACTATGTATATTTTTTGTGGGGAGGCAACATTGATCTAATACCCCAAATGAAGACTCTTTTTTGAGATTAATTTTGTTCGAAAACCTTTGCAGGGAAAGATGCAACCAATGATTTTGAAGATGTAGGCCACAGTGATTCAGCTAGAGAAATGATGGAGCAGTACTACATAGGAGAGATTGATGCTGCAACTGTTCCGCTAAAACGGACCTACATTCCACCGCAGCAAACTCCACACAATCCCGATAAGACACCTGAGTTTGTCATCAAAATTTTGCAGTTCTTAGTTCCGCTTTTAATCTTGGGTTTAGCATTCGCTGTCCGACACTTCACCAAGCAGGAATAGGTTCAGATCAGAACTGTAGAGAAGGGCAGAGTGGTTACTATGCATTTGGAAGAACAGTTATTTTTTGCAGCCATTGTTTAATTATGTGCTCTTCTAATCAAATTGAGAGTCTGTTTGAGTTGATTAGTTTCTGTGTTGTTCTCTGTTTTCTATGTTCTTCAGTTCATTTTAGTTGGAACTCAACTTATAAGTTATAATAACAACAGTGTGCTCAGTTTCATTGTTTATTTTTCTTCTTTAATATTAATATGGAACTTAAATTACATATGCATATCCTATTTGTGGTGTTTGAAAACACATGATATATGATTATTCTTAGAAGTTTCAGAAAGGAATTAGTAATGATATAAATGTAGAGAAAGAACTAGAACTTGTTACGCATTCCTTTCTTTCACTGAACACATTCAGTTATCTAAACAGAGTCCTTGTTTGATAATTAGAACACGAAAGTAGATTAGAAGTCAAGTAGAACCACGAAGTAATGGATTCGTGGGATTGCTTGAATCGGTAGTTAAAATTAACAGGCTGGTTTAGTATGTTGTATTATATTGTATTTTATTATATTATATATATATATTATATTTTTATATATTACTATGTTAAATTTTAATTTATACTAGGTGTTCGTAAAAGTGGAATGAAATAAGGGTTTGCTTGAATCATAAAACAAACTTCTTCCTCTAGGTTTGGTATTACGTGTAAAGCTAGGTTTCTCGGCACGATCACCCAAGAAGCTAAGGTTCATGCTCTTATTATTGCTCACTCAAACCTTGTAAATGGAGCGTTGGACCACTATATTGATTCTTTTACGAGCATCAACTTCGAGGGCCTCTTTCGTCTCCTCAATGTCTTTTTTGGCCTTCTCGTCAATGTCAAATAAGGATTTCTTCAAAGTTTCGACCTTGACCTTTAAATCGTTTTTGTCCTTCTCATTTTGGAGCATCTGTTCTTCTAGATTATCATGTGAATAAAATTAAAAGTAAATATTAATAATAGAAATAAATAAGACACATGAATTTTTACGTGGTTTTATATTTAAATCTACATAGTACATGAGTCCATATTATTTCTGAGTTCTTGATTTGTTTAAGATAACAAGATATCTGATACAAAGTAGTAATCTCTAGGTTTTTCTGCACTTAATTTTTCAAGGTATTTCCTCCCAAAAATTGTTTGTCCCTTAAATCATAGGTTCTATCCTTATTTATAGGATTTTTAGGAATGACCGTTATTCCTTTTTGTTCTCATCTAGATAACCGTTTATGAAACATAAACAATCTCCACATTTTATTTTACAACATGTGGGATAAATAAATTAACTATTGGTAAGCACTTTTGTACTTATCTTGAAATTATCTTATTTGCCGAGATAACATACCTAAAATATGCCTTGCCTTCTTCAGTAATATTGGGAATTACTAGGCGTATGTTCGAGACGTTAATTGAGGTATCTTCTTCGCTTTTGCTGTCTAAGATAGGTCTTAAGATAACACTTAGAATTGAATCTTTTGTAGTCCTTAGGGTAAATCTTCTTACGTCGTTTATGAGCCTTCCGAGATGGATCATTTTTTGCTCATATCTCTTAGTCTTTTAACATACTCATGAGTATGTGGGTCAATGAGCTACAAACTCTTAAAGAACTTATTATCTACCTTTTCCAGCGACTCATCCCTTCATATTCTATACATGTCTTATTTATCTCGGTCATGTTTGAGATAGGCCTATGATGTTGTTATCTCGCTAATAATTGTATTTCTAATTTTATCGCTTTTATTTGACAGACATATTATAATACAATGCGAGACAAACGTATCATTTAATTGTATCATGTCTCGAGGTGAGAAACCTATCCCATTCCTCATGTTTATATTATTCCTTAATTTTTAAGACTTATATCCACATGTCATCTTCATATTAATGCTTGAAATATGGGCGTTACAAGTTTTTCTATTTAAAATGATTCATGTGGTCGACGATGACTCGTGGGTCGAGTTTTTGGTTGTTCTGGCAAAGGTCTCATATTCATATGAGATGGTTCCAGAACATCGAGTCGTGTTTGCCTTAAATTTGGACCATTTAGATTATGTGGAATTTCTCTGTCAACAGGAATCTCTCTTGTATTCACAGGTTGTTGCTACTAGAATATGTAGGGTTGTTTGTATTGTTCTCCTTGACAAGAACATTCGACGCCCTTTTGGTCCTTGACCCACCACGAGGCCTTCCTTGTGTTTGTCTTGCTGGGGGTTCAAATAGTTTTGCATGTGTGTTATTAGCATTCGCACGCGCTATAGCGGCTTCACGCTTTAATCCAGCATTTCTGTGGTTAGGCTTGGCTAACCTTTGTCGAAGTTGGCAATTTTTTAATTCCCTCAAGGAACATATCTAGTGGGGTCTTATGCCCCTCATTCTTTCATTCTAGAATGGTTTCCTCGTTATCAGTTCTTTCAAAGTTCCATTTAGGAGGATTTTTTCCTGTATTTAGATCATTGGCAAGTTGAGTCCCTTGGGGCTCTTTTCTAAGGTGATGAACCGTTTCTTCTTGGTCGACGGGAATGTCTTGAGAAGTATTGTCCATAATGCAAACTTTTATTTTTGGGTAGGAAGATGTGTTTTTAGAGTTTAATTTTTATATTAATGAAAGCACGAAACTGTTAACTCGAAATTTTGTTAACATAAATTAGAGTTGACAATTAATGCTCAGTAAATATTATATGTTATATAAATATATATATATATATGTATATATATTTAATAGGAGAGATGGATTTTTACGTGATTTTGTAATTAAAATTTACATACTCCACGAGTTTTTTCTATTTCCAGTATTCTTAGGTTACAGATATAATTTGGCAAAATTTTGTCTAATTTAAAAAATTGGTCGTCTCTTTTAAACCGTGAACATTCCTCGTATTTCATATATTTCGACTAATAGATGAGAGAAATAACATACAACCACTTTCATTTTAAATAAGATAATTGTTCTATTTGACTTGGTTTTTATCTTCTACAACATAAGATTGTGAAGATGTTTGATTGTTTAATGTATGGTTTTCGAGGAGTTCACCAGCCCTTAGATGCACTTTGGGTAACATATTCTTCTGAAAACATACCAATAATATTTCTGAGGTTATAAACAAGAGCAAGTTTAAATAGGTTAAGTCTCAACATTAACATTATCGACACTAGAAATATTTCTAAATGCCTTTACGAGTTTAACTCTTTAATTAATCCACCTAATTTATTCCTTGTCATGTAACCAAACTCATTATTTACAGCTTAACAATTATTATATTAAATTGTGTTTATATTATATTTTTATATAATATGAAGTTAAATTTTTATTGATATCAAACTATTATATATTTATACGAACATCAAAATCAATACCAAATATAATATTATATAAAAAAATATAATGTACAACATAATTTATATAATGCTACACAATCCAATAAATAGAACATTTTTTTCACCATATTTCTGTGTTTTATTTTTCCTTCATCACTTAGGTACAAAAAAAATTTCTAACATTGCTATACATAACAAGGACAACAAAAATGAATCAATCTCTCTAAACACATAATTATTAAAAGAAAAAAAAAAACATTAACACAATTAACATTTATAAATTCAATTTCCCGTGTAAAAAAAAAATAAAAAACACAAAATTAAAAAAAATAAAATCTAATCACCAACCAAAATAATAAATTATATCTCATACCATTTACCATTTAAAGAGATAAGGCTATACACAACAGAGCAAGGATCAAGGTATAGAAATGGAACCCATTAATGGCGGCTGCTGCTTCTGCTTTCGATCTTATATCTTGACCTAAACCCGGCGGAGATGAGAGATGTGAAGGAGGGCCATCTAATCCAGGCGTAAACTCCGGCGAGAAAGCAATATCAGGTGGCTGAGCCGTACCCGAAGCAAAGGGTGTTCCTGGTTTGGGAGTCGTCGTCGTTATTGGATTCTTCCCAAAAATCTCTTTGGGTAATAAAACCCCAGAAACCCCAAAAATGGCGACTGGGTTTTGATCAAAAACTGTTTGGGTCACCGACACTTGAACGATACCTGTATTGATTGCTACCGATCCATTAACCCTAGAAATGTTGAGAGTGAAGCTTCCTGCGCCCATGTCTTCCGTAGCTAATGTGGGTTGAACTGGGTTCACAATTGATTCAAGCGAACCCAAAGGATAATAAGAATGAAGAACATGGAATTTCAACACCACTGCTTTCTTATCGGCCGGTAATGATTGAAGCTCAACATTTGACGGAAGTTGAGCGAAAGCAGTATCGACTGGTACAAATAGGGTTATTCCGGCACCACCTTCGTCGGCTTCAAATTCCTCTACTACGCCGGAAGCTGCTAACATCGAAGCCGCAACGTTGAAGTTATGGCCGTCGATTAAAGCCTTAGTGATATTCAAACCTAATGGCGGTCGAGTCTCGGAAGCCATTAGATCGAATCCGTACGGAACGAGAAGAGAATTAACAGCGAAGACACTCACATTGTACGGTAGGGTTTTGATAGGGTTAAGAATGGTAGCATTCGAGGGTGAATAAGGTGCCGGAGATCGGACTGAAACAATTCCGGTGATTGGATCGCGGGTGATGTTGACCGAACCGAAGTTGTTGGTGGCGCGTCCGGTGGTTTGAAGGAGCGTGGTGACAAGCTTACCTGAGGAAGAGATCCGGCGGAGATCGGAAGGGGAGAGGTATTCGAGGAGTATGTGGTATCGGACGACATCAGCGCGTGAGGATGAAGATAAGCGGCGCGTGAGATCTGATGAAGCGGAGAGGTATGTGTTTGGGACGGCGAGGAGAGTTATGGAGGATCGGCGGGAGAGATCGGCGGCAAGGGAAGATGATGAGGAGGAGAGGAGTGAAGCGAAGTCGGAGAAGTCTGGGAAGGAGGAGAGGAGGTTGGTGATGTTGAGAGCGGCGGTGGGAGCGGTGGCTATGGCGGAAGAGAGGAGAAAGAGGAGGAAGAGTATGGATGGTGTAGGGGTAAAATGGGAAATGGGTAAGTCTGCTTCCATCGCCATTGTTGTTTCTCTCTCAAACACTCTCTTTCTCTCTCTTCTGTTAGTGAGTGAGAGAGTGAGTTGTATAAAAACGAAGATTAAGACAAAGGGTAGTTTGGGAATAATTGAAGATGTTCGAATGTATAATAATAATGTCCACAAATAATAAATATAAATGAGAGTGTGTACTCATTTCATATTTTGTATTTTATTTAAATATAAGTTTGTATTTTAAATAATGTTTATTTAATATTTTGTATGGGATATGATTTTAATTTCATCTTTCACTCGGATTCTAATCCTTGACGACGTGATTAGATGAGAGAATTATTTGATTTGACGGCTGAGATTGCTCTAGGAGTAATTAGGGTTAAAAAGTAGAAACGTACCCTAATACTCATTTGATGTACTTTGAGACCCATCTAATGTACCACGGAATACATGTGAAAGTACATCACGAGACAAAATCATATTCCCACTTTGTATTTTAAAATTGTATATATTTATGTAACATTTGGTTGGAAGTAATAGAATAGAATGGAATGGAAATAAAATAATTTTCATTAAAATTTTTTGTTTGGTTATATTTTAAGTATTAGAATGACATTTTAATGGAATACTTTTTCCACTATTTGATGGAATGACTATTCTATTAAAGAAAAAAAGATCATTAACAAAAGAAAAAAATTAATGATTTTTTATCAATTTTTTATGCATTTTAAATTTTATTTCATTCATATTCTGATTCTCATTCTTATTCTTCTATTTTTATTCATCCCAATTAAACGTCACCTTAGTATCCTACATTTAAAATTTTTGATAAAATTTTATCAATTAAGTTGTCTAAAATTTTATGAATTCTGAAGTCAGATTTAATTATATGATTACAGATAACTGTTTGGTTAAATTAATAAAATTATATTTATTAAATTTTATTTTAGGGTACTAAATATATACAATTTAAAAATATAAAATACCAATTAAGTATTATTGAAAATACAAGACACCAAATATGTTTTTTTTATCAAAACACAAGCTACTAAAATGAGTATATTCTTTATAAATGAATGGCTAATTAGATTTTTGTCAGACTTATGTCTAATTTTATTAATTTAGTGATTGATAATTTTGATATCTAATAAATCATGATAATTTTGAAATATGTTAAATTATATTTTTTTAAATTTTTATTTAGGTTAGATTTTTTTTTTCTAAAACCAATAAAAAAAAAAAGAAAAACATTAGATACTGACTGTGATCTTAATTCTCAATCTTTTTTATGGGGGCTTTTTATATTTGATTCGTTTGTCGACTTTGATGGATTATTTTATTCTGTTTATATAACTCAAGGTTTTGTGGGTTTTGAGTTAAGAATAATAACTTCAAACATAACAAGACCAAAGGATTGTTTTTGTTTGTTTGTTGGTTTGATAGAAACGTTAGGATCAAACTAGAAAATCAAAATAACCAAGAATGGTTATTACAAAATTAAAATTACAACCCAAAGTCTGTTTTTACTGAGATTGAGCATAATGAACTGATGGTGCATGGTGGTTAACTTGTTCCTGCACTGCACCACCACATAGATAGGATAAACATGAACCAAGCAAAACAGTTTGGATGGTCGTTGCTGTGTTAGAATTTGATAAGATGCACGAGATTTCATTCCAAAATCATTTGATAACGAGAGAAATAACTCATTTATGTTATATATTCTATTATCTTTCTACATATTAACAATGTGTCAATATTGGAAGAGTCTGTTCAGGAAGTCCGAAAAGGGAGGCCATTAGTAAAGACACACCATCACATTATCTTGTGTCTCTCATGAATTTTTGCTTTTGTTGGTGAGAGGGATTCAAGGATTGTTGGCTCATTATTAAGTTAAGTGTCTGTTTGGTTTTAATTTGGGTTAGGTTTGGGAAACTTGTATAAACTAATTTTACTAAACTTGTAACCTAGCTGTTTGATTTGCTGGGATCTTGATCCAATTTGGATAATTATAATTAATATTGGGAAAATATTGTGTATGTGTATATGTGTAGATATTAGGGGTGTGCATAGATCGATTTAATCTAATGACAATCAAGTGATCTAATTATAATCGATCGCTAAATATTAGATATCCAATCGAGATCGGATCAGATGTAATTTTTATATCTAATTAGATCGGATCTGATGTTGGATGGGTGTCCGAAAATCTAATACATTCAACATCCAAGCGAACTAATTAGTATTTTTATGTAGTTTGGATGAGTAATTAGATTTTATATTATTATACGTAAAATATATATGTATATATAAAAGTCAACATTAGAATTTTACTTTTTTTTTCTTGAATTGGGTGGATCCAATCTAATCCAATACATACTTGATCTAAAGTATTAGATGAATCCGGTCCGTTCCAAAAATACTAAGTCTAAAATATTTGATAAACTCAAATTAAACCAATAAATGTAATATGTAAAATACATTCAATGGATAGAATTGATTCAATCTAACATTCAATGGATGTTGAATCGATTGGATAACTGAAATTAGTTAGATCGATTCGGGTGATAAAATATATCATTCAATATATAATTAGATCGAATCAGGTGATATAAATATATCATTCAATATATAATTAGATTGAATCTGAATATATCTAAAAATATTAGATGCAGTCCCGTAAACACCCAAAGTGAAGATATTTCTCTTGGGAAACAGTTTCTTCACAATCTTAACAAGCAGTTTTGATTGTTACCCACCCCATACAATAACAATTAAATTTGCGTGTTTGTAAAAGGTGGAAGTAGTGTATATTATAAAGGACTTAAATGCTTGAAAATGTATACTAAATGAAGTCGTATTGTTTTTTTCTCCTCTAAAAGACATTAAGTTACAGCTTTGATTATTATAAACTTACTGTACTTGAAGTAGAAAATAGAGTGAAATCTCTCCTAACCCGAAATTGAGTACACTCAACTCAACTTGAGTTTTGGTTATTTGTATACAATAAAAAAGTTATGACAATCAAAAACCTCATTTTCAAGCACTAGGAATGGATGGATCCAAACTCAAATTATCGAATTGTCTTTGGAATGGAGTTTAATTTGCACTCATGTAGTTAGTTTTTGGATTCAGGTGTAATACTGCTATCATCCCGGAAGTGATGAAATACTGCTATCATCAGCTACTGGTAATGCATTGTTCACTTTACTTGTTCCCCTTTCAACTATGACTCTATTTTAGATTAATTTTGTTCGAAAAACCTTTGCAGGGAAAGATTCAACGAATGATTTCGAAGATGTAGGCCACAGTGATTCAGCTAGAGAAATGATGGAGAAGTACTACATAAGGGAGATTGATGCAACAACTATTCCACTAACTAAAACCGACCTACATTCCACAGCACGAAACTCCACACAATCCCAATAAAACGCTTCAGTTTGCCATCCAAATTTTGCAAGTTTAGCATTCGCTGTCCGACACTTCACCAACCAAGAATAGGTTCAGATCAAAACTATAGAGAAGGGCAGAGTGGTTACTATGCATTTGGAAGTACACTTATTTTTTGCAGCCATTGTTTAATTATGTGCTCTTCTAATCAAATTGAGTTGTTTGAGTTGATTAGTTTCTGTGTTAACTCATAACTTATAATCACAACTGTGTGCTCAGTTTCATTGTTTATTTTTCTTCTTTATTATCAATATATACGTGTGTGTGTGGTGTTTGAAAACACATGATATATGGTTGTTCTTAGAAGTTTCAGAAAGAAATAGTAACGATATAAATGTGTTAATATGTAGAATGGTAGATGAACTATTTCACTAGTCATTTTCAATATGAGCCAGAAAAATAAATAAAGAATAAGATGCCATCTTTATCAACTAAATTATTGGACGGCAAGACTTATGTCAATGCCCTTTTGGAGTGATTTTATCATTATTGTTGTAAGATATGAGATATTAAGCAGGCTTTATCTACACAAGTCTAAATCATTAAATCATCTATATTCTTCTTATTATTATTATTACTATTTCAACTAAATTATTGGATGGCAAGATTCATGACTTGAAAAAGAAGAAAAGAAAAGAAAAAGATAGGAAGAACTAGAACTTGTTATGCATTCATTTCTTTACCTACATACCTAAAAGAAAGGGAAAAAAAACAAGAATTTTGGGATAAATAAGACCAAGTAATTAATGGATTTTCTTTCATCCCCATAACAGCAGCCTCTACATGCCCAAAAGGCAAATTTTTAATGTCCCAAAAAAGATCGTTGTATACAAGAGAAAGCAGTGGAATAACAAGACATCCAAACAGATGGGATTTTGTTGCATCAAATTTTTGCCTCAACAGAGCCCTTGTTTGATAACTCTTTTAAGTTTTCATGGCAAAAAAATCTGTGACAGTCCCAGCTGCTAAGCTAAGGCATTAGGATTTTTGTTTGGTTTTGTTTTTTTGCTTATCTTATGACCCAATCTGAATTGCCCCACATAGAAGAATGAAGCAAAAGCAGAGCAGAACATAAGATAGAATAAAGCATA
The DNA here is from genome assembly GCF_029168945.1 of Cannabis sativa. Taxonomy (NCBI): domain Eukaryota; kingdom Viridiplantae; phylum Streptophyta; class Magnoliopsida; order Rosales; family Cannabaceae; genus Cannabis; species Cannabis sativa. Next base: position 210,011 of record NW_026870038.1, on the reverse strand, counting down.
GAAATTAGCCAACAAAAAAAGATAAGCAGTTATAATGAGAGAGATGACTCTATCTTGTCATGGAGGGTCACCACCAAGTCATGAGCATCATCTAGGAGCTTCCACACATCAAGTTGTCCAGACATGCTATTACACTCCCTTAAGATTTCATCCATGCTGCTGTACTTCTCTATTATCAATTTCCTCTTCTGCAACACTGATGCTGCAATTGCAAAGAGTAGCAGGTCTTCTGTTGGCGGGGCTCGTTGCCTTATCCTGCTCCATGCTGATTTTCCTATTCCTGCTCTTATGGCTGCCTGATCGGCCCACATTACCTCCCATAGGCATAAAGTCTGCTCGAATGTCAATTCTCTCCTAAACAGCACCACCACCATCCTATAAACAAAAAAGCAATCCTCGGCCTGAAGTTTCTCCAAGTGCCGGTACAGGTGGGAGTCTTTGCTTTTGATAATTTTAGAAACTGTATTGAGCTGCCTTCGAATTCCAACCTCGTCAAGTCTGAAGTTATGCCGAGCCTTCTTCATGAAACCCACGAAACACCAGAAAGCCTCGTGATCCTCGGTCATCACAGTAATTATGGGAGAAAGTAGATCACTCATACCCTGGCAGTAACCAATCTCTGGGTCATAGAGTGCATAAGCTTCAAGAATTGCAACCAACCGGGCAGCATGAAAAATCCTGCACGGCTCCAGGTGATCATAATCCTTCAAACCAACAGCTTCAGCAGAACGTCGTGCACTTGCTTCAGATACAGCAGCTTGAGTCGTGGAATAAGGAATCCACTCCGAATTAGCACGAACTGCATCAAGACGAATGATCCGTTGCCAAGAGGAAAAATCTTCCATTGTGGGGAGTTTTGGTTTGCTTTCTGTAGAAGGAGAATCATCCTTGGAAGTGACTTCAGGATCAATCTCCTCCTCTCTACTTTCCGATGCCGTGAAAGTCTGAGTTACTTCAGTGTCTTCAGAAGAGTCTGAGTCAGATGAGTCAGTGTTTAGTGCAGAGGAGTCAGCATTTGTGATCCGCCTAGAACCTTCATCTCCATCCAGCAAGGTGCTGGAAGCTTCCCCTGAATATTCCATATCTGGGCTCCTTCCCTCACTAGAGAGCGATTCCCTGGCACTTACAGCATCCTCCGAGCTGGGAGACCCCATTTCATGAATAAAACCCCCAGTATCACCATCATAGCTGATTTCTCCATTCTCATTTAATTTAAAGTTCTCATTGCTGCGTTTTATAAGCCGACGGCATTGTCTGCGGAGTTTATCATATTCCTTCCTACACGTATTGGTAAAAGAATGTCATGAAAGAATGACAGGATCACACGAAAACAAAATTAAACAAAGCATAACACAGGTAGAATAAATAAAACAAAATGCCTAAATAAACAGGTATAAGTACCTTTTCTCGGTTCTTATCGCATCCCTTTCTTCCTTTGAGCTGTTTAATTCATATCTGTTCAAATAACCACCATCAAAAAGTCAAATTATAGAAGCAGGACTTCACCATTCTCAATATACAACATAAACACAGATGCACCTATCCTATGTTTAAGTGCATCCACCAAATGTAAATCACAGAGCATAAAAATATCATAACAAACACTGGACTACAAGTTCCAACATGCATTCAACAATAGTGAGGATAAACACATCCCAAACCTTCCCGTCTTATGGTTTTGATTGATTAACAAGTACTAGTGACTACCAAAATAGATTAAAATAAATATCAAACCATATAGGAAAAAAAAAGTGCATTACTAAATTATTTAAAGAAATAGGTGAAGCTTGCTTACACTCCAAGAAGGAAAGGCCAAACCTCAGCCCTGATACTTGGATCAACACCCTACAATTAAAAAGGTAAAAGATAAATAAATCTAGTTTGAGGCCACACTGAACATGGTCAAAAGAATAATTTTTTTAGAGAAGCAGATATATATGCTTTGTAACAGTAACTCACTCCGCTTCGAACTTTTTTCAAGAACTTTACTCCACCATCCCGCAGTTTCCCATCTGGTGTAAACAAAGTCCTCCACTGCCGAGTTGAAAGGGCGTGTTTTCTTTTCCTGCGGGACCAAGATGATTTAAGACGTCCCCTGAAAGCAAAAGAGTACCACAGTTAACTATAGTAAAGACAGAAGAGAACATTAATGTAGAACATATGAGTAAATAAGTAACAGACTATCGCCAACAAGTTAATAACGTACATAAACAAGATCAATATACTAAGATATTGATAGTTTCAACAATTGAGCACATAACAATTAAGAATGTGGAAAAAATGGTCACGAAAAATTGGGATGTTTCTTTTCCTTGACTAGCTCATATTGGGAAGGATAATGAATCATTGAGGGTACAATAGGGTGGAGAACTGGGTTAACAGCAACGATAGCACAGCCAAAAATACTATCACCATATCAATGTGTTCACACTATTCTTGACCTAAACAATTTGGAGCAAACCCATTGCTGCTTTGATGTAACACAAATACGCCCAATGATCACCAAGTAAAGTTAGTTACTACAACCCAGTACATTCCAATTTAAGGTTGTAACTCAAGGAAAAAGCTAAAGATGGCTTAATGAACTGCTGGGTCCATGTATTTCTTATCACAAACTCCAAATCTAGCCCAATTTCAGTGAGTATCATAATTCTAGCACATGTTTAGAAAAAAAAGAATACAGTACATTGAAGTTAGTAGATCAAGTCATTCCCATGAACCAACAAGATCCCATGTGAAGAAGAAAAAAGAAAAAAATCTAACTAACAGTTACAGTGATTAACTACTCACAAACCAACAGTGAGAAATATGGTCTAAACTAGACAGAACAACTACCAAGATTCCTCCAATCCAAATCCAAAAAAAGCAACAATTTATTTTCTTTAAGGAAAAAAAAGTATATCTATCTATGGCAGAATCAAAAGCAGGATCGACTGATTTGAAAGAAGTGGAATGATCCCAAAAGAAAAAGGGGAATGAAAAATCGGAGGGAAACCCACTAAAAGAAAGTGGATTGAGTTACAATTTGTAGTGGAGGCATGACTAAGTATCACTCCGAGATCGAGATCTGAGATGAAATCAAATGAAAACTACTGAAATACACGAAAAAAAAAATATACATATATATATTGATAATTACAACTAACAAAAGAGCTAAAATTTGATTTGATGGATAGAGAGACTCACCGATCGGAGTGGGAACAATAAGCTGGGGAAGAAGAAGTAACAACAAATAGAACCGAACGCAAATGAATCCACGACGACGATGATGACGACGACGATGATGAAGAAGGAGAAGAATTTGAAGACGAAGTGTGGCTTCGTCGAAGAGCTTTCATCTATATCCTTAAATACTCTCTAGTGTAAAAAAAATAAAAATGGGGAAAAATCAAAGAAACCCCAAAAGAAAAAATCGAAAATGGCAGTCGAAAGCCTCTTTCTTTTTTGGTTCTACTGGTCTAGGGTTTTGTTCAGACAAAGCTTCAAAGATTTTTGGATATGGCTTCCTTTCCTTTTTATCTTTTTTTTTTCTGTGTTGAATTAATTACGAATTAGTAATTACCTACTGGCGGTGTAGAACATAGCCACAACCACAGCGAAGCCCGCCAAGGCCGTGACGGCGACGGCGACGTTCGAAGGCGACGCCGCCCTGAACCAAATTCCTCCCCCGCCACGGCCGCCGGAGATTTGGATATCGTCGGTGCCGGAGGGGAACATGGAACTTCCTACTAAATTACCTTTATACCCCTGGGTTTTCCCTTCACTCTCTATAGTCTTTATCCCCAAAACCTAAGGTCTTCTTCTTCTTCTCCAATGAAACCCAAACTCAACTGCTTTGCTTTAGAGACTTTTTTTTTTTCTTTTTAGAGAGAGAAAGAGAAAGAGGGAGAGAGAGAGAGACTAGTCTATATATATCTCTATATTTGCTTCACTTCATATAATGTTTTTTGTATTTGATTAAATGCCCCTAAGTTATTCTCAAATTCAATATTGGACCCCAGTTTTATTAAATATTTGGTTAATGTAAAGTTTTGTCTCTTGAACTTTGATATATACCAAATAATACCCTTTGAATTTTTCAGGTCATTAAAATTTTTCCTCAAACTATTAAGATTGTTAGATTAAATGACTTTTGTCCAATTTTACTAAAGAAAATTTGACATGAATGAAAATTTAGGTCGCACAATTTGGTACATATTAAAGTTTAATGAGTATGATTTCGTAAATATCAAAGTTTGGGAGAACAGTTTAGTATATGGACAATTGACATAGTAGTAAAATTAAATAAAATTAAACAAAAGTTCTTAAATCTAACAATCTTAATAGTTCAGGGAGAATTTTTAACGACTTGAAAAGTTTAAGGATATGATTTTGTACATGTCAAAACTTAGGGGGTAAAAATCTAAATTAGCCTAAATATTTTGCAAAAGAAAAATTTATTTGAACCTTACAAATTTCTAAAAATATCTCATTTTAATAATTTTTATTTTATGTAAAATTTATATTTTTAATTAAACTAAATTTTTTTTTAACTTTTTTCTTTCAATTTATATTCTTAAAAAATATAACTATTATAATAAAAATATAAAAATAATTTAAATAAAAATAAATTATATTTTAAATATTATAATAAAAAAATTATATGAAATTTTCTTTAAAAAAATATAAAACATGTATATACAAGATTAAGAAAAAAAAATCAAAATAATTATTAAAATTAACGAGAAATTTTTTTTAAAAAATATATTAAGAGTAATTTTTAAAAATTATTTAAGTTTATTTATTTTTTAATAATATTTTATGGGGTACAAATAGAAGTCCTCCTTTCAAAAAACATCATTCTCACTTTTATTGGACAAAAATACCCTCATTTGTTTATTTTGCACATGAAACATAATTTTTAATTCAGAAAGAATATAAGGGCAGAATTGTATTTTTTGAATTTAGGGGATACGTATTGTATTTCTTTTTTATTTATTTATTATACATAAAAGGTGCGGAATATGTGGATTCATTTCCTTTTTAAAATAAGGTTCTAATTTCTAAATATATTATTTTGTTTTTTTATTTAATAAAATAAGTATACCAATTTAAATTTGACTACCATAATGACTTTCTCAAATGACACTTTCTTCTCCTTCAAAAACAATTACATTATCCATGGGTGGGTATTACTACCCATATAAAAAAAAAAGGAAAATTCCATTAAAAAAAATAAATGTTGAAATTTAGCTTAATTAAATATCAATTGAGTTTTTAATGTTTTATTAATTTTGTATCATCTTATCTAAATTTTATCCTTCTTTGGAGATTTTGATTCATTCCTTTTCTCGAGGGTTGTTGAATGAGGACATAATAGTCTTTTCACATAAAAGTGAAAAGTATTGGAGAAGAATAGATTTTCATTTGAGAGAGTTTATTCAACAAAAGATCCTTTGTTCGGTTTTATTCCATGTGGAAGAATCTAGGGTAACCCCCCTAGTCCCTCCACCAATTTGGGGAGTCTCATTTTATTGTTTTTTAATTATTTAATATATATATATAATCAATTATTTCATTTACTTTAAAACGACATCGTTTTGGGGATTTCTCAATCCATTTGAGGATAATAACAATAATAAGTTCATTATATGGATTGAAGAAAATCTTAGGGGTAATGAATTAGAGTTGGTAAGTGCACCAACTTATATTATAAGAAAAGCTTATCTTTGCTTAATTAATGTTCATACATTTTTTATAATATAATAATATTAATTTCCATACCCAAAAAAAAATCAATAAATATTATATAATATAAGAGGAAATAAATAACATTATCACTATAATACAAACTCTATAAAATTAGTAATGGTACACTAATTTTTATTTTTATTTTTTATATAAGAAAAAAAATATTATATGACATTTCTTTCATCTAATCTTGGGATATGAAAGGAGGGTCAAACATAGTCAAAATGAATTGATTTAGACAAGTTATTAATATGATTAATTAATAATATTAAAAAAACTTGAATAAAGAAAAAATCTATAGTTGGTGTGACACTCCAACAAAATTTCGTTTGCCTATACTAATTAGAATATTGTTAACATTTGGACAAATTATATTGGTGCTTTTCTTCTTTGTTTAAATAAATATTATATATTATATTACTTATTAATTTAATTTGTTAACTAACAACTAAACTTTGGTTATGAGATGAGAGAAAAAGAAAGAGGAGAAAAGGACATGCACCACAAGTGAATTAAGGTCAACAAAGTGAGGCTCATAGTTTTTGGACATGGTAAAAAAGAAAGAAAAAGTGAGTAAAAGAATATTTCAAAGTGAGAAGAATAGCACTCCTTTTTTCATTGCATGCCTTAGATAATAATAATATGTATATATAATTAAGAATTATTATTATTATTATTAGATTTTTTTAGGGTAAATACCATTTTGGACCATCTGTTTTACAAAAGTTACCAATTGGACCCTGTGTTTTATTAAATGACAAAATGGACCCTGTATTTTCTAAAATAGTACAAATAGGACCCTGAATTGATTTTTTGTCAAAATAAAGTTCAATTATAATCCGATTTAAAAGTGCTATATGACAAAACTGTTTACATTTTTTGTATCTGTTCGTATTAAGCATTGTCTTCAAATTGGTTGTATTAAAAAAAAGTAATCAAAAATCAAGCTCAGGGTCCTATTTTTACTATTTTAGAAAATACAGGGTCCATTTTGTCATTTAACAAAACACAAGGTCCAATCTGTAACTTTTATAAAACACAGGGTCTAAAATGGTATTTACCCATTTTTTTATTAAACACATGACATGCAGAGTTCAATACTATCATGAAGTGATATCAAATCCGACTCCAGCACAAATGAATCAAGCTTGTATTTAGAATTCTTACTTAATAATATTTAAATTTCCACAAATGTTAATTTATTTTTTACATTAAAAAAGAATCATATTTTTTTTTTAAAAAAAAAAACTATTATTTTATGTACAAAAATTAGAAAAATAATATATTTATATTAGGTCTCATCTATTTTAGTGCAGCTTGAGTCACACCTTATATCGATTAATATATTTTTTTATTATATTTATTATATTAAAACATATAAAATTTGATATTAAATTACACTAATATTATTTAAGTAGTGTTAAAAGCGTGTTATTCTTCTTGTTATAATTTTTTAAGTAGTAAAAAAGAAAGGCTCTTCCTTACAATTACATTGGTTTTTTATTTAAAGTACAAATACATTGGTTAATTCATTGAGTTTTTATTCTTTCCCTTTTCTTTTTCATTAAAAAACGTTAAAGTAAGTCAAAGGGTAACATGCCATTATTTATCAAAAAAAAAAAAGGAACATGGCATTGAGTTTAGGGTAACACTAGCTACCCTTCAAAAAATTGTTGTAATAATAATAATAATAATATATTTAGGTGATTGGGGTTCAGATTTTATTCTAGGATGAATTTTGTTAGGATTGGATTGATTGAATTTGAAGGATATTTAATTAATTAAAACAATACATCAAATTTGAAACTTAATAATACATACAAATTGAACTACAAAAACAATGGATTTTTATATCTAAAGATGACAAAATACAAATGCCTAGCTAGTAATATGATTATCCTCTTTGTTAATTTATTTCCTTTTAGTGTGTTTCTCCTGTATTTGAGGATTGTTTTTGCTGTATGTGGTTTGCTTTCACTTTTTAATTTTCTTTGTTTAGTTTGATTAAATTATAGTTTGCTGCAAAAAATGAAGAAAAAAATATAATTTGTGGTATGAATATTTAAGTTTAATTTTTAGTTGCAAATAAATAATTAAGTTCAATTTTTCAATTGCAGATAAATAAGTACCTGACTCTTAGATGTCAAGTCATTATTCACGTTTCATTTTCTTATTACTATATTTAAATTAATTTTTAAATAAAAAATAAAAATTTAATAACATAGACTAATAAAAGATTACTATGTAATTCGTTGACTTGACACTTAACGCAACAGTCAAGTACCTACAGAAGTTACAAAAATATAACTTAAATATTATTACTGTTAAAAATTAAATTTAAGTATATATCTACATGCTGAAATTAATCTTATATATTTATGACGCAAATTACTCATAAAAAAACAAAAGGAAAAGGAGACAGTAGCTAGTAAACAAAAAAAAGTTTGTTAAAAGAGAAAGAGAATTGAAAAAAAAAAATAAAATAAATTAAAAGAGGCAATTGTCTTTATCAACAAACAAAATGGCTTCATTATCCAATTAAAAAGAAACATAAAATATACAAAGAAGAAGAAGGAGAAGAAATGAGAGTTTTAAGGAAAATACCAAAAAAATAATTAAAAAAAAAACCCCTTTAAAAGAGTGAATTTTTACACTACATTTAATCATGGAAAAAGAAAAAGAAAAAAAGAAAAGCATAAAGATCAGTCTCATGGCAATATCTCCCTATTTGTGTTTTATTTCTTTGTACACTTTTTTAAATGATGATGATGATGATATAGTTGTAGGGCCAATATGTGTTCTATATGGCCTACATCTCCAAACTATTTTTCATCAACCGGCACAATCATGAAAGAGATTCCTAAGGCATAAATGTGACCTTAAAGCTACCTCTCTCTCTCTCTCTCTCTCTCTCTCTCTCTCTCTCTCTCTCTCATGCCTCATTTTTCATGCTTCTTCATACTAAATATCACCTTAACATAGCATACAATATTTCCATATTATACCATGTATCACTACACTTCTTGTTCTAAAATGATCTATTTAAACATCATCATCATCCTTAATAATGTTCACAAGCATGCAATCAAGTATAATCATCTTCCTAAAATTTCTCTTTTACAAAATACCCATTTTGGCATTTTGTCAAAAGCAATTTACATGCCTTTTTTTTTTCTTTTCTTGTGATGTAATCAACAAATATATAATAATAATAATAATAATATTGTAATTGGGTATGGTTCCATGGTAGTTGATCCATTTGGTTAAGTACCCATTACTTGTTTTGTGTTGTTTTTCTTTCTAATAATGTTTATTTAAGCAAATCAATGAAGTTTTCAATGGTTTTGGATCCCTATGTCTTAAAGGGGTACCTTTTACTAATTTCAGAAACTATTTTCTTGTTCTCAACCATTCTTGAAGATGGAGAAGAGGTCCACAAGAAATGAAATTAATAATGTTCCAAAAAGACATCATATTCTTGGGCCAAGTGTTCCTTGCTTAAAAGATGTCCAAAATGCATTTATTTAGAATCCCAATTAACTAAAATTAATCAAAAACCAACAGCACAAGTGGATGAATGGCCAGAAAGAAAGAAAGAAAGAACAATCTTCTATGTCATGTGCTTAAGTGGGGGTACTATTTTTCCCAACTTCATTTTTGACCCCAAAATAAAAGATGGCCAAGTGCTTATAATTGGACTATGCTTATGAATTCTAATGTGTTATCTAAAGAGGTCTAGAGACGACTGTTCAGACATAGCAATTATTAAGTAGCAATAAAGAGACCAAATCATATCAAGCTATGAATCAAGCAAACCATGAAGTTATCTTATCTCAATGACATCATTCCCTGTTCCATAGCCCACTCTCAAAATCAAGCTTGTACTTCATTTTATCGACATAGTCACCCTATAATTGATTAGCAGTTCTCAAACTTAAAGTGTCCCTTAGCATTATTCAACATAGGAGTGATCAAGCAAAAGTGAAAGGAGATAAACAATGGGAGAGAGAGAGAGAGAGATAAGATTAGATATCCAAATAAAACTGAAGGGTGTTACTGTTATTATCAAACTATAGTTTATTCAAGACCTTGAAAATTACCAGTTTGTCATGATGCTAAACTGGTACTGTCAAGATTACAGTACTCAATCATCCCCACATAGAAGCTCTCTGATCAAACAACAAAACAGAAGATGAGCATGGGAGATAATTTATTCAGATAGATAGATATGCTCTCCCTCTACCTTCTACAACTTCGAAGCTGCGTTCTTGTCTAGAAACCAAGTCAGCTCTCCAGCAGGCGAAACTAGTTCAACAGGCAGTGTGTTAGAATCATCACTAGGTGTTCCAAGTGCTTTATGCACAGCATCAGCTTTACCAGCACCAGTCACAACAAGGGCGATATAAGCAGAAGAATTTATCACTGGAAATGTGAAAGTGATTCTCTCTGGGGGAGGTTTCGGTGAGTTCTTTATGAAAGTAACCCACTTTTCTTTCTCGTTGACAAGAGGGTGTCCCGGAAAAAGGGAAGCTACATGTCCATCTGGGCCCATGCCAAGTAACATGAGATCAAACTTCGGGAATCCACTGGCTTCGGAGAAGTCTATCACACCGCTCTTAACCAATTGCCTCAAACAGGTTTCGTAGTCATCAGCTGCGCCCTCAGCTGACAATGCATCGTTGATGGCGTAAACATTACCAGGAGGTATTGGTACCTGAGAAATAGAAATCAAAGGAGATTAGCTGGCTTGAATAAGATAGGTGGCCACACTTTTAATTCAAAACAAACAACTAATTTTTCGGTATAGGATAGGAAACAATATATGAGACTCTCATAATTGCCTAGTTGGATTAAATGGTGTTTTAAATTTTACAACTACCAAAGAAGACAGGCCATGTAAACCTTATATCTAAGCAAAAGATTTAAAAATAAACATTTAGCTGGTTCAACTAAGTAAGATAAACAATGGCTACCCTTTTGATGTAAATACCAAACAACTGGTTTTGAGTATGTCTTTGAAGGACGACACACGAACAAGTATAGATCAAGATAGCCATGTATTTCAAGTCAAATTATAGTTAATGATTGAATTCCGTGTGACGATTTCCTTGAATCTTCAACGATTCCACACTTGGCATACATGAATCAGAGAGTTGGTGTCGAATTCGTTTGAATCGAGGCCTGATTAAAGTGACAATACACGAACCTGTTGGCGTAAATGGAGGGTTGCTAAATCTGAGCAAGACCCGAGGACAGCTGGGAACGTGTAGTGACCGATTTCTATAGCTAAATTTCTCATATGCGAAAACAGTTTCAAGGCATCTTCACTTAACCCAATTTGTGATAATCCGGTCAGAATTGAGTTCCGTGAACACGATCTTTCAACTTCATGGATCCAAATACATTTAGTGGTTCCACCATGGATCTGTTATTTGACTTGAGGTACATAGCTATCAAAGCATTAATAGCCTGAACTGATTGTTCTCAATAGCTATTTACTTAGTAATTATATTTAATGGCCACACACGAACAAGTACAGAACAAAATGAATCACATAAACCACATATCCAAATAGAGCAATCCAAAATGATATGAATAAGTAAATCTGATATCCCCAGTTGAATAAAACTCAAAATGGACCTGAGGAAAGTAACTATGCCCGAAGTAATCATTTTTTAACTTCAAGTATATTTCAAATATAAGTAGATTTATACATACATACTTATAGTCTACCCTTCACAAGTAACATAATTCAAGAACAAAAGGCAGCAATCTTGAAGAATTGCATAATCATCATCAGCCATTTGAAACCAAAGATTTCAACAAGTACCTTAGAAAGGAAACCATCATAAGCAAGTTTATAGTTACTATCTTCATGATCCTTAGGCACAACTCTCTCATCCACCCAAAAGACACGCCACTTTGACCAATCCACTGAATCAAGATACGGTGGTTCCAGCAATTTCCTGAGAAAAATGATAACATTTTCTTAATACTTACAATCACAATTGTCTCCCGTAGTTCCAAATTCAAGCTTCACCAAGCAGAATAACATTGTTTCCCAAAACTCTTGTCCACAATTCAGTCACTAAAAAATTATTACTTAGTCATAAAACCACCAAGACATTAAACTAAATGATTTCACATACTGATCAAATCAAAAAGGTTGACTGAGATTTGTCTTCCAAACTTTGACTACACTAAATCATTTCTTCTGAACTTTTCTTCAGATCATTAAAAAATTTCTCCGAATTATTGAAATTATTAGATTTAAAAACTTTTGTTTAATTTTACTAATAGGTGTTTGAAGTGAACAGAAGTTCTGAGTTTGGTACTTGTCAAATGTCAAAGCTCAAACACAATTTAATACATGTCAAAGTTTGAAGAGAATAATTTGGTAAATGGACAATCCCATGGTAGGCGTTTGTTAATGAAATTGAGTGGAATTCAATCAAACAATTTCAATAGTTTGATACATGTCAAAAGCCCTAATATGTATTCTTCTTCTTCACTACTAGAAAGACCATAAGAAAGTCAAACTCAAAAACCCCATATGCTAACCACATTCAATTACCCTTAATTCGAAACCAAAATGAAAACTTGAAATCAAAATCAAAAGAAAGTATTGGTTTTTTTTTTTTTTTTTTATTTTTTATTTCAGCTGACCTTAGATAATCGATGAGAGATCCACCAGACAAAACAACAGTAAAAGCACCTCTTTCTTTGGTAAACTTATCAGAGAGATCAGCAGTGTACTTAGCCAAATTCACAGCCAACTCATCCTTAGAATCGAAAACATCCACCTTCTTCTTCTTCCCCTCAGCAGCAGCCATTTCAGTCGATGAAACCGCTTTACAACTAAGCTTCTTCTTGCTGATGGAGGAGACCCCTTCTAATCTGAGAGAAAGAGAACCAGTTTTTGGAGAAGATTTTAAAAAGGTGGCGTTGTGGAGAGGAAGAAAAGGGGAATCCTGGGTTGGGAATGAGATTCTGGGAGTGTTGGAGAATAAGAGGGAGATTGAAGAAGAAGATGCTGCCATTAGAGGAGTAAAGTTTGGGTTTTTAAGGATTTGTAGTTAGAAGTGGGCTCTGGTACTGGAATTTGGTGGATGGTGGGGTCAAGAAGAAAACAATACAAACATTATTATGTCATTTTTGCAAAAATTAAGGAAATTGTGTGAAAATCACAAAAAACTAAGAAACAAACAGTGAGAGAAATAAAACACCCAAAATTAAAAGTCAAAATGATGAGCAATTTTAGCTTAAGTACAAATAAAATACACATACATAGAGAATTTAAGCTTTGAAAATTTACCAGAGAGAGAGAGAGAGATCGGAAAATAATGGAAGAAGGAGCAGTGGTCCGGCCGCCGGCAATGGCTGAAAGACAGGGAATTTAGGCTTTTTGTATTGATATTACCAAAGTGAAAGGCAAAACGACGTCGTGCAATGTGAAAAGAAATCACTTTTTTTTTTGGTAAATTAGGTCATTAGATTAAGAATAATGCAAACAAGATAATTTTGTAAAACATAGAAACCTAAAGTGTGTAATAATATTCAGCAATTTATAAGCTTAAGAAACAAGTTTGTTTTCTTCTTGTGATACTTGATATTTTTCGAAATATTTGCGATCATTGGGGGCGGGTTGTGGCCAAAATTTTTGGGTTGCAGCATGACCGAGTTCTGCCAGAAATAGTAAAGGTGGTAGCTCTCAAAGAAGTGCTCTCTTAGTTGAAGCGTGAGTTCCCAAGCATGAGTATCGTCGAATCTGATTGTTTGGTAGTAGTGCTGATAGAATTATTATTGTTGATTAATATAATCATAGGAATAATTCCCTAATTACAATTATTAACTATGTGCTTAAAATTTATCAATAACCTAATAAGATGTAGAATGGTTAATAATTACTAAATGTATTAGAAGCACATAAAAACACCTTTATAGATATAATTGACTCATTTAATTATAATCCACCATTAGTTGAACCATCATTGGCCCAATTAACCCAACAATTCCACAGGGTTAGAAGGGTTATTATATATTAAGATTCAAGAGGTTTTGAGAGGTGAGAAATTGATTAAGGGGTTGCTCCACAATTGTCTCTCTCTTGCATTTTACACTTAGAATTTGCTCTTGTTAGTGTGTTGGTTTTGGCTAAATTGAAATAGCTCAATGTGATGGGATGAACAATTTAAGAGGTATGTTTTAATGTATTTATACCCTAAATAAAATATGAATTTTAGATGACATTATGAGCATTGATTATTGTATATTATGAATTGTCTTTAACTCATAATGTGATATGTTTTAACAACTGGTATTAGGTGTTACGAAAATTATAAACACTACGCAAGTGCACGTAATCAAGTAGTATACTCACGCAAGTGAGGTCGAACCACAGAGAATTGGATTAATTACTACTAAACTATACTTATAATTCTATTTGGCAAATCGAAAACAATTATGATTTAAGAGAATTAAAGTAATTCAGAAAACGTAAAACACAGTTAAAGTTTAAGCAAGATGAGATGATAGGGAGGAGAATCCTGTTGTTGTTTACCAAAATTGTTAATGCCTAATTGCTATCCTTTTCTTGAAGTGAATGACAGATTATAAAATAACCTAGCTCTTTTCAAATCTTCTAGATTCTAAATCTCATGTTCTCTAATTAATCTCTTAATTAAACTAACATGAAATCAGCATTAAGCAATAATCTACTTGTCACATAAGTCATGTGAATACTCTCGTTTCACATAGAACATCGATTATCCAATTTTAGCATTCTCAATTCTTACTTTTCAGATTTCGAATTGAGATCATAAAGCATGCACAAGGTGATCAATCTTAAACATGAAATTAAACACAAATTAAGATAATTTCACAAACAAGAATGAAGGAATGACAATTAAACATTAACTAGGCAAAACATTAAACAACAATCATCATCCTCCCTAAATGAGAAATTTAGTTCAGAAATAAATCCATAACCATTCCTATAACAATATTCAACATAAAGAAATTAAAGAGGAATAAAGAAAGAACCTGTTGGTGGATAAATTTTGGATCTTCACTTGAAACACACTGCTCTTCCTGCCGCTCTCTGCTGTGTTTTAGGGTTCACAATCGCTTCCCCTTGACTTCCAATCGCAGTTTTCTATTTATATCTAATTTTTAGGGTTCGTCGGACAAAAATACCCCTGACCGTACGGACGCTCGCCGCGGTCAAAAGTGGTCTCGCCGCGGCCAAAAGTGCATCAAAAAACCACGTTTCTGCCCAGACTTTCTAGCCGCGGCCATGGAAATCTCGCCGCGGCGAGATGGAATTTTCTGCTTCGATCTCTTTCAGTAAAATGAGCATAACTTTCTCATCCGAACTCCAAATGAGAATATTCAAGATGCGTTGGAAAGATAAAAAAGAGATCTAAAACTTTTGTGTTTTGACTTTTTCCAAAATATAATCAGAACATAGTCGAATTTAGGCTTGAAGTTTCAGCTTTATTCTCTTTCAAAATTTTCTCTATTTTATAGATCACTGTTTTCCGAAATTTGTTCAATTTCTACATTCCAAGTGTAGAAACCTGAAACCAAAAAAAACAAGCGTAATTCTATTCCAAAAATAATAATAAAGAAGAAAAACAACTATAAAATGTGACCCAAAACTTAGGCTAAAAATAGCCTAACATTAGGACTAGTATATTATTCAATTTTAGGGCTTCAAATTTCATAAACCCTAATTTTTTTATCTAAATTTCTCACTTATTTTTTTTCAAAATACTTTTGTGGATGAAATCGGGTATCTTTCTTATTATGGGGTTTTGTACTTGTTTTTTTGGTGAATATTGTGTAACGCTCTATTAATTTACGCACGCTATAGTGCTTTTTTTAATTACTATACAAGCCTTTACTAATCAAAGGATTTATTAAAAAGCGTGATTAACAAAACTTTTATAATAAACAT
The DNA here is from genome assembly GCF_029168945.1 of Cannabis sativa. Lineage (NCBI taxonomy): Eukaryota > Viridiplantae > Streptophyta > Magnoliopsida > Rosales > Cannabaceae > Cannabis > Cannabis sativa. Next base: position 194,323 of record NW_026870038.1, on the reverse strand, counting down.
AACTTCACCATATAAATAAAATATAAAATTACAAACTCTGAGATCCTGAATTCATTTTTCAAACATTTACAAATAACATTACAACAAAATGTGTGGCCCGACGACTGCTATAACTGAGCCCATGATGTCATGAAGATCTGACCCTCCAGGTTTAATCATGAGCTCCAGACTCACCGCTTATTTAGTCTTTGACTTGCCTTTACCTGCACATGAAGCAGATATCTGTGAGTCAACAGACTCGGTAAAAAAAACATAAAAACATAATATATAATATGTCTCTGTAACTTAGGCACTCAGACACCCAATTACATTGTAATTATCACGTGTCATACGCATACGAGTCTCGAACATTCTTAACAAGAGTACAAATAGTTTGTACCCCCTTGAAGTTCCACTAATCTCCTTACCACATGCACTCAGTACCTCTAACGTACTAGTGTTGGTAGGATTAATTCGAACCCCTTAACCTTTTTACCATATGCACTCAATACCTCTAACGTACTAGTGTCAGTAGGGTTAGTTTGAGTTACTATACCACATACACTCAGTACCTCTAACGTACTAGTGTTGGTAGAACTAGCTTGAGTCCCTATACCATATGCACTCAATACCTCTAATGTACTAGTGCTGTTAGAACTAGCTTAACTTCCATAATGCATGCATACAACATGTATATATATGTGCGTCCTTTATACTAATCTTAACTCACTTCCGTAATTAGGTGTGCCAACTAACCCGAGTGGAAGTAATGTTCAACGATTCTGAAGCCCTAAGTCACAATTATGCAAAACAGGTAAGCGACTCGCTAACTCACTTTCGAGGACTTAAACTAAGAACCGGAAGTTTCTCTATTGATAAATAGCGTGGCAATACCCTAAATATCGAGAAATCATGAAAAATGAGGCTCTTAAAATCACACCATCCGGTGGACCGTTTCTTGGGATTCTGCTTAGGGAAACAATTCACAATTTCTTAAGAAACGATGACTGCTTTGCTGCAGAAGACACAAAAATCTGTATTCCAAGTTCAATTCTACCCCCAAATCGAACCAAAACCTCTAGAACACCTAATAATACCATAATAAACATAGTCCAACTGAAAATTACATCATCAAGCCTCAGGAACAAAAAGTGTCATTGTTGAGTAAGCTTTGAGTTTCAAAACTCAAACTTGCTCAACTCTCACCACAATAGCCAAAACCAACTCAAATCAACACCAATAACCTTAAATCAAACTCCCAGAACAGCTCCTCAACAAGTCAAACTTTTACATAAGCAAAATCACAAAAACACATCTTAAACCAAACTTAAACCTTAGACATTCAAAGAAATGGAAGAGCTAGGGCTTACCTCAATTTTCCTCTTAACTTCTACTGAAAATCCTTGTTGAAACTTACTAAAATGGTTGAAGTAGGTCAGAATTGGATTGTCTTCTTGGAGCTTCCAAAACCGAGAGAGAGAAAGAGGTGTGACGAGAGAGGGTTTGATTGTATTTATGATGTTAATCTTAACTTATTTACTTTTTCTTTATCCCTTAATTTAATTTAGCTGAATAAAAACTTAATCCACTTTCTTTACAAAGATTCCACTAACAAAAATAATAATAAAATTAAGGCCAAATACCAAAATAGTTTTACTTCCCACATAAGAAATCTCAAAGTCAATGGGTAAAATGGTCAAAACTCGTAACCCCGCTCAATTCCAACATTCTAAATGTCCAAATAACTTGTCCCGCTAATTTCAAGATACTCAACCATATCTATGTGATTCTAATAGCCAAATCTTCAGATTCCACCATCATTGGACATAAAATATGCAAATAATAAAATCCATAATCAATATGCATGACAAACATAGAATTCAATAAAATCTTCATAATTGAGAAATTATATCACAAATGCCTATGATTGACTATTAGATAATATATATAAACCGCATCCAGTATGATTGACCATATTATCAGCCTATACTCAGTTCTCTAATGGTACTGATGTGATATCATCAATCCACACTTACTAAATTGCCCAACATATGTCTATTGGTATCCAGTGCAATTCTATATGCATCAATACCACTCTTATTGATATGTTATATAATAGACAAACATAAAAATATGTATGCATGTATATCTATTATACTAATCTTACCTCAATTCTAAATTCAAGTATGCCAGTCGACCTGAGTGGAAAAAGTTGCTTGACGATTATAGGCCTTAAGTCACAATAGCGTAAAACTGATAAGTGTATATTCTAAAGCATTTCTTAATACCCGTGTAGAATTTAGGGTTTTCTACTGAACTACTTGGTGAAAATACCCTAAAATAAAATACATAATTTGGCTCTAACTTATGTACCATACTGAAGAGCTTTTCACAAGCTTTAAAACAGTATAAAGAACGTCTAAAATAGACACCCGAGTGAAAAATTATGGTCAAAATACTATAATTGACCTTCTCGGTAAATCCTTGTTTGGAAGCCCCATGTCTAGAAGCCCCCTGTCCGAAAGACCCTATTTGAAAGACCCTTGTTCGAAAAACCCCATCCGGAAGTCCCTTATTCTGACAATTGGAGCCCATTTGGGACCTTCCATTTGGAACCTCCCATCCGGAACCTTTTTCTCTAGGCAGCAAGGGCTCGAAAATTTCCAATTTTTAGGCCCCCAAAACTAAGAGTATTCATCAAACTGCCAACATCGCACAAACTGCCCGCACCTAGGGGTGTTCATAAAAACCGAAAAACCGAAACCGACCATCAAACCGACCAGACCGTAACCGAATTTTCGGTTCCACGTCATCACCGAATTTGGCGGTCGGTTTCGGTTTCGGTTTTTTTGACACGGCGGTCGGTTTCGGTTCTTGAAATAAAAAAATAGTTTAACCAAAAAACCGCCAAAACCGCCAAAAACCGCCCAAAACCGCCTAAAACCGCCAAAAACCGCCAAAAACCGCCCAAAACCGCCAAAAACCGCCTAAAACCGCCAAACCGAAAACCGCCAAAAACCGTACGGTCGGTTTTATACGGTTATAATTTCTAAACGGTCGGTTACGGTTTTCGTAAAATAAAAACCGTAACCGACCGGTCGGTTATAAAATTTTAAAAACCGACCATAACCGACCGATTTTCACCCCTACCCGCACCACATCACACTGCACAAAAAATATGGTTTGAAATTCTTTGCGATTTGTGTTTTTACCAAACCACACAGTGCGGTGTGGTTTTAAATTTAATAATCGTGGCTCAAACTACACCACACTATATATTACAAAAATAGTAATTTTATATTATAACTTGTCTTTTTATATATGAACATCATATGCTTACAAAGTCTAAGCCATACAATTAAATTTAAGGAACATCCATATAAATTATTTTATTTTTTTTTATTTTTTTCTAACTTATTATGACCTATTATTATTGATATATATATATATAATATGTAATATATATGTATATTATATAATTTTTTAGAGACAATACAATACAGTACGCGATTAGTATATATATTATGACGTTAAGAGTTTGATAGGATAATTTTTTTTTGTTTAATTGTTAAAATTGTATTAAACTAATCTTTTAATTTTTATTTTAATGTTTGATAATAATGATAGTGTAAACCGCCTAAACCGCACCGCAATATACTGTATTTTTGTGATGTAGTTTTTTGCAATTTTTAAAGTTTTGTGGTGCGGTTGCGGTCTGAGAAATTACAAAAACTGCATATGCGTTTTGATTTGAAAAAATAACTTAAACCCGCACCACTCGCACTACGAACACGGAACAACCCTACCCAAAACTAGCTACCAAACATTTTAGAACATCATATTGGGGTATTCTAAACATAAACCACAACTCAAAAGCATCTAAAACAACATGTATTAAAATTCACCACAAATGAGCAAAGCTTGAGTTCTAAAACTCAAACTCACTCCAACCTTCTATAGCTACTACAAAACCTTAAAACCAGCCATAATAAACCATAAACCGAACTTTAAAACAGTTTCTAAAACAATCAAACTCAAACAGAAATAATTCTCAAATTCACACATAAAAACCAACCCTCTATTCCTTCAAAATTCAAGGAGGAGAAGAAGCTTAGGGTACTTTTAATTAATCTTTCAATTCCTCATGAATCCTAGTTAAATTCTTGCTGAAAAAGAGAAGAATTAGTCTGAAAACACTCTTGGGTTCCTTAGTTCTCTTTGGTTTGGGTTAGGGCTGAAAGAAGAGAGAATTTAGAGAAAGAGAAAGGTTGAAGAGAGATACAATTATTTAATTTATGAGTTAATCTTGCTTCTAGCATTTTCTATATTTTCTATAAATTCAGCTTATAACCCAAACAATCTACATAAATCTACTAAAAGTTAATTACATAAAGTTTAAATGGCAAATGACTAATTTGCCATTACTTAACTACTAAATAACCACTAATTCTAGGATAAAATAGTCATAACTCACTATCTCGATATTCTAATATACTAAACCAAACAACTGTAACACTATTGGCCAATCCATCGAGGCTCTAGGATTGTCGGGCATAAAACATAAAAAAGTCAAATTTTATATATAACATATATAGCACACTTAGAATTCAAGAAAATCTTCATAATTGAAAAATTATTTCTCTAAGACTTATTTCTAATAATAGGTCCTATTTTCTATTAAAAAAATATATAATCATAAATTTACAATTAAATCCTTAATTATCCACTAATTCCCATATTTAAACTATGCAGTTATTACATGTATAATTTTTTTTTTTAATTAAGTATCTAAAATTAAGCATAAAAAAATCATTTTTTATTGCTATTGGATCAAAAATTAATGGCTTAATATTTCTAAAATTGACATTATAGTTATTTTTTAAGTAACCATAGATAGGTAATACCTATTAAGAAATATTTTATATAAGTGACTAATTGTTACTCAAATTATTAGAAAGAGTACTTAGTTGGTAAAAGGGAGAATGTTGTATGGAAAATAAATCCATGTGTATGTAGAAAATTTTAAAAAATGAACATCTTTCTTAGTTTGAGAAAACATTATTGTGTAAGTTATTCAAGGAACACAAGCATGCACGAGGCACATAGGTGACGTTTGGTAACACTTTTTTAATCAGTTTTCTGTTTTTAAAAGTAGAAAAGTAAAAATATTTTTCAAAAACATGTTCTATAAAATTGTTTTTACTTTTCAATTTTATAATTAGAAATTAAAATTTTAAAAACAAAAAAAAAATCACTTTCAATGTTTTTTTAAACAGTTTTTTTTTTTTCTGAATCAATCTTTTAGATTACGACAAGACCCGGACCCAAATCACCTCCCTACGGCCTTGGCGCTAAATCCGGCTTTTGACTTGAAACCGAATCCGACCCCGGACCTAGACCCGACTTAAATAAAATCAAAAAATAAAAATAAAAATAAACTTTATAGAACACACTTTTATTTTCTGTTTTTAAAATTGAAAAACAAAAGTAGTTACAGAACACATTTTTGTTTTTCAAAAATAAATTTTTTAAAAACAAAAATTTTACTTTCATTTTGTTATTAAAAAATTAAAAAACAAAAGTGTTACCAAACAACACCATAATTTGTGAAAAATTATTACTCAAATAGTTAGAAGGTTGACATTGGTTTGTTGAAGTCAGAAAGCTAAGGGAAGAGTATGGCCCCCTAATTTTATTTTTTTTTTCTTAAATTATATAAAAATAATTACAAAATAAAAGAATATTTTTTTAATATGTATTAGCCTCCAATTTATTTGGATAGTGTCACTGTGGATTGATCCAATTATGCCTTTTCTTTTTAAGTTTTAGTCTAGTTTACATTTTGTTCATGAAATGTAAACCACCGATTTGAACACTACTCTTGGTAGTCACTTTGGTGGAACATTAGTCTCTCTCTCTGGGTAGTGTTTTGAACACTATTCTTGGTCACTGATTCTGCAGTTTGGAAAAGAATTTAAGAAAGAAAACAAAAACAATTATCCTAATAACTTAGAAAATACATCTTCTCTTTTACTTACAAAATACTTAGTCTAAGTGCTACACAATCTCTGTTCCAGTTTTACAACTTAAACATTCCAACAAAGATCAATAGGTGTGATATAAATAAATATATAAAGATATTAGTAACATACCATTACAATTTTGCTTGAATCCAACTTCACCTCCTCCTAAGAGAAACCAGACTCTTTACAAAGAAAAATTGCCTTGATCTTAAATCCCTGCTAAAATCTTGATCACAACAAACAACATTTCTTACCTTTTGGGTAAGAATGTTAAAAGTCACCAACTCTTTATGCCCATCTTTCTTTAGCTCCATTAGAATCTCATCATTCTTCCAAATTGGCTGCTCAAACCAAATTTTTCCCACTGGTCCAACACACTCATAGTTGGTCCAAGAATAATCAGAACCTTCTTCAGCAACATCCATTGTGAAAAGGCGAAGAATATTCTTTCTGTCATCTCTCCAATACAGCGCAACTGAATCATTCCACACCACAAACTCAATGCGATAACAAGTAAGGTCCCAAGATTTAAAGTGTGGCAAACGTATGAGATGGAACTCCTCGTTACTCAAATTAAAACTGAGGATCACTCGATAATAATAATTGTCTAAATCATGCCCCAACCAGTAACAAACTCCTTCCCAATACAAAGGGTTGCCTAGAACATTAGACGTTATAATGTCTACTATGTCTTGAGGCATGTTGATTTCTCTCCAAGAATTGGAACTCATTGTGTAAACCTCAACTTTGCATTTGTTATGGCACCAAATGACAACACATTTGTAATCATTGTTTACAGAATCAAATCCAAATTCCACAACACCATTAGGATATCTAGGAGGCCCTTCAATTATAAAGTTCCTTGGTTGTGGGAGAAACATGAATTCTTTCAAAGCGGGATTACATAACGCCATTCTTCCAACATCACTTACTAACAAAATTAGCCCATCACAGTGATAACTACAATGCCAAGAGCTTTCATCACCAATAAGTTCTGGCAAATGTATACTGAGAGGTTCTGTGACAGACATAAGAGGATCGTCCTCGCCACCATCATCATAGTTTACAGTCAACAATTTGTATGCGATCAAGCGATGATCAACATGGTGGGAAGGCCATTTGAAGAGTAAGGATGCAGAGGACTGGTTTTTGGCAATGAGGAGGTGGTCGGAAACAAATTTTGGGTCGTTAATCAAACCCGAAATAAGGGAATACCAAAACTTGTTCACAACTTTAGATTGTACTAGAGAATCGGCAGGCACCCACAACATGATTTTCTCAATTATTTCCTCAGGCAAATCACAAAAGCTCATCCTTTTTGCCATGATCATCAACTAAGTTTTTCTATCAAACTTGTTTGTTCCAAGTAGAGAATAATATATACTAAAGACACAACATGATGATCCAAATCATGTTTTCAACACAGTATAAGAAAATTGCCCCCTCACCAAAAAAGAACTATCTGAAATAAAAATCAAAACTTCACATTATAACTATTGATTTTGTTAAAAATGGAAATAGTTTCTATCTAACCCTGACTGTTAGTCAATATAAGAAAAAGTCATCAAAACTCAAAAAAATGATCATATGTAAATGCACATTGAAACCCTAATTTTTTTTTTCTTGAAATGGAAATTAAACCTATAGTGGGTTCTAAAGCAGAAATTTGCAAAATAAAAGCAGAGTGTTCCCAAAATTACCTTAAATTAGCAGAAAAAGAACTGGTAAGAGATTGTTGTAGGTTCCAAATGCCAAAGAAAAATATTAAGAATGGGTTTTTCTGAAGAGAAAATAAAGAAGCAGAACTGAGACATTATTTCATTTTTTCTTTTAAATTTTTCATATGAGCAGTTTTAGTCACACGTGTCAGTTTTTGGCACGTATTTTTTTTTGATAATTTTTTTTTTTTAAATAATGATTTTTTTCCTATAACATGTACTTATTTTACAAATACATAAAAACAATAAAAAAATTACAAAAATAGGATTATATGGGAATTTAAATATTTTTACTATTATTATAATTTTATTTATAAAAAATACGGTATTTTTATATTGCATCCTTGTTAATTTATTGTTGATTTTTTATTATTTGTATAGTTTTTTTTTTTGTTGTTTTGATATTATTCGGGTATTATTTTTCTGTTACTTTTAGGTAGTTTTCTTGTTATTTTTATAGAAAATTATAAAAACGTAAAAAAAAATTAAACGTAAAAATATATATTTTTTTAACAAAAAAATGGTACTTTATATAATAATCTCTTAATAATTTTATTAAATTATGAGAATTATTAGATTGAAAAATTTCTGTTAAATTTTATTCAATTTTACAAATGTGATTATATTGTCTATGTATTAAATTGTGTCTCTAAACTTTAACATTTATCAAATCGTATCCCCAAACTTTAACATGTACCAAATTGTACCCTTGAACTTTCATCCAAGTCAGATTTTCGTTAGTAAAATTAGACAAAAATCTTTAAATCCAACAATCTTAATAGTTCGGAAATTTTTTTAATAACTTGAAAAATTCAGGAAAAATTTAGTACATATCAAACACTCGGAGACAAATTCGAATTAGCCTTTAATCTAAAGCGTTCGACAAGCGGTCTCACCTAATCATCGATCAACTGAGATTCAATCTACTCTGAAAGTTTTATTAATTATTATTATTATTAGAGTAATTTACTGTATAATTATCTAAGTTTAACTTTCGATTGTAGATAACTTAAGTTATAATTTTGAAATTTATGTAGTAATTTAATGTTTCGTGACCGTTCTTAATTAGTTCAAATTATTAAAATTTTATTTTTATTTAAAAATTAATTAAAATTATTATACATTTACACTGTAAATTATTCTATGTATTTACTTATACGATGATAGAATAGTTTCATGTTTAGAAAAAAGAGATCCCAAATTAGAATCTCTCCCAAATTTAAAAAAAAAAAAAACTTTGAGAAATTGTATTGTATTATTATTTAGAAGAAAAAAGAGTGGAGTTGAGATCCAAACACCATTTGCTTCTCCAAAATGGCTCCAAAATCCGATACCCATTCTTCCGTCACCGGCGCCGGCGACTCTTCTTCGTCCTCCTCTATAGATCCCCTCTTTCACGCACTCCGTCTGATCCCGTACAGTTTTCTCCGGACACCGCGTCTCCGCCTGAAGCTTCCCACCTTGACCTTACCTTCTCCCATGACAGTCTACGCCGTAGTCCTTCTGACTTACTTTATGGTGGTCTCGGGCATCGTGTACGACGTCATTGTGGAGCCCCCAGGGATCGGATCGACCCAGGACAGAGCCACAGGGGCAGTCCGACCCGTGGTGTTCCTCCCTGGGCGAGTGAACGGGCAGTACATAATCGAGGGTTTGTCTTCGGGTTTCATGTTTGTGCTGGGTGGAGTGGGGATTGTGTTCATGGATCTCTCCCTCGATCGCAATCGAGCGAAGAGCGTGAAGGTCTCGTATGCCTCAGCCGGGATCTCCTCACTCGTCATTGCTTATATCATGAGTATGCTCTTTATTCGCATCAAAATTCCTGCTTATCTTAGTTAAGATTTTTCTATGTTAATGGCCAATTATGAAACTGTCATTTGAATCGAATCCTTAGTATAGAGTTGTTGATTTTGAACTCATGCGATGTTATTACTAGGACTTAAATTATGTGCTCACAATTTTTGTATGAGTTTCATCAATTGATACTTAAGTTTTTCTACATTCAGCTCATGGGTTTCTTCTAAATTGGATTCTTGAACTAAATTTCTTATAATGCGGCCTGTTTCAGTGTTGGGTTTCCTTACTGAATAGATTATTATACATAATTTCTTCCTTATGCAATGGTACAATGATACCAATTACCAAATGAAGTCATATACTTTTCATTTGTAAAATTTAGTTCTGTTGAAAGCATTTTGCTTTTTTAAGTTCATGTAGAAAGAAATGACAAGGAAGTTAAAGTTGTCTAGACTTAAGTGAGTGATTACATAGACAATGACATAATATGAAAACCTATTTGTGTATACGTCTGAAAAATTGATATAATTAGATTGGATTGGTTGATTTTTACGGTCGGTTGTTATTGGATTAGTCAGTTGTTATCGATTGTTATTTCTTAGTTTGAGAAAACATTATTGTGTAAGTTATTCAAGGAATAGAAGCATATGCGGACGAGGCACATAATTTGTGAAAAATATTTTCACTTTATTACTCAAATAGTTAGAAGATTGATATTTGTCTGTAAAAGTCAGAAAGCTAAGGGAATAATTTCTCTTACAAATTTCTTAGAATATTTTAAAATATTCTAACATATTCTAGATTTGATAATGACTCTTAACACACAAGACATCTTGATTATCTTATTGCAGCAAGCACAAGCCTCTTTAACATTCCCATCTTCAACAAAAACACTCGATTGCAATAATATACGTTGATGAGTCTGGCTAAACATTCATATCTTTCATTTCATCCAAAAGTGACAGTGCTTTAGTTTCCATCCCAATTCTATGGAAAGCCTCCATCAGGTTATTGTAGATTGCAAAACAATATAATAACCTCTGACTTTCAAGTCCTCAAACACTTCCATTGCCAGAATTCGGCAAGATCATCCATGACAGAAGATCCCAACTTCTTCATCTGCACAAGCAACTCATAAAACTCATCCATTTTTTTCATCTCTGCATAAGACACCACAATGGGATTAAAACTCTCAGAGTTTGTGTGCCTTGTCAACTCGATTAACATTACCCTGAATCCATCAAATTCTTCAACAAATCACAAGCCTATCCAACTCTCCCATCTACTAAAACAGCCTGAACCAATGTCCCCTCTCCTTCATCTCCTGAAACAATTCATAACCCTTCTCAACAAACCATTGATGATAGTTGTATAAGCTATAACATCAGGTTCAACTCTGTCACTCTTCATTTCCTTCCAAACCTGCAAAGACCCTTTATCAAAATCATGAAAGTAACACTCTCCTCTCCTCCACCAAATCATCATCCTTAAAATCCTCATAAACAGACAAAGCCAAATCGAAATAACCCATTTTAATTAAAGCATCCATTATCCCATTATACAAAAAAAAAAAAAAATTAAACAATCTTAGTTTAACATGAGAATATAGTTATGCTTGTAACATTTTTGCTTACCAGCCAAATGGGAGAACTTTGAAGCTAAAAGCTGGTTCAGTTTGTAGCTTAAGGACCTTAGCCACAAGTTCAGGGGTGACACTTCGGAGCTTCCTGAGCTCGAAAACGATAGGTGGCCCCCAATGGGACTGATTCTTACGAAAAGCGTCAACGATGAACCGAGCAATGGGGGACCAAATGGAGAGCGTTGCGGTGGGTTTCGACGGTTGGGATGGTAAGTGATGTGGGTCCCATTTAGAGAGATTGGGCGGCTGGGATTGGTGGCCACTTCGGACAAGTCCAAGGGGCGGTTCTAAAAGTTTTGGGGTTTTCGCTCTGTTCTTAGTTTAATGATGACAATTACATCCGCGGGTTTGGGTATCCGCGTAATGAGGTGGGTTGAGGTCGAATTTTGAGGGATAGGTATGGGCCTCGATAAGATATATGTATATATTTAAGTTTTAAAATTATAATTAGTACAATTAAAATAATTTTATGATTTAGGCTTTTTATTGATTACATTAATTAGATATTTTAGTTTTCACAAAAATACTTGTGATGATGGATATTAATAAGGGCTTTTTTCATAAATGTACAACAAAAACAAAATAATTACAAAAAATGTGCAAAAAAAAATTATTTTAAAAATTTATACATTTTGAAAACTTATTACATGAAACCATACATTTTTAATATGTTTATTAAACCTCAAAATAAACAATTTCGTAAAATTAATTAAACAGATTTATAAAAATAAACAAGTTAAATATTTTTTTATTAAAAGATAAATGTTTATTATCTATTTTAGTATGAATTATTATAATTTAATAAGATTTTTTTTTTTAATAAAATACAATATCAAAATTATAAACATTAATGTATATAATAAACGTATGTGAATATTATTATTTTGTTTATTAAAGTAGTATGTTTAATAAATAAAAAACAAAATAAACATATATATACAAAGTATTTTATATTATTAGTATGTTTATTATAATTGTAAACATAAAAATAGACATAGTCAATTTCTACTATACTAATAAAAAAAAGTATATTTTCTTTCTATTGTTTCTATATATTGATTATTTTCTAATGAGTTAGTGAACGAGTTTTCTATTGAAGTATAATTCTTACATCAAAAAATAAATAAACGAACATAACTTTATAAATTTCAAAAATTATTTAATTAAAAAAAATAAACACGACACAATTAATAAACAAAGAAAAAGATAAAGATAAACAATTATATATATATTATTTATTTTCTAAAAAATTACTAAAAAAAATAAACATAACACACGTAGAGTGATATAATAAACTTATGTGAATATTATTATTTTGTTTATTAAATTAGTATGTTTAATTAATAGAAAATAAAATAAACACATATATAAAATATTTTATATTATTAGTATGTTTATTTTAATTGTAAACATAAAAATAAACATAGCCAATAAACACATAGATAAAATGTTTTATATTATTAGTATGTTTATTATAATTGTAAACATAAAAATAAACATAACCAATATTACCATATATATACTAATCAATAATTATTACCATATATATATATTATAAAAAAAATTAAAAAAAAGTTTTTAATTATATATAAAAGTGTATGAGAAAATGATAATAAGTTTTTTTGCACATATTTTGTAATTAATTAAAATAATGTATTCAAAATTGTAAAATGCCCTATTAATAATCATACTACTTCTTTTAAAAAAATGACACTTAACCACTTATTTTCGATTATAATTTTGTATTTATTAATTTTATTTACTATACACACTATTTCACTAATGTTTGTTGTTTTAATGATGTTTTTTTAATTTTCTTTGAGACGTTATTTTTTTTTTCAAAAATATATATGTAATATTAATGGGTACCCAATGGAAATTCTTCTCCTGTAGGGTAATTCCCTTCCCGTCCTCGACTACTTTAATGTAAACAGGTATGGGGTAAGTTTAGGAAGCAGAAATGAGAGTGGAGGAGCAATCACCGCCCCGATCCGCCCGTTTACATCCCTAGTTCTTAGCTCTTATCATTTATCTTCTTTCTTCTTCTTCTTCTTCAGATCATTATGGTAACACTGGATAAGGTTGGAGAAGAATGCTTCTTTTCAAGCTCATTGAACCCACTTATACACTAACACCATTTTTTTAAAAATGATAATTACAACTTTTTATTACAATCTTTTTGCCAACCTCTACGCTCGAAATTACATGTAGGAATATTTTTTTCATAACGATATTCGTTATAATTACAATATCATTTTTGTAAATTTTTAAAAAATTCTATATAATTTATAGTACTAGAAACATAGTTCTTAATATTCCAGTTTACTACGCGTGTTCAAAAAACTTCAAACCTATTTTCGGTATTGTAAATTATTCGAAATTTTTAAAAAATTTACAGTAATGATATTGTGAATATAACAAATACCACTATGAAAAATAATTGAAAAAAATACTCTAATAACTATTTTCGAGCACAAAACTTAACTAAGAGGTTGTAATATGAAATTCACCAATTTATGTATCAAAATTTATTTCCACTCCAACTAAAACATCAAAAATTACACTAAAATAATATTGAGAAAATACATACATGCATATATTAAGAGTGATATAAATAATATAAGATAGTAGTAACATAACATGCCATTACAATTTTTAGTTTCTTCCATAACTTTGAGGCTCCAATATCACCTCACCTCACCTCCTCCTCCTCCTCCTAACAGAAACCAGACTCTTTACAAAGAAACAATCCCTCAATCCTAAAAGACTGGTACTATCTACATCACAAACAACATTTCTTATCTTTTGTGTATGACTGTTAAAAGACACCAACTGTTTATGCCCATCTTTCTTTACTTCCATTAGAATCTCACCATTCTTCCGAATCGGTACCCCGAAACAAATATTTTCCAGTGGTCCATCTCCAACATACTCATATTTGGTCCAAGAACAAGAAGCATCTTCAGCAACATCCATTGTGAAGATACGAAGAATATTCTCTCTGTCATCTCTCCATAGCAGTACAACCGAATCGTTCCACACTAAAATCTCGATGAAATAAGTAGTGAAGTCCCAATATTCAAAGCGTGGCAAATGTATGAGATGGAATTTCTCGTTACTCAAATTAAAACTGAGGATAAAGTCATAATAATAATTGTCTAAATCATGCCCCAATTAGTAACAAACTCCTTCCCAATATAAATGGCTGCCTAGAACATTAGACATTATAATATTTACAATGTCTTGAGACATGCTAATCTTTCTCCAATAATTGGAACTCATTGTGTAAACCTCAACTTTGCATTTGTTATGGCACCAAATGGCAACACATTTGTAATCATTATTTAAAGAATCAAATCCAAATCCCACAACACCATTAGGAAATCTAGGAGACCCTTCAATTATAAAGTTCCCTGGTTGTGGGAGAAACATGAATTCTTTCAAAGCAGGATTACATAACGCCATTGTTCCAACATCATTTACTAAAACAATTAGCCCATCACAGTGATAACCACTATACCAAAAGCTTTCATCACCAATAGGTTCTGGCAAATGTATACTTAGAGGTTCCATGACAGACATAAGAGGATCGTCCTCACCACGATCATCATAGTTTACAGTCAACAATTTGTATGCGATCAAGCTATGATCGACATGGTGGGAAAGCCATTTGAAGAGTAAGGATGTAGAGGATTGGTTTTTGGTAATGAGGAGGTGGTTGGAAACAAATTTCGGGTCGTTAATCAAACCCGAAATAAGAGAATACCAAAACTTGTTCACAACTTTAGATTGTACTAGAGAATTGGCAGGCACCCACAACATGATATTCTCAATTATTTCCTTTGGCAAATCACAGAATCTCACCATTTTCGCCATGATCGTCAATCTAAGCTCTCTATGCTATCAAACTTGTTTCCAATACAGTATAAGAAAATTTCCCCACTCCCCCCAAAAAATACAATCTGAAATAAAATCAAAAAGCTCACATCACAATTATTGATTTTGTTAAATGATCATATGTAAAGAGATACATATTGAAATAAAATCTGACCTCAACAGTTTAACCCTTTTAATTTTAGGGAATGTAAATGCACATTGAAACCCTACTTTTTCTTGAAATAGAATTTATAGAAAAGGAAAGTTTAGCTCCGGTTTTCTCTTCAAGAAACCTGATCTTAGAAAATGGAAAACTCAACACAAGATCAGAATAACAGCTGGTTAGCAAAGAATCAATGTGTAATCAAAACTTACCATATTTACCTCAATTTCCATAAATAGGAAAGCTAGTCAACTTTCCTTCCAAGTTTAGATATACACAAATAGGGAAACCATATCAATATATGCCAGCCGAAATATACAAAGAATAATAAAATATTTTTGTCAATTAAATATGCCAAAAATGAAATTAACAAAATGATTGTAGATAAAAGATAAAAAAGTTAATGTATGATGAAATGTAAAAGTTTAGGTAAAATAAACAGAGTAAAATTTTAGTAAAATATTTTGAAAAATATCGTAGAGAAACTCATGTAAATGCTCTAGTGTAATATTTATTAAATGATCTATTTCATCACTAAGATAAAATACTTTATTTTCTCAATTGTCTAGCATATTCTCTAATGTATCTTATTCTTGTTTCAATTATTGGTTATTTAGATGGAAGATGCATGAACCGAACCTTCACAAAACATTCCTCTTATTCTTTGGCAAGCACAAGAAGTGATTGTTGTGTTTTCAGTGAGATCTAAGGATTATAGAGATGTTATAACCATATTTCGAGTAATAAATATGAATACAATACGTGGATATAAGCTCAAAAATAAAATAAATATATAAATAAAGAAGAACGTGATAATTATATCACTTCGAAATGTGCTATAATTAATTCTATACTTAAGTCTCGCTATAACAATTTATTAAGGCTAAGTCAAAAGTATAAATTATTAATTGGAGAGGTAGTAATTATCGAGACAACAAAGACGAAGTTCATCTCGGACTTAACTAAAACAACGGAACAAGTATTTTATAAAGAGAGAGGCAAGGACACATAAAGATAAGACGAGTCATATCGAAAAATAATGTGAATGATATGAGAAGACTGATCCTAAAAGCACAAAAGATACAGTCTTAAGAAATTTAAGAGCTATCATAAGATTTATTTAAAACAACAAATACAAGGAGGTTGCCTCAACATGTTGTTATATTATTTTATATAATATAATATGTAGATTAAATAATTAAATTATAAATAATTAAGTGTGACAAAGTATTAATTTTGTTAAATTGTAACATACATTATGGAGTTACAAAATTTGTGTAGAATGATCTCAAAATAGGAGTTGCAAATCCTTTAAATTGATGATCACTTAAATATGTAACTCTCATCTCTTTTTTCACTCTTAAATTAGTTAAAGATGTTACTAATTGTTTATGAATGTGAATGAATGATAGTTATTGAAAATATTGTTGTTGGAGACTTAATTTATTCATTTATAAGGTGTATAAATGGTTCAAAATCAAGTGGGAATGATTTGGAACACTTTGGAAAAGAATTGGCCAAAGCTGAAAAAATGGTAACTAGTAACTAGTTACTGTTTTTTTCAGCATATTATTGCCCACGTTTTTGAAAGTTTGAGAGCCTTTGTAACAGCCCAAAACTCCTCCAAATTTCCCAATTAATAACATAAATGCCCAATTTATGATTGGTAACATCCAAGGGCTTTATGGTGGTCATTCATGTTCACATGAGAGTGAAAGCTCTATAAATAGAGGCCATATTGTTTACTTTTATGAGAAGTGGTTGAAACCATTTGTTGTGGTTAGAACCTTGTGAGGATATGCTCATCCTTAGACACTAGGCTGAGCATACGAGGCTTGATAAATCCTTAAAGAGCATTTCTAGAGTTTCCCTAAGTGTCCATATGAGGGAGGAAATGACTTTTAGGACAAAGGTCCTTGAGCCTTGGTCAAGCTTTTTGTGTGTTATCCTTCTTCTTCTTCTCTAGCTTTCTTGTAATCTTGATGAAATACTTTTATTTGTATTTTGAGTATTTTAATTGTAATCCTTCTATTCTCTCTTGTAATGAGAATTTTTCCAACACATGTACTTCGCAATATCTATCTCACCATTCAGTTCACCATTGAAGAATTTGAAGCGTATTATAAGTATGTCACCTCGGTAAAGAAATTACTTTCAGATAAGGCAAAGTAGTAGTTATTTGGCAGTTATATACGATTTGATAAACAGTCATTTAGATGAGACAAAAAGAATAACTGTTAGCCCTATAAATAGGGGTATGGTCAACAAGACAATGGATGAACAATTTTGAGAGTGATCACCCTGAGAGAATAAGTGTGTAGAAAATTAAGTATTTCTTACATTATGTACTGAATAACTTGTATTCTGTGAGGGATTACAACTCAAAAATAATATAAACTCGTGAATTATGTATATTTAACTACAAAACCATGTAAAAGTATCCTCTCTTATTTATTGTTGTTTCCATTAGTTTCATAAAAGTTATGTTTTTTTTAATTTTATTTAAAGGGCCTCATTGTGGTTAACCAAATTAAGTGTTAACAGTAGACATTGTCTTTGCAACTTCCATCCTGAAGGTAATATGTATATATCTTAATCTTCCATATGATTTTGTTTTTGAATTAAATAGTCTCATGTTAGCCCTTCATGGCAAGACTTAGTAACCCTTTTATGTTTATGATAGGACTGAGCATAAAATTTAAAAATTGTTTAAACCATTCAATCGACTAGTCGAACGTTGCTAAAATTGAAACTGCCAAAATTAAAAGGTCAAAAAAACTATCACGGTTAACACTGTCATTGGACAGTCAATTTTTTTTTGGTACCGAAATGACCGAACAAAACCGAAACCGACTGTTACTTTATATATATTGTTAAGTACTTTCTACTTTTTATAGTATATATAATATCAATTTAAATTTAAATTATGTTTTGATATATAAATTTGTTATTATTTTAATGATGTTAAAGAAATAAAATAAATATTCTCTCTTCAATCAACTCAACTTGAGGAGATTGAGGAGAAGAAATTGTAACAACAAAGAAGTCTTTAATTTTGCAAAGAGCAAAAAAAAAGTTTGGTTTGGACAGTTTGAACCGATTAAATTGTGCTTTACTTTGGTCAGTTTCAAGAAAGTTTCTAAATTGGTTGGTGGATTTTCGGATTGCACTAATCCAGATTGCTAATCGAAATTTAATTTTTTATATAAAAAAAACTGATTTGTGATATAAATACTTAAATTTATCGTAGTGCTCCACTAATAAAATGATGCTTATTGGTTTTAAAAGAGAGAATACAATTCTTATGGTAGGGTGTCGCACAGATTTTAACTATTCTAAATATGTCAACTTAAAATTTTCTATCTTTTTATTATATATTTCCTATTTTTTATATTATTTATTTAATAATAAAAAAATAAAACTAAGAGCATCTTAAAGGAGCACACTAAGTTTGGTGTCACACTATCACCAAATTTAGTGTCAAAAATTATTTTTACTCCAACCACAACATTAAAAATTACACTAAAAAAATTACTTATTATTATATTAATTTTGTAATAAAATAAAAATAATTATAGTATTTACATTTAAATTTACACACAATAAATTAAAAAGGTGCTTTTATAATGTATCCCTCCAAATAAAAGAATCAATCGTGCAACAAACAATTTACATTTCATTTTTGGCATGTTAAATTTTTTCAATTTTTTTTTAAAATTTTGCAGGATATCTTAAATAACGATAATGTACATATGACCATGAAAAAAAAAATAGACTAAAATTTTACAATGCATTAGGGGTCTACTGATGCACCTCCTATCTATTTTAGCATATAAGAGAATTTTTAAATCAAATTTTAAGAGAATGCATTGTAAAAATAATATTTTTAATCTTATAAATAATAATAATATCAATATCTATAAATGTAAATTAAATAATAATAATAATAATTAATTATTATTATTATTATTAAAAATAAATGCTGGTGCCACTGCATATATGTCGTGCACTGTAACCACACGACATATATGCTGTCAAGTTTATTGTTACGTTGGATAAATTAGGGTAAATACCATTTTGGACCCTATATTTTGCAAAAGTTACCAATTGGACTCTCTGTTTTGTTAAATGACAAAATGGACCCTATATTTTTCAAAATGGTAAAAATAGGACCTTGAGCTATATTTTCAACAATTTTATTTTTTAATATAACCAACTTTAAGATAATTTTTAATACGAACAAATACAGAAAATTTAACCAGTCTTGTCATAACATCTCTAGATTAGATTATTATTAAGTTTTATTTTGACAAAAAATTAGTTCAGGGTTATATTGTACAATTTTAGAAAATACAGGGTCTATTTTTTCATATAACAAAACAGAAAGTCTAATTAGTAATTTTTGCAAAATACAGGATTCAAAATAGTATTTACCCAATAAATTATATAAACCAAATCTAAATTATAGTGTCTCCTTACAGTTGCTCTAAACAATGACCATATAGATTGTAAGTTTAGGTGATTAATTAATTAGGATTAATAACTAATCCCTTTTGCTAAGACTCTTTACTTGAGTTGAGCTGCATATATTATAAGGCACATTTACTGTGCAATAGTTTAGTTTTATTAAAATCAAAATTAGAGCAGAGCATATTTTTCCTCATAAAGATCCACAAGAGGGCTCCATTGGATTTATGAGAATGCAACTTTTTATATTTAAATTCATAGACTGAAAAACAAAACAAAAACAAAATGAACTTAATTCCTTTTGGAAGTAGAAGTAGAAAGATAATAAATTCATGTATGTAATTAATGAAATAATTTACATGTATAATGTATTGCATAATTATATATGATAAATTCTATGATAGAGTTATATCCTAATAAAATTTTATATAAGACTAAAAAAGCTCAATGAGCAGAAACTAAAAAACTAAGAAGAAAATTTTAAAATTGAGATGTTGAATTGGCATGGTGCTAATAATCCTAGAAATTAAACTCTAAGAAACAAGAAGGTTGTCATTCCTCAAAACATAGATAGCTTCAGCAACTTTGGCTTTCAAGGCATGAGGTGAGTTGAGCAAGTGCAGAAGCTGTGTGTGGTCCATCTCTAGAAGCATGCCAGTGACTTTAGCTGCATTTTTATGCTCCAATTGCTCCACAAGTGGATACAACTTGTTTCCCACCAATCTCCTCTGTTGTTCTGCTGTGGACATCTGTGGAGGCTGCATAAGTGGAGGTTGCCCATTTTGTTGTACAAGCCCTGTTCTAGCTGGGAGTAATTGCTGGTTGTACCCAAACCCAAACCCAAACTCGGGTTGGGGAGGAATCATAGCACCATAGTATAGTTGTTGTCCAACACCTGGAGCACACAATGGATGCATAGGATTAACATACTGATTTACTCTTTTATTTTTGTGCTCAAATTTTTCTTTCAATTCCATTTCTCTTTCACCTTTTTTCTGGGCCTTCCCAACATACCACTCTTTCTCATCAAACTTCTTTCCATTAACACCATCAACGGCTCGAGCTGCATCATCGGCGTCTTCAAAGTTCACAAACCCAAAACCTTTTGAATTTCCTTTTCCGTCTCTCATAATTATTACACTGGTAATACTTCCATATTCACCAAAAATGTTGCTTAAATCATCTTCATTCAAAGATCGAGAAAAGTTCTTTACATAAATATTGTTGAATTTTCTTTTCTCTTTCCGAACAAAAGGTCCAATAAAAACTTGTTTGTCATTAAATAACATCCCGTTAAGCTTCTCGATAGCACACTGTGCAGCCTCTTCACTCTCAAATTGAACAAAACCGTATCCTTTAGACTGACCCCAAACGTCTGTAGCTATCTTGCACGACAAAATGTTGCCAAAGCTTGAAAATGTTTCATGTAAAGCTTTACAATCAATTCCTTTATCTAAGTTTTTAATAAATATATTGCCAGTTCCGCTCTTTCGAATACTCGGGTCCCGATTAGAATACATTATTCTAATTGGCTTACTGTTAACAACCCGAAAATTCATGACATTCATTGCTCGAGAAGCATCTTGCGGATTACTAAAATTAACATAGCCATAACCGAGGGATCGTCCTGAGATCAAATCTCTGCAGACACGAACGGAAATGAGTTGACCCATTTGGCTAAACAATTGAAAAAGCTGTGTTTCATTTAGTGAGGGATGGAGATCACCAACATAGAGTGAGCTCCTCACGCCATTTGCAACCTGAACATGCGCCATCTTTTTCACTTTTTTGTTTATTGTATTATAGTATAGTATAGGTACGTACGTACGTAGAAGAAAAATGAGAAGAAGAGAATTAAGGATAGATCAGGTGATTAATTCTATTATATATATATTGAAAGTATAACTGCAGTACTTAATTTATATAATACGTATGAGAGTGTTTATATACTATAGTGCTATATATAATCCACGTATAAATAGTATTCCTATTGGAAAAAAGATATATACATAATCCTATATTGTTAAGGACAATATATATCAGATTTTAAAAACATATTCGTCTATCTTTTTTTTTTTAAAAATAAGAATTTGTTATAATATAACTACTCATTTGAATTGAAGATCTTTATTAGTTATTACTCGATAATTACAAAATTAAGTACTTAGTAATATATAAAGATAATATAGTGCAGTAATTATTTAATTTATTGTTTATAAATAATTATGGGAGAAGCGTGGTTTGAGTGGTTTGAGATGGAGTCGGTTGCTGTGGTTTTACTCGGAAGATCTTTCGGTCATTCATGGCCATGAAAATCTGGTAACAGATTAATATATATATGTTAATTGCTTATTATATATATTTTGTTTATTGCCATATAAATTAAGGACAAACATGATATTATTGTTAGTGATTAATTTAATATCAAACTTTTGATCTCAATTCTCAACATTAAATACTATATATGGATCCAATGAACAACTTCTCCATGCTGTTACTACAAACCATCTTCCAATTGTTTGGAATCTCTTAGTACCAAGCAGTTATTATTATTATTATTATTATTATTATTATTATTATTATTATTATTATTATTATTATTATTATTATTATTATTATTTAGTTTTTGAAATAGTAAACAAATAGTTATTATGATGACAGTTATTTTACATTTTTAGTAAAAATTAATCTCCACATCTTGGAATTTTTTATTATTTTTTAAAAATTAATATTTATTTTATTTTATCAAGTTTTTTATTGAACTTATAATGTATGTATTATTTTATTATATATGTTACACTTTTTTCTTTTATATAGTGAATTCCTCTATGTGTCATTTGCAGTTATTATTGTTTATATTTGTGTCAATTAATTAGTCTTTAAAATATTATTTTAATATTTATTTGTTTAATATATAACATGATATTTATTTTAAATTACTTAATCTGAAGTATGTTTTGTATATTGTTACATGAGTTAGCTATTATTTTATTACTTTTATTATTAATTACAATTTTAAGTTATTAAATTATTTGACTTATAAATTATTGATGTTATTAGAGTTATAAAAATTATTTAAACGATTTACTGAATGCTCGTGGATCTACTACAGACACTAATTGTATTTAATAAGATAAGTTTTTTTACATTTTCTTTTTAGGTTTTTCGGGTTGGAAATATTTTATTTATGGTAACTATTGTTTGTAATTTCTATAATTTTTGTCTATTGATGCTTATTTGGTTATTTAAAAGAATAAATTTACAATAATATTTATTTATTTATTATTTTTATGTTTTATCCTACTAATGTATAGTTTGTTTATGTGTAGTTAAAATACTAATGTCCCTTCAAGCTTTCAGAGAAAGGATAACAAGTTTTTAAAACAATTTGCGGGACGCTGACATTAGATTGCAATCTATTACCAAGATTTTACAACTGTGATTTATTTTTCAATGAAGTTTCCCCACGATAATGATTTTAAGATCATTGTTTAAAGTTTTTACAAGTTTGTCATCTAGATTTCCAAGAGTGTTCCTAATCTGTGTTGCTCATGGATTAGTTGTGCATGCTCTTCGGATGGATGAACAACTTGTTTGGCTAGATATGATGATCCAGGTTTTTGTTGGATATATAGAAATATCGTGATAATCATGACATGTATAGTATTTATTTGATGAACATGACCATAACTAGCTTGTATAACGTTATTATATTTTCAATGAATTTATTTATTGCTTTCAAAAAAAAATTATGACCGATTATTATAAATGAGCGTTGGTAAGATCAAGTTTAGTTATATGTTAAGAGGGCTCCCATTAAGCAAGACTGAATAAGAGACACGCTTCACACAATTCATGATAAGAGGACAAGCCTTTTCTTCGAAACTATCCAATCCAATAAATACTAGATCTAAAATATTGGCAGGGCCGGCCCTGAAATTTAGTGGGCCATAAAAAAAAATTATTTTGGGCTCTTATTTAGAAAAAATGTGGTATTTTTTAAAATCAGTAAAAAAAATTATATAATTTCAAAAGAGAAATTTTTCTTTTGGGCCCCTGGACTAGGTGGGCCCTAGGCACAGGCTTAGCCCGCCTATGCCCAGGGCCGGGCCTGAATATTAGATGAATCCGATCTAAAAAATACTAGGTCTAAAATATTAGAAAAGGGCTATTTTTAAAAATATGGGAAAAATTATTAAGGTTATGATAAATATGGCATAAAAAGTAAATGTCACTAAATATGGCATTATCTAACCAATCAAACTAAAAATATGGTTTTTTTTTTCTAAAAAAAAACCATTTAAAACATTAAAAAGAAATCTGAATTCAAAATTCATAAAAAATAAAAACTTAATTAAATTACCATAAAAAATATTAAAATTCCCTTCATATTTATTTTTTTTAAAAAAATAAAACAAATAAAACTATAGTGATTGCCGAAGTTGTCACTCGTGCTGGAAAAGTCACCGAAATTTACTGCCGGCACCGGAAAATTCGTCGGAGTAGCCGCCGGTGCCGGAAAAGTCGCCGGAGTTGCTGCCGGCGCCGAAAAATTTGTTAGAATTAGCATTGTCGCTGGGAAAAATCACCAAGAAACTGGTTTCTTGGTGATTTTTCCGGTAATTTTACCGGTGACAATGCCAAGTCCGATGACTATTTCTCTAATGACGCACAAGTTTCCTTCAAAAAAAAAAGTGGCAATTTGAAACCAAAATATAAAAATTAATATTTTTAGAATCTTAAAGCCCAAACTTCAGCCCAAAAAAGAGCCTAAAACTTCAGCCCAAATTCAAATTAAAAAAGTCAAAAATAAAATAAAATAAAGAATCTAAAAAGAATATTCTTTTAATTCAGACCACAATTAAAGAATGTCCAACTAAGCATATTTTGAAAGAAATAAAAACAAGTACACATATGGAAATTGAATGGTTGTATTGCAGCTAGCTTCTTTCTTTCTTGCATATGTATAAAATTGAAAAACAAATTCTCAGTTATATAATTACTTAAATGTATAATCTAATTAGCTTGCTTTTTTTTTTCTTTCTTTTTATATACATATATAATATAGTAAGGATGCATATAACAAATTCTCAGCTATATAATAATTACTATTTTTTCTAAAGAATAAAAATGAGTATATACATGGAAATTGAATAGCTGTAGCTTGCTTTGTTCTTTCATATATATAGATATATATATATTTATAATTAAAAATAAAAATAAAATTCTCAGTTAATTACAATATATACAATCTAAATTAGCTTAGGTTTGGGTTTTGCTATGCATATTTCCATAAAGAGTAAAAACAAGTATACATATATAATAATATGAGAATATATGAGAATTGAATGTTGTATATTGTATGTAGATACTAAATTGGATCATAAAGATTGGATATTCCTTTTATCAAAAGCAAATTGAAAATTATAGAAGGAAAATGTACCCATGTAATACCATATAAAACTTACATATATATATTTTACTCCAATAAAATGTAAAAAACTTCTTTGTTAACTAGTACTATATACGTATAGTCTTAATTCTATGTATACAAAGTTGATATATATCAAGTTCAATTGATCATATGGGAACTTAAATACATAACTAATTTTGGCAAATTTAAAATACAAAACACAAAAATTTAATTAAATAATTTCATTTCTTCAGCTGTATATAAGAATGAGTAGGTAGTTAGCATATTTTCATAGACCTAAAATAAATTATAGGAATCTAAAAGAAAAAGCAAGAAAATTATAGAAAGAATGGCCAAATTTCAAGTTCTATCTCTTGTTCTTCTTGTGGGAGTTTTCATTTTTTCCTTTGGTTCGTCTCAATTTTATTTTTTCTTGAAAAAATCTTAGTATATATATATATATATATATGTTTTATATTATTACTTACAATATACATTTTTGTTTTGTTTTATTTATCAAGGTTTGGAGTGTGAAGGTAGAGGGTTCAATGGTACTCTAGGTGAAGATCCTCATAAGCTTCTCTCATGTTGTAAAAGCACATGGCGTCCCGATTTATGTCCTCATTCATACTCAGATCCTTCTAATTGCAATGCCGAATGCCATAAGCTGTCATGTAATGAGAAAGGAGGTTTTTGTAAAAGTGAAGGTCGTCCTGTTTGTCACTGTTTTTGTTAGTTTGATCATTTGCAATATTCATAATATTAGGTATTATTGAGATCTGATTAATTTTATTAGTGAGATAGATGAATCACATGTTTTAAAAAATAAATAAAAGAATGAGGTAATTAGTTAATTCCTCTTTATAATTCGGAGTCTAATGGTACAATATTTTGATTTAAATTTTTATATTATTATTATTATTATTATTAGTGACGAATAAGTTAGATTTTATTTCACACGAAGAGGTGAATATCTATTATAAATTAATTATTTTCTATATTTTTATAAATATGTTAAAATTTTACAATTTTCAATAAAATATGTATGGAGTCATGAGTACCAAAGCTAAAAAAAACAAAAGTTAAAGAGAATTTTTTTTTAAAGTTACCGAAACTCGATCAATATCAACAACATGTCGTGACCGGTTAAGCTTGGTTGATTTTGTCAGAAGAGAAAGTAGGGTTTAGGAATTTATTGATTAGTACACCTTCGATGCTAGCTAGTAAGGTCGGGACCAGGTCACCGTCGTCTCTAGTTTGCCAACAGAGAAGATGAATTTGACATGCATGCATGCATTGTACAATGTTATAACTTACTTGATGATCAGATTGACTATATGTTTTTTTAAAATAAAATTTCTATTAATCAAACCGAGCTAAATGCAAACATAAAGGGAACTCCCCTCCAAAACAATTACAACTCCTTTGTATTTTTGAGGATAAATATTTTATCAAAATAACTTTTTCTCCTGTACTAGTTTTAGCTTAACTTTAAAGTTTTATATATTTTCTCAAATATCCAACATAGAATATATCAAAAATGAGTTTTATTGGTCTCTTTAATCTAAGCCAATTCCGAAGTTTTTCAAAGAAGCTAGGCCACTCCCAAGCCAACTCTTAATTATATGTTGTAAAACTCTCCAAAACTAAGGAGAGTCGAATAATAGATGATCATGGGTCACAATGTCCCACTCACACATGCATGCATGTGACAATTCTTACTTATAGTACCCATTAAATTTGTGAATTTAAAATAGATCAAAGACCGCAACACTGAAAATTGACACACATTGGCTGGGAGACAACAGAAGTTTTTAGTTTGACTTGTCTTTTTGAACCGCCGACACTTTGGGCTTACTACAGATCACAAGCGACTCTTTTTATGGCTCGTCTTTTTGGACCTGCGATATTTTAGGCTCACAACGGATCACAAGCGACTCTGATACCATGTTAAAATTTGAAAAAAATAGCTCATTCATCTTATATATCGTTTTTATTTTCACACATGAACAATGTGAGATTAACTCTAATAGAAGGTGTTTATTCTCTCATATTTTTATATTGCACATAACAATTTAGCAGGAGAGAAGATTTTATAGCCTTTTTTCACTATGCTTTTGCTTATATATTATTCTAAGGTTAGTATTTGCTGCTTTTTGTGAAGTAAGCATCTCTAATCAACACATTAAATTTGGTGTTACACTATCATTAAATTTAATGTCAACAACTATTTCTTAAGAACAATGCTTAACCTTAAGCAATGCACTAAAATCATGTTGTTTTATTGGTTTACTTTGTATAGAATATTGATCTTATTATTCTTATTTGATAAATTAAATATCCCATTTATCTAGCTAGTCTGAATGCATGAAAGAATGAAACTATATATGACTGCAAAATTTTTATTATTAAAACTATTCTTTGACTATTTCAATCCCATAGAGGTGAGCAAAATCATGGCTAGCTTTTCTAGTAACCAACATTTTGATGGATTTTCTCTGCTTTAGCTCACAAATAATGCATTCTTTTTGTTTTGAAATGATTGTATGAAGCTAAATATGTTGTAAGTTGTGATGTATAATGGTATGTATCTTTTTGGTTATAGTATTTGTCACTATTTTAATCATTATGCTTTTATTTTGACTTCATATTGTTGTGCCTTTAGTCCTACGTTTACTAATGTTATTTTCAGCTCTGTATCTAAAAATGGTGAAGAGCTTTATGTCAGTATCCTTTCAATACATAAAAGTTATAGCTTGGTTCTTGTGTAATGATTGAACTGTTTAGACCTTAATATTTATGAGATTCTTGATCGATTAAACTTTACAGGCACTCAGAAATCTGAAAGAAAACTAACCTTAACATCATTTGTGTATTTCAAATGACAAAATTAAGAACATACAATTTATAAATCATTCTAGCAAAAGCATCGCTGCTAAGCATATATAAACTAAACACAAAGAAAAAATATTAAGAAAAAGTGAACTTCAAAGTAATGAAAAGTAAATCATCGCTGCTGCTAATTAAAATGCCGCTATTGAAACAAGCATACCTCATTAATGACTACTCAATAGGCTCGTTAACTTAATTAAGTACTAAGTTATTTGGTAATGGGCTGTTAGACTTTGTTATTTTTAATGGTCTGATGGGCCCATTTCCATAATACTACTTTTTTATTATTAATGTTATATTTTCTTTCGGTATTATATATAGAAAGCATATTATCTTGTATTTTGAAATTTATTTATTAAAAGATTTCTCATATGAAATTTATTTATTAAAAGATTTCTCCAATCATTTCATATCATCTATATTTGGTATATACAAATAGTTTCCAAAACTAATTAAATTCCTAAAACTCCTCCTAATCAACAAACATATTATCCTAAAATTACAAAAATATATATTAAGAAAACCATATATCATATATTCTCCAACAATATTGTAACAAAACTTAAATCCGTATATCACTAATTATGGCAAAAATTAAAGAAATAAACCAAAAAGAAAATTTTAATTAATTAATATCATCTCTTCAAACTGTATATAAGACTCTTTGGTAGCTAACATATTTTCATAAAACTAAAACAAAAAGAGACCGAAAATAATTAATAAGAAGAATGGCCAAAGTTCAAATTGTTTCTCTTCTTCTTCTTGTGGGGATTCTCATTTCTTCCTTTGGTTGGTCTCAATATATACATATTTTTTATATTGTTCCTTTTGCATTATTGAAATTATATTTCTCATTATTATTAGTACTCATACTATATATTTCGTTTTTGTAGGCTTCAATGGTACTCTAGGACAAGATTATCCTATGCTCCTTGCATGTTGCAAGAGCACAAAGCGTCCAGATTTATGTCCTCATTCAGAGTCGAATCCCACTAAATGCGACGCCGAGTGTAAGAAAGGGCCTTGTAGAGGAGGTATATGTAAAAATGAAGGTGGTCCTGTTTGTCACTGTTTCTGTTGATTCGATCTATTGTATTCATAATATCAATTGAAATTTATTATTAATAATTATTATTAATAATAAATTTATTAATCACTTGTTTTAAAAATAAATAAATGAATAAAGGATATTAATTCCTATCTTATGAGGAGTCCAATAGCACATTATTTTTATTTGAAGTGTATTATTATTTATTATTATTATTTCATTTTTATATATTAAAGTAATTTTTTTTTTCATTTTTTACGAAAATTCATATAGCAACTCATATAGCAATTAATGGAGCAATCTACAACACAATCAAAATTTATTTTGAAATCCACATAAAAATCACTGCAGTAATCTAAATTGTAAATTTTTAAAAAAAAAATGTTAAAAAATAACATATATGGTAATTATTATTATGTAAAGTGAGATAATTTATATAGAAAAATAATATACTTAAAATAATGACACATAATAACGAAACAAATTATTTAATTAATTATAATTAATTAAATTAAGACCTATTTTTGTGAAAAAAAAGATAAAAAAAAAGTGGTGCATATTTTAAATGCGCTCAATAATTATTATTAATTTGTTTCTTTTATATATAACTTACATATTATTCATCTCTTTCCTTTTTTCTTTTTTACAATTAGCCATATCAAGACTATTTTTATAAAATGTCAACATTTTATCTCACAAAAAAAAGTATTTTTATATATATAAAATATATAGAACACTTTTTAATGGGTAATACACATTGATGGATACTAAAAAATTAATGATGTGGCAATCTAATTACTTACTATAGCAGGTTACCAATATATATTTTTAAGTAAAATTATATTTGTATTTTTATGAAATTAGAAATAATAATTTCAACCAATAAAATTAGAGAATTAGAAGTTATTTTTAGAAACTAATACTTATATTGTTGAAATTACTACTTTATAATATTCCCAATTTATAAATCTACAATAATGTTGAAGAACCTTATACCTTGATTTTTAGTATATATACCATGATCTTAATTGCTGGGATTGTAACAACCGATCCATCAAGTTCTCTAAAATCTCAAGTATTATTTAGTTTTTTAAATCTTATTCATGACCTTGGGAAAAGTTTATTTTTTCACTCAAGCCAATTAAATCTAATATTCTGTAGTAATTGATTGCCACCTCTCTTCTCTAGCATTTTGTAGTAATGGATTGCCAATCTTATAATCAAGTCAAATAGAAGAACCAATGAATTACAAGAGAAGAAGAGATTTTTTAAATTTGAGGATGCAAAGCTAGTTCTTTTAATTAATTTAATGTCTGGTTCTACAAAAATTCCTTAGCAAAATTTAATTCTAAAACTAGTTGATTTCTTATGACAGGATATGATTTTTAGAAGGGTGTAGTCTTTATTATTATTATTATTATTATTATTATTATTATTATTATTATTATTATTATTATTATTATTATTATTATTATTATTATTATTATTAATTTTACAGGTTTTACAAGAAAACATATTTTCTGGAAGAGTCTTGCCAATGATGAACATGATCAAAAGTAGAGAAGATCTTTTTATCAATGAATGAAGACTTAAAATATTATTTTTAGAGAAAGAAAAGATAGTCCAATAAATAATAATAAAATTCATTACAGATTATGTATAAATACTTATTCATTTATGTATAATTTATTCCACATGAAAAAATGACAACAACTAAAATTGGCAATTGCCATATTCTAATATGACAACTATTTTAAAGATTTTTACTAGAATCCCTACCAAAAAAATGATTTTTGATAGGATATATTTCTTTTTTTATTATTATTATTATGTTTTGAAAGAATTAGCTATCAATTGGAAGCTTAAATTTTTAGTTTATTTAATTATTAATTTTAACAAACTGAAAAAAATAATAAAAAAAAAAAAGAAAGAAGGCAATTTATAAATCAAAGTTAGACCTTTCCTTTTAAAAATATGTAATTAAAACTGAAAAAAAAAAATTTAACAAAAAAATTAATGAAATATGTAAGATTTATTTTCAAAGAATATACAATAAATAAGTTTTAATTAAAAAAAAGTTTGGTTGCAATTGGAAGAGTTTTGAGCAGTTTTGGGGGCTTAGAACTCTGATTTTTTTTGAGTTTTTTCTACCGATACAACCGAAATTCTTACTACCAAAAAAAAAAAACTACCTTTAGTGACAAACTTTTAGTCACAATATAATTTTTTTGTGATTAAATGTAACTTTTAGTCACAACAAATAATTAAATGTGACTAAAACATAATATTTAGATACAAGATGTCACTAATTTAGTTTTAGTCACAATAAATATTTATTGTGATTAAAGATACATTTAGTCACAACAAATTGTGATTTAGTTTACTGCTGATGTGACTTAGAATCTCTGACCGATGAGTAAAATTCTACTCAAGTTTTCTTGCACAGATGATTATGGATATCAAGTAAGAAAAATATTCAGATGCACATATGCACATGTTTAGCTACACCTGTATGGTATTTCTATATAGCTAGCATATTATCGACATCGGTATGTACATATAGTTGCATCAAGATACTGATATCTAGTATGGTAGGCAGTATTGAATAGTATGGATTGGTGCTACCAACATTAATGTGACTAGAGTATTGGAATTAGGCTGGTATTATGGTTAATCATACTATAGGTACAAATGTTCGGATCTCAATTTGCGCATTAGATGTGGTTAGTAGACTTATGATAACTAAGTGTATGTGCTCTCAGTTACAAGTCAGATATATGATTGTATTATGATTGCTTTTCTTATTGAGTTCGTCGATTCATAGTTATTTCACTATGTGTAGGTTATGATTGTATCCAAACCACATAGACACTCTCGTCCAATGTCACTCGGCCAAGGACTTCTCACCTTTGCAAATCTTCTTCTCAGTTTTCTATAGCAACTTGAATCGCTCAAATCAAATTAATATTGAGGGAGTTGTGCTCAAAATATGGACATAGTACAAGACAAGCAAGACCCACTTAGCGAAGAAGTCTTAAACCATCATCAAGAAGTCTTAACAATAAATAATTGAACTCATATCACATCTGAATATACTTACCAGTTATACTAAATGATGAATTTTTTGTTTGAATTGTTATATTAATTAATTATATTTTGTTCATAAAAAAATTATATATTTTTTAAAAATATTATTGAGTTGAATTAATGGCTATAATTAATATATATATTTTTTACAAATATAAATCTGTTATTTATTGTATTTTATAATATATATTTTGGTATTAAATAAAAATTAATTTATTAACATAATTAAATGCATGGAGTAAGGTTTTTATAAATACTAAAAATCTTATTTTCTTAGTACTCAAAAAGAGATATGATTTCCTGTCAAATAAAAGAAACAGGGAGGGACGAAAGAAAGAGATACCAATTATTTATGCAAAAACAAAAATTTGAAATTTATTTATTAAAAGATTTCTTCAATCACTTCATATCATCTATATTTGGTATATACAAATTGTTTCCAAAACTAATTAAACTCCTAAAACTCCTCCTAATCAAAGAACATATTATCCTAAAATTACAAAAATATATATTAAGAAAATCATATATCATATATTCTCCAACAATATTGTAACAAAACTTAAATCCGTATATCACTAATTATGGCAAAAATTAAAGAAATAAAACAAAAAGGAAATTTTAATTAATTAATATTATCTCTTCACACTGTATATAATACTCTTTGGTAGCTAACATATTTTCATAAAACTAAAACAAAAAGAGACAGAAAATAATTAATAAGAAGAATGGCCAAAGTTCAAATTTTTTCTCTTCTTCTTCTTGTGGGGATTCTCATTTCTTCCTTTGGTTGGTCTCAATATATACATATTTTTTATATTGTTCCTTTTGCATTATTGAAATTATATTTCTCATTATTATTAGTACTCATACTATATATTTTGTTTTTGTAGGCTTCAATGGTACTCTAGGACAAGATTATCCTATGCTCCTTGCATGTTGCAAGAGCACAAAGCGTCCAGATTTATGTCCTCATTCAGAGTCGAATCCCACTAAATGCGACGCCGAGTGTAAGAAGGGACCTTGTAGAGGAGGTATATGTAAAAATGAAGGTGGTCCTGTTTGTCACTGTTTCTGTTAATTCGATCTATTATATTCATTATATCAATTGAAATTTATTATTAATAATTATTATTAATAATAAATTTATTAATCACTTGTTTTAAAAATAAATAAATGAATAAAGGATATTAATTCCTATCTTATAAGGAGTCCAATAACACATTATTTTTATTTGAAGTGTATTATTATTTCATTTTTATATATTAAAGTAATTTTTTTTTTATTTTTTACGAAAATTCATATAGCAACTCATATAGCAATTAA
Source organism: Cannabis sativa (assembly GCF_029168945.1). Classification (NCBI taxonomy): domain Eukaryota; kingdom Viridiplantae; phylum Streptophyta; class Magnoliopsida; order Rosales; family Cannabaceae; genus Cannabis; species Cannabis sativa. The sequence goes on along the minus strand of NW_026870038.1, from coordinate 160,898 downwards.
TGGAGTAATCTACATCACATAATAATAATAATAATAATAATAATAATAATAATAATAATAATAATAATAATAATAATAATAATAATAATAATAATAATAATAATAATGATAATAATAATAATAATAATAATATATCTTTTTTATAAAAAAAAATAACATATACATATTTATTATAGCCACATAATTATTAGTTTGAAGATGGATATTTTAAATGTAATAAATGCAAGACTATCATTTCTTTTTAAAGAATGATCTCAACTCATCTTGCTGATATATGATTATCACTACAAGAAATGTCACTTTTACCAGTGCATTTCGCAAACTGCGCTGGTAAAGAGATTAAAGTTTTACCAGCGTACATTTGCAGTGGCTAAAATCTAACTTTTACCAGCACATTTATGCGCTGGGAAAAGTCTTTTTTGCCAGAGCTTTTCATTTTATGCTGGCAAAAGTTTTAATACCAACATTGATTTGCCAACCCCCTTTTGCCAACACATCATAGGTAAATTCTATTTTACCGGCGCAATACCAACTTTTGCCAGCACCAAAATGTACTGGCAAAAGTGACATTTCTTGTAGTGTATAGTAAATATATTATAGTAACAACATTACTATTAGGGACTTTATGATACATTAGCCGCTTAAAACCGTCACCACATATGGACTCTTTTGGAAAGGTTAAAGGATGTTGTACCTTTGTCACCATGGTTGTTGATTAGAGATTTTTTAGAGCGATACCATCCCCATGGAGTGAAGTGATGATATTTCTGGAACGATACCATTTCCATGGAGCGAAGTGATGGTGTACGGGCGTTTGGATTGGGAGGAGACTGCAGACTCAGATCACATAATCCTAGTCGACGGCTTGGGAGAGTAGTTTTCTTGGGTAGTTCATGGCTTGAAAGAATTAGCATTTTGAATGGTTTAATTTATATTTTAGGGGTTTAATGTGTATTTTATAAAACTAACGTTAGAGTTAAAGTGCACTTAAATTTAATAGAATAAAAAGAGAATATATTGTTAAACCAAGAATTGCTATTAGATAGCCACTTTTAATATATAAAGATATATATCAAATTTTCTAATGATGAAATTGAAAAATAAACAATAGATATATATAAAAAAAAAGCTACAGTAAATGATTTATTATAATTAATTAATTATGATGTTTTAGGTTTAAATATTTAAGTTTTTTTAATAGAAAATAGAAAAAAAAATTGAAAAAATAAATAAATAGATTTTAAGAGATTTATAAACTTAATAAAAAATTAAAAAATGAGAGAATTAAGGAGAGAGCAAATATGACTATTTAGAGGGATTTTAGAGTTTTATGTCACCGCCTCATACTTCTCATTTATATATATATAAATATATATATATATATACATAGATAAATTGATATATTAATACACTATGCTACAATAAAAATAATACTTTTTTAACAAAATAAAATTCAATAAAATAATAATTTATTTTACAAGTACTTTGTATCAGATTTATTCATCAGACTAATCAGAAAGTTATTAAAGTCCTCTAAGAAAATAGTGTTATAAGGCACAAGTAATATTTAGTATCATTTAAGGTAACGTCTTGCGATAATTAACAATATTTTATAAAAAATATTATATTAAATTATATGAGATGTAATATTTAATTATACCAATAATAATATTACATGTTCTAGAATATTAGGACTTTTAGTTTTTCTTAAGAAAATACTAGTTTTCACGAAGATAAAAAGTAGTTGAAATGATAAGTAACACAATAAAAAAACCATACATTTTTAGCCAATATTACAAATGAAGTATTGGTCTTGTTCTAACCAAAACAAGACAATATCATATTAATTTCTTTAATGAGTACTAACAATTTTTCTACTTCATATTTTAACAAGTAATTGGCAGGAAAGTTTTTGTTTTTTTGTTCTCAACCTCATATTCGATTCACAAATCCCAAGTTTCTGACAATACTAAGTACCAGCATTTTAGATAAGATCCAAAACATTTTAGATAAGATCCAACTGATAAGCTATTCTCCTTAAATTATTTATATAAAAATTGTAAAAGTTTTATAAAAGTTCTCCTTTTTTTTATTTTTGCAATGTAAATAAGTAATGAAAAGTTAAAATATAAACTCATTTAACGAAAAATGTACTTTAATGATGTACTAAAAATAATGTAAATTTAGCGCATAGTAAAATTTATGTCAATTTTAGCACAACATTTGCTATGATATAAAATTTACATCACAATAAATACTATTTTTTATTTACATTTATATCATTTGTATTATTTTATTAGTATAATTAACTATAGCATTAAATTATAATTTTTTTTATTATTATCTTACATATTATAATAAGGCTAATTAAGATTTTTATCCCCTACACTTTAACATGTACCAAATCATGTCATTTGAACTTTTCTGGCCGTAAAAAAATCACCCTGAACTATTGAGATTGTTATATTTAAAGACTTTTGTTTAATTTCATTCAATTAAACTATTTCAGTGATTGTTTATCTACTAAACTATGATCCCCAGACTTTAATATCTACCAAATCATGCCCCTCGAACTTTGACATATACTAAATCATGCCCCTTGAACTTTCATTCATGTTAGACTTTTTTTTACTAAAATTAGAAAAAAATTCAAAAATCTAACAATCTCAATCACGTGGCATAATTTGTTACATGTCAAAATTCGGAAGTAAAAATCCTAATTAGTCTTAAAATAATAATAAAATTGATAATAAAAAATTATTAGTTTTATTTTTTTTAATAAAAACATTAATTAGATATTAAATTTTACACCAAAGTTTTACAATTATACATTAAAACACAATACTAAAATTTGATATAAGTCTACTACAAATCTATTTTTTATACCAAATATAACACAATTTTTACACCGAAATTCATATTTTGAAAGACGAGTTGGTGCACATTTACAGAGTTAGTGTTGCTCCTATATTGGCAGTATTGAAATAAATGTTGAAAGGGTTTTGATAATTGGATATGTGGTAATTTGGTGTGTGATTAAATGTATAAAACAAAAAAGAATAAAATAAATGTTGTTCAATTGTTACCTAAGTTAATTTAGTAGATACAGATTGTAAATACTACATATTTTGCCTTTATGTCTCATGTTAAAGTCATTGTTTTTAATACACAAAGAAAAAAAGGAAGAATATTTACACATGCTTTGTTTTATTCTCATCTCAACAAAACAAAACAACATACTAACTGCTTTGTCTAATCTCCCAAATATTTCTTGATGGAACTCTCCTCATATTTGTACCTGTATTAATAAACAAAAATAGACCAACATAAATAATGAAATGAAATGAGTCAAAATGAAACAATAATAACAAAACTTGCTATGAAATACTTCAATGAAAACATAAATATGAGCATTCAACAGAACCACAATCATTATGAGCTATGGAAACCTAATCCAAATAAGCTTGTGAATGTTTACTAATGTAATGATAAATTTCTTCATCCATAGAATGAATGTTATATCATACAAAATGAAAGAAAAGATGAAGCTGATGATATATATACTTCCGTGAATTGTGTTGTACTAATGAAGAAACTTCACAATTATCCTCCCACATCTATCCTAACTAAAAAATCGTTAAAGCAAAGAAGAAAATTGAAAATTACATTAACACATTATTGAGCAAGCAGCAGCTATTACTATGGGCTTGTTTGGAGAATGTTTTTTTGAAAAGCTCTTTCCTAAAAAGCTACCCGAAGTAGCTTCATCCCAATGAGCTTTCTTAATTGAAAAACTAAATTATGAAGACACCTACCCAATACTGTGGAGTTTTTTAGCTTTTAAAAGCCGAAAACTACTTGTAAAAGCCGTAGTATGTAATTCCTAACAATCTATCCTATCCTATCCTGTATCTCAGCTACCATATGCGATATCAGCAACTACACAATAATCCATGTTGCCCTTTTATTCCACGGGTCTGGCATGCTTATTAAGGGCATATTAAATTGATAATCTAGAACAAATTAATAGACTGTTTGTAGTGTATTCAAAGATAGTTAAGAATGTTCAGCAATAGCTTACCAGTGTTCCAAGGGGAACGTGTAATATTTTCCGGTACTTGGTTCCACTGCAATTAGGCTTTGAAGTCGAGTCACTGTTAAGCTATCCATATCTAGTTTGTTACTGTCGAGTTCCTATTGATTTGTTATGCACAGCAAGGAAACACTTTAACTTTCAACAATCAACCTCTTCTGCAGTCTCTTCTCTTGATTAGAAAGGTCCTTGTACAAATTGCTTAGATGCTTAGCTAACCTGTATTCATCACTTCCTGAATGGACAACCTTCAATTCATCTCTACTTCCATTGTTCCTTTTCCTTTCCTGAGATAAAAGTGAGAGGCTTAGTATTGAAGCTCGAAGAGAATCATTCACTTTCATTGTTTCGGTCATTACCCATGGCCTCCCACTTAAAGACACAATAATATGATCTGGATTACTCAGAAAGTTACATAACTTCTCAAAGTGACTTTGGGTATCCAACATAATACAGACTCGAGTACAAACATCTGATGACAAACTAGGAAAAAGAAACGCTTGAGATGCGACCGACACCTTTTCCTTTATGAACTCCATGATTTCGATATGGGTCAAGTCTTTGTCAATGTTATCAACAAAAATCAAATAGTTTTTGACTCCTCCAATGTCAATGTCTTGCCCACTCTTTTCACAAGGACGACCAATAGCCCATTTGGATAACACGGTATCACTCAAAATCCACTTGGTGAACTTTGTTTCCTGCTTTAAATGGTGAGAAAAACTAAGATTGTGTGAAATTTTCATCATTGGGGGTTCCCCATGATTATTGTGAGTGACACCTCTGGTAACTTGATGATTAGATCTGCAAGAACCAGTTTTGAGTTTCGCCTTCACCTTACTTAAAAAAGAAGCTACAACCGAATCTATTTCGTCCCTATGATGAACTCTGCAAATTTGTTCAAGTCTTTCAGCAGTAATGTATCCAGCCAATGGACCATGTAGCCAGGATAGAATAAAAGAGCACAAACACTCTTCTTCTCCATTTGCAAAAGAATGTTCACAATGATCCACCTCTTCAACAATTGCGTCATAGAAGCGAATGTCATCAGTCTTGAAGTGATGTGAAGCGGACACAAGCAAACCCCGGGCAACCAGGGAGCACTCAGAGTCTTGAAGCTGAGAAGATACGGGTCTAAACCTAGAAGCGAAGTCTTTAAAATGATCTTGGTCCTTGAACTCAGCTGTTCGGAAAATGCTGTCCCCATCATCAGGGAAATTGCAGTACTTGATTCTTAGAACGTCACTGTAATCCCCTTCCACCAGAACCCGAACAGTGTACCATGCATCATCCGGGTACGACCGGAACTCCAACCGGGCATCTTCAACGTCAGCCATTCTTCCATTATTGTCGAGTTTCTTGTCTGGAGTTTCATTTATTGCGTCCTTCAACTGTTTTTCCCCAGTAAATCCAATGCATTATGATTTGCAACACCACCATAAGTGTGAAAAAAAATTCCAAAAACTTTATTATTGAAAAAGCATTTACCTCTGTCAGCTTCCTCTTTCTTTTATCACCACTTCTCATCGAATCTGAAGTGGATGCCATCCTCCCTATTCAACAACAAATTGAATAACCAATTTCAACCTTATGACTGTTATGAATGTAAATTTTTTTAAGCAACATTAACTAGTCACCAAATTCTTAAATATAGATTCGTTGAAATTAGTATTTATCTACAATCGAGCATACAAATTCCCCTGCCCCCACTACTTAGTGCTTAACATAAAATTACCCTCAATTTTTTTAGGGCATTAGGCATTTAGTTTTACATCAAATTTCAATTAAATTCTCAAAAAGGGTATAAGTCTACCAACTCATAATGATATATTTATATAAGCATCCTCCATATGTGGTGTTTCCCTTACTAAATATTACCCCCATCCCCTCCATAAAACCTAGTAACTAGTTATATCAACATACATTTCTTTGACATCAAATCAAGTAATGAAGATTTTCATGTAGAATTTCCATTGTTAATTATATACATAATAATGAAACTTATAAAAATTACCTTCTTCCATTAGTAGAGCACTTTCTTACAATCCACCACAATCCAAAATTCTTAGCCAGCCAAAAAAAAAAAAAAAAAAAACCAGAACACAAATGAGATGATTAAATAAAGCAAAGCGAGAGAAGAGTAGTAGTTAATAATGAGAAAACCGAAACAGAAGACAAATATTTTTATATGAATTTGAGAAAGAGCCCTCCCTTTGAGAGAGATTAAAACAAGAAAGACAAAGAAAGAAGTGGAACCAACCCTAAATAAAGATTGGTATTTTTGAATTAGCTGCGGAGCGAGGCAGGTGTGAGCTTTTCGAACATCATTCTTGCTTGTTTTGTTTGAGTTTTGTTGGATTAGGATATTTTTTGGTATCTTGCTTATGTGAGGAAAGGATTCTTTGTTGCTTTTGTTTGTTACGCTATGTATTGCCTCCTATTTCTCTATATATTTATTTGTGGGTTGTCTAAGATTAGTATTTGGAGACCACCTATGTTTGTTTACTTATGCTATTTCTTCTACATCGATCGGTTTGGTCGGGGTATAGTGTATTTTTACTAACTCAATATAAATATAAGATTGCAAATATCTAATTGTAACCCGTCCAATAAAAAAATAAAAAAAAATACAACTTGTCCAATGATTTTGATCGGATTAACCCGTTTAAATTGATTTTTATTATTTTTTTTCATTATTATTAGTTTTTAGTGTTCAAATAATTGATTTGGAAAAATAAATGTATAGTATACACCTTTTAAGATTAAAATAGTTATAGTTTAAATTAATGTTAAAAAATAAATATAAATTGAATAAACATTGAAGTGTTTAACAACATTTTTCAAAAAATAGAATTAAAAAAATAGATTCATATGTAAATTCTAAGTTTCAACTTCAATATTCATACACCATCAAAATTATCAACTATAAATTTTAAATTTCAAATTAAGTATTATAAAATACAAACTTTAAATGTAAAATGGTTTAATTATTAGACGTAATTCATATATTATATTATAGATAATTTTAGTAAAAAAAATATAAATCGATTTATTCGATTTATTCAGGTTATTTGGGTGGGTTAGAATAATATTCAACCTGCCCAATATATTCATTGGGCGATTTGAATTTTTCGTAAAGTTATTTGAGTTGTGTTTTTTATCGGTTTATTCAATTTGATTTGAGCAGTTTATTTAGGTTGGACGGTTTGTAATTTTTTTTTAACAACCCTACTTGTGACAGTCAGTAGTCCCGTGATCCGTAAGGGGAAATACCGGGTAAGCTGTGCAATCCCACACCGCCAGGGGAAGGTCTAGTGGATGATTCTAAAACTATGTAGGCATGAGACTACACAGTTGAAGAGGACTTAAATGGATTGATTGGTACTACCTATATCAACAAGGTGCATCTTGTTTTTCGGTAGCCCATCACGAAAGAACTCCACCGTTAAGCGTGCTTGACCTGGAGCAATTTTAGGATGGGTGACCTCCTGGGAAGTTTTTCTAGGAAGCGTGCGAGTGAAGACAAAGCATGCTGAAAATACTCGTGTTGGTCTGTAGGTTCAGTCATCAATCCAGGAAGCAGTCAGAGTAGCGTACTTGTGTATAAGAGCCATTATTCCGTGGGTGTAAGGACCCAATGGAGGCTTGAAGTGGGGACATTACAAATGGTATCAAAGCCTTGACCCAGCCGGAAGTGTGGTCGACGAGGGCGTCGGACCCCATAAGGGGGTGATTGTGACAGTCAGTAGTCCTGTGATCCGTAAGGGAAAATACCGGGTAAGTTGTGCAATCCCACACCGCCTGGGGAAGGTCAAGTGGATGATTCTAAGACTGTGTAGGCATGGTACTACACAGTTGAAGATGGCTTAAATGGATTGATTGGTACTACCTATATCAACAAGGTGCATCTTGTTTTTCGGTAGCCCATCACAAAATAACTCCACAGTTAAGCGTGCTTGACCTGGAGCAATTTTAGGATGAGTGACCTCCTGGGAAGTTTTCCCAGGAAGCGTGTGAGTGAGGACAAAGCACGCTGGAAACACTTGTGTTGATCTGTAGGGTCAGTCATCAGTCCATGAAGTAGCCAGAGTGACGTACTCGTGTATAAGAGTCATTCATTCCGTCGGTGTAAGGACCCAATGAAAGCTTGAAGCGGGAATGTTACACTACTTTAGAGTCTCCAAATAGTCAGCAATAAAAGCTTTACAAATAAGTTATAATTATTATAAAATAATAGATTTTTTTTATTTTTTATTATTTACTTGTTTTGATACTATTCTATATTTTTTTTTTCATAAATGTATAACAAAAATAATATAATCACAAAAAAAGTTATACATTTTGAAAACTTATACATTTTGTATTAGTGTTCTTGTGTATTTGATAAAAAATTCTTCAACTAGAGAATTAAGGACAGCAAGCTTCATACTATTTTTATTAGGGTGTCGTACCTGTATTTTAAATTTATACATATTTAATAGTTTAAATTTAATTTTTTTTTCATAAAATTTTATTTTGATTACCAAATATATACGATTTCAAACTATAAAATATTAAATAAGTATCTATATCTATATATCTATATAAAAGATAAGTATGAGGCGGTGACGTAGTGGTCTAAAATCTCTTTAAAGTTATTTTTCTTTTTTCTCCTTAATTCTTTAATTTTTTAATATTTTATTAAAGCATAAATTTACAAAATATTTTACTATTATTTTAATATATTTTCTACTAAAATATATGTCTTAAATTAATTATTTTTTAAAAAACACATAATAATAAATATAAACTAAATTAGTAATATTAAAATTAAATAATTATTCAATTATTTATATATATATATATATGTATTCATAACTATATATAGGAAAATTGTTTTTTTTTATAGATAGAAAAAATTTATTATGAATCAAACATTATGAATTGAACAAAAAAAAGCAGGTGTGAGATTATGTAGAAGAAGAAACAGGTGTAAAATTACGAATCAAAATTTTTCATAATGCATTATTTTTATATTCCAATCATATAAAATTGATGTCATCATTGTAGTTCCTATTGATATCCTCAAATTCATAAATTTAACACTTAATTTATCGTTATGTTAGTTGATCAATAAAGTGTCACATGTAAACATAGTATTGGCCAAACTAATAATTCTTTAGAAAAAATAATTTTAAAAAACAAAAATTAATTAAAATAAATTTATATTATTCAAAAAAGAAAAAATATTATATACATATTAAATGAAATAAAATCAATTTTTTCATCTTCTTCCAGCTATATTATCTTTACAATAAACTTTTTTTTTTTGTAAAGAGATTAACAATAATTTTTTTTTATAAAGTACAATAAACTTTGATTCTCGATTCAAATGCTATTTTTCAATTCTATTTTTATATATTCAAAATTTTCATTCCATAAACTTTCTACTATAATATTTTTCAATCAATGCGACGAAAAGGCAAACTTTAATTCCTGTGTGAAAAATCAAACTCTCAATCTCAATAATCAATAGAAACAACATCAAATTTCAGTTCTCAAAATCTATAAAAATAAGTAAATAAAAAAACAGATCTCATAAACACAAACCCAAATATTAGAACTCCAATAAAACACTAAAACTCAAACATTAAAAACACATGCAATAAAATTCGAACCCAGAACTTAACACACACACCAGAATAATAATTAAACTATGAATGAAGATTTATGCTACTTTTTTTTTTGAATTTCGGTATTTATTAGCAACAAATTTAATATTTTAAGTATTTATGTCATAAATTTTTTAATAGTAAAGTTAAATTTTAATATAATTTTACTAAGTAATTATTATTAATTAAAATACACAATTTGTTTTTTATACATAATTTAAAATATTTTATATATCTGCCACGAAACGCGAGATATTTACTAGTTATTAAAAATACAAGGTACTAAATATATTTTTTTATGAAAACACAAGGTATATATTCTCTTATTATTATTATTATTATTATTATTATTATTATTATTATTATTATCTGAATTTTGATAATATATGCATAATGAAAATAAAAGATTTAATTGGTGGGATAAAAAACCATGTCATCTTTCCTGCTTTGTTGAAAATTTACTCATTTGAAATTGAATAAAGAAGGAATTTCTCATTGTCACAGATGATCAAAGAAGTATCACACATCAATTACTCCAAAAACACAAAAGCTTTACATGTTGAGATCACTAACACAAAAACTGAATCAATACATTACAATTTTTAATCAACTCAAAATCTCCTAATAGAAACCAAACTCTTAACATAGAAACATTCAAAAAAAGCAAATGTGTTTCCATCCCAAACAAACTCTCTACACATGTGTCTAAGAAGGTTGTAAGACACCAACTTCGTTTCAGTCATAGAATCTCTCCAGACTTTGATTAAAATATCATCCTTCTTCGAAAATGGTAACACACGAACTTGATTTTCAAATTTTGTAAGGTGAACATATTTGGTACCATTCAAGGTTGTGATACAAAGGGTATTGGCATTGGCTTTCCAACACAATACAAGTAAATCATTCCACATTGACAGGTGAGGCAAATGACAAGTGAGCAAAGCTCCAAGTGGAAAATCTAAGATGAGGCCAAATTTCTCATCCCTCATGTCAAAAGTCAGTATATGTTTATATTTATCATTAAAAAACTTCACAAGCCAGTAACAAACACCTCTCCAACATAAACCATCTTCAAGTGTAGTACCTCTAATAATGTCCTTAATGTTTTCCCTCATGATGATCTCTCTCCAAGAATCAGAACCAAGTGTGTAGACCTCAACTGTGCAATCTTGATCATAGAGCCAGATAGAGACACATTTGTAGTTATTGGTTGTGGAATCAATTTCAAATCCTATCTTTGGATGAGGCCCTCTAAGTATAATGTTATTTGGCTCTGGGAGAATCTTGAATTCTTTCAAAAAAGGATTGCATAACATCATTTTCCCAAGAGTATTTACTTGTAAAATGAGTCCATCGCAGTGATATAACCGATTATGTTGATTCTCATCATTGCACCTTTCATCATGAATAAGTGGTAAACTAATATATCTTGTGATAGGTGTAACAGAATAGTTCACCACAACATCATCATCATCATCATATATTACAGTCGATGATGGGTATGAGATTAAGTGATCACTAACACGGACTAAAGGTCCTTTGAAAATTAAGGATGTAGAGGACTGGTTTTTGGTAATGGAGAGGTGCTTGGAAACAAATGTTGGGTTGTTGATGAAATCCGAGATCACCCAATAGTAAAACTTGTTCACAAATTTTAACTGAAGCACAGAATGGGGTGGTACCAAGAACAAGATTTCCATTAATATATCACTTGGCAAATCAGAGAAGCTTGCCATCATCTGCATTAACCATAAATAGACTTTCATATATTAAAACTGTCCTAAAATCACACCAAGAATTAAACAAGGCTTACTCTTGAAAGAAAAAGACTAATAAGGAATTTAGTCAAACAGGTGGTAATAGAAATCAACATAATGAGTAATGAAGTTTCAAGATTATTTAGTATGTATTATTAACAGAATAAACAAATCAAATTAAGAAAAAGCATGACATTTGTCTTTCTTTTTGAACCATATATAATCTTGAAATGAAACTTTTCAGAATAATAAGAATTAAAGAGAAAATGGAGGAGAAAATACAAACCAATGAGGTTGTAATCGAAGCAGGGAGAAGATGAAGTTGAAAACCAAAGAAGAAATCTTGGAGATGAGAAATGGACTTTCTTTCTCACAAAATTCAATTTCAAAGTTGTGGCTCGGTAGATACTAGTATAACTAATATTGAGAGATTAATTTTGGAATAATGGAGTTTGATCTTTAAAATTTATTTTTTGTTTTTAGATTAGTGTTACATAAATTACCACGTGACAATTTTTAATTAGTTCAAGTCATTAAATTTTTTATTTTTTTAAAAAAATTGATTTAAATATACCAATAAGAAAATTACACTTGGATAATGACTTAATATTTAATGGTCAATTAGCTACAGGGTTCCAAAAATATAACTTAGGTATTAATACCGCTAAAAAATTAACTTATATATTTATTTATAACTAAGAAGTATTTATGCCGCAAATCAGTCAAATTATAACAATACAACAATTAAAAAATTAATTAAAAGATCACATTTATTATTCTTTCTAATTAATATTTAAAAAATGTACATTCAATTTTTTTTTAAATTTATATAAACTAGATTGATGTTACGTATAATACATGTCTAATTAATTTTTTTTTTCGTTAGATTCAATTAGGTAATGTTAAATGCAATACATGTTTAATTTTTTTTAATTAAGCAACGTATTTCAACCTTGTGTGTTTGATTGAGGAAAATTGTCTCTTATTTTAATTCAAAGTTAAACCAATAAAATTAAAAAAAAATAAAAAATAAAAAGTCATTTTTCTTATAGTGTGGTTGGTGAAAAACTGGTTCTTCTCAAAGAACAAGTATAAGTTGGATGAGCTGGTTTGGGTTTGTTGGGAAAGCATGAAATAACAAGTTTATAGATGAGAACTAAAACAAATACTCTCACTCTCTCTTAAAGATGGTAACTTGGTCACAGATGGTCAAAGAAGTATTCCACAAATCTTTTATAAACAAATAAACAGTATCATCAATCATTCCGAAAACATAAAAACTTTACATGTGGAGATCACTAACACAAAAACTGAATCATTACATAACCATTTTTAATCAACTTCACCTCTTCTCTTAATGGAAACCAGACTCTTGACATAGAAACATTCAAAAAAAGCAGCTACGTTTCTAGCTAAAACATAAAAAATCATGGAAATTCCTCTAGGAAAGTTGCAAGACACAAACTGTGTTTGAGTCCCATAATCTCTCCAGAATTTGATTAAAAAGTCATCATTCTTGGAAAATGGTAAAACACGAAAATGACTGTCTAATGTTGGAAGCTGAACATTTTTGGTACCATCCATGGTGGAGATGCAAAGGTTGTTGTCAGTGTCTCTCCAACACAAAACAAGTGAATCATTCCACACTGATAGGTGAGGCCTATCATCAGACACCAAAAGTTCACCAACTGGCAAATCCCTTATGAGGTCAAATTCCTCATTACTCACATTAAAAGTCAGGACATTTTCATATGTATCATCAAACACAACAAACCAGTAACAAACACCATTCCAACATAAACCATCTTGTAATTTAGCACCCATAATACCAACTATTACATCTTGGGACATGTTGATCTCTCTCCAAGAATCAGAACCAACTGTGTATACCTCAAATGCATAGTCTTCATCGTCGAACCAGATGGCGACACATTTGTAATCATTGGTTTTAGAATCAAATTCAAATCCTATGTTGGTATAAGGACCTTCAATTGTAGTGTTCCTTGGTTGTGGTAGAATCATGGATTCTTTCAAACAAGGATTGCATAACATCATTCTCCCAAGAGGATTTACTTGCAAAATGAGTCCATCGCAGTGATAAAACCGATTCCATCGATTCTCATCATTGCACCTTTCATCATGAATAAGAGGTAAACTAATAGATCCTGGGACAGGTACAACTGAATAGAACAACTTAACATCATCATCATCATCATATATTATAGTCAATAACGGGTATTTGATTAAGTGATCATCGACATGGATGAAAGGCCTTTTGAAAAGTAAGGATGCAGAGGACTGGTTTTTGGTAATGAAGAGGTGCTTGGAAACAAATTTCGGGTCTTTGATTAAACCCGAGATCAGCGAATAACAAAACTTGTTCACAAATTTAAACTGAAGCACAGAATCAGGAGGTACCAATAACATAATTCTCCCCAATATGTTTCTGGGCAAATTACAAAAACTTGCCATGATCTGCATTAACCATAAATAGACTTTCTTATATTAAAACTGTCCTAAAATCACACCAAGAATTAAACAAGGCTTACTCTTGAAAGAAAAAGACTAATAAGGAATTTAGTCAAACAGGTGGTAATAGAAATCAACATAATTATTAATGAAGCTTCAAGATTATTTAGTATGTATTATTAACAGAATAAACAAATCAAATTAAGAAAATGCATGCCATTTTTCTTTCTTTTTGAACAATAATCTTGAAATGAAACTTTTCAGAATAATAAGAATTAAAGAGAAAATGGAGGAGAAAATGCAAACCAATGAGGTTGTAATCGAAGCAGAGAGAAGATAAACTAGTGAACAAGAGTTTCCTTTGAAGTTGAAAAGCAGAGAAGAAATCTTGGAGATGAGAAATGGCTTTTCTTTCTCAGAAAAACTCAAAAGAAAAAAGATTTTCAAACTAATTGTTTATATACAAATATAATTAATATTATAAAAATATGCAGAATTTTTTTTTCTTTTTTTTTTTAAAAAAAATGGAATTTGATTTTGATCCTTAATCCCTTTTTTTGAGACTCTGTTTACTTACTGATAATAAAAACATTAATACATTTTCTTTTTGTTAAGGAAATATTAAAAAAAAAAAAAAGAGAAATTTACATGTTATACTAACTTTTGCTATTTTTTTATAAAAATACTGCCAGACGGTATTTTTTACATTTTTACTGTGTTTTTTTATAAGTTTCATACTGCAGTATACTGTGTTAAGTTTTCACTGGTGTTCTACTGGTGTTTTACTGGTGTTCTACTGTTGTTTTGAGTTGTTCTGCTTTGTGTTTTACTGGTGTTTTATAAAAACACAGTATTTTTGAAAAGATTTTCGTGTGACAATATTTTTGTAAAAATTAACCCAAATTCCAATATTTTTGTAAGTTTCCCAAAAAAAATTGCTAAAACAATTTTTTTTTATTTAATTATTCTTTGTTTTTTCAAAAAAAAAAAAAAAATTATATAACAATATACAACAACAACAACAAAAAATTAGGAACAGTAGGTAACACTTTTGTTTTTTAATTTTTACAAAAATGAAAGTAAAATTTGTGTTTTTAAGATTTTGTTATTAAAAAATAAAAATGTGTTCTATAACTATTTTTGTTTTTGAATTTTAAAAACAGAAAACAAAAGTGTATTTTATAATTTTTATTTTTATTTTTTGATTTTATTTAAGCTAGTTTTAGATTCGGATTTGGGATCAGCGTCATGGTCAGTGTCCGGGACTGGGGCCGGGGTCATGGAATGAAATTTGTAACAATTTTGACAATTATGATGATGAATGAAATTCGCACTCGAATTGATTGGGAGATTAACCTTGTCTCGAAGATAACCTGATACTAACAAGCTAACTGATATCACAGATAGCTCGAGATTGTTGGAATCCCAAATGTGTTCATTGACCTATATGTATTATGCTACTCGAGAGCCAAAGGTAGCAAGTAGCAACGGTGGAAGAGGTGGTGGTAGGGATGGACATTTTTCCCATGGAAAACAGGATGGGGACGGAGATTATTTTTTGTGTTCGAATGTTAAACGAGGTGGAAATAGAGACAACACAGCTCGTTCCGAGAGAAACTCATTTATTATTTTATTTTATATTTCTAATAATATTTTATGTTTTATAATTTATGTTTGTATTTTTTTTAATATATTAGTATATTTTCTATAAATTTAAATTTTAGATAATAATTAGTTTATTGAATAAAATTAATATGTAATATTTTAATTTTTATATTATTTAATATTTTTATATATTTAAATTTTTATTATAAATTTTATTTTTTTTATTAGAGGAGTCCCCGCCTTGTCCTAGCTTCCATTAAGAGATTTCCTATCCCATCACCTATGAAAAATAAGCAAGGATGAAGATTAAAATTTTTAACGGGGAAGGGGACAAAGGAGCACTCACTCCCTGCCAATTCTTCGCCCCGTGTGCATCCCTTTCCCTAGGTGGTGGTTTGTTGATGACAATGGCGGCAAAAAAAGTGAAAGAGTGAGTAAGTGAGCCACAACAAGCCTTTGTTGTGTTTTCTTATCATATGAGCTAATGTGGTTCAGTCCTTCACTCATTTATTAACTCAACTTATATAGCCAGGCTAATTGATCTGAACAGATACAAGTTTATTAACTCAAACTTAATTGAATATAATAGAAGTATGAAAAATCATAAACCTTGCTGAATCAAACTTCTATTTAAGCCTATAGGCTACAACAAATCAAAAACAAAAAAGAAAAACAGAATGACAAAATAACATCATTATGGGTTAAGAAACTCAGTTCTTCTTTTCCTCTTCAATTGCCTTTTTCTTTGATCCAGATGTTGCCTGTGAATACAAGAAAGTTCCGAAAATGGCAATGGCTGATCCAAGAGCATTAAGAGGCCTAACTGGATTTCTAAACACCAAAACAGTAGACACTATAACCACCACCCTCTTCATTGTGTTCCCAACAGAAAATGTCAATGGACTAATTTCATCAAGAGCTTGGTATGAAGATTGATTGTAAAGATGGTAAAACAAACCAGAGATCAAAACCCATGTATAGAATGTGTAAGGTTTTCCAGCAGAAGCAGCAATGGCCTGGTGATACCCTTGAACCCATTGAGACCCTTCAACAAAAATGGCCACTGGAAATAGATAAAACAGTGAAATTATACTAATCCAACCATATAAATTAAGCCCATTTACTTCCTTAAAGCTCTGTAAACTCCTTTTGGAGTAAATATTCCTCAAAACAAACCCAACATTGCTAATCAAAGCACCCCACAAGCCTTGGGGATTGAAAGAAACCTCAGTCACTGCAGCTAAACCACAACCCATAACAATGGGGAGAATAGAGAGCCATACCTTTAAAGGGTATGTATCACCTAAGAAAGAGGAGAATACAACAGAGAAAACAGGCTCTGAAGATTTGATGACATGGGTGAACGAAACAGCTACCTTGGAGAATGAAACGCAAGCTGAAATGTGACCTACTGTGTGGAACAATGCAGGTCCAAGGAGAGCAACAATGAAGGGTTTAGTGATTTTGGGGCAAGGTTGGAGCTTTAAGGACCAGAGAGCTACCATCCAAATGGAACCCACAAAGAGTTGAAAAGAAGCGAGAAGCCATGGGAATGGGAAGAGATTCAAAGCCTTCTTGTTGTAGATGTTGAAGACAATGTTCTGGAAATACCAGAGGCCGAAAACAATGGCGAGCTGAACCTGAGTGGCCTTCGATTTTGGGGTTGGGGTTGAAAGGGGAGAAGCTGGTTCTGCTTCTTCTCCGTTGGAGGAGGAGGCTGCTCTGGGAAGAAGATGGTGGATGCGATAGATGGGGTTGAGTGAAAAGGGGAAAGCTTTGTGGGCATTGGTAATGGCGGCTGTGGATTGGTGAGGGAGAGATGGGTAATGGAGGGTGTTGGTCGTGGTGGTTGTGGTTAGAGGGTATCTATATCTATGGTGGAAAGATTTGGTGGTGGTGGTGATTGGGGTGATGACATTCAAAGCAACCATTTTTGCGTGTATGAGAGAGAAATAGGAGTGCGGAGGCTATGGCGAACGAGAGAGAGAGAGAGAAAGAAAGAAAGAACGAGAGGAATAGGTAATGAGATTGAGTGGATGGTGGCCTTTTTTCTGTTTTTGGTTAAAAGCTGTTGAAATTAGTTTGTGATAAATGGAAGAATTCAACCCAAAAAAGAAAAGAATTCATATTATTATTTTTAGGTTAGGATTTTTGCCCCAAATCTTTATAGGGTAAGAATTCGAGTAGTATTCATGTTGTGATGAATAATAGGTATATGTTTGATCTGAACACCACCCGTTTAATAATTGTGTTAGAAAATAAAACACAAACACGACATGTTTATAAATGGGTTGACCTCTATAAAAATTTAGGGACACGATTTTATATAAATTAAGTTTGAGGATACGGTTTAATACATGGACAATTGTCGTGTTAGTAAAATGTAATGGAATTAAACAAAAGTCATTGAGTTTATAATCTCAATAGTTCTGAAATTTTTTTGACACCCTAGACTTGATAATGTAAAATTTGAGTAATTTTTTGGGAAAAAAACAAAAAAATACAAAAAAGGAAAAAAAATTACAAAAATACTTTGGGCCGGCCCATTAAACATTTATACAGTCCACATACAAATATTTACAAAAATACCACATGCACTAAGCCTTCAGCTGTACAGAGCGAACCATAAAGATGAAAATACGCGCTCGTTTCAAAACTGCAAAACAACCAAAATGAAACCAAAACGAGAAAAATACAACTATTAATTCAATTGATCTGATTCAAATAAAACTGATGAAAAAGCACAATGACCACAACTATATTAAATTGAATTAAGTGTTGTGGCTTTTCAAGTTGATTTACAGTTGCATCATTATTTTATATTAGTTTAATTCAATTGTTTGCAAGAATTTATTTTGGAAATAAGAAAAGGAGAAAACACTTTGAGAAATAGTTAGTTTCTGAAATAAATTTAAACGTTTCTTAATAGTTTCATTTTAGTTTTATTATAGTTTATTAACAGCAATAAATATAAATTGTAAATAAACAAGTATACAAACTATAATAAAACTATAAAAAAACTAAAAACAAACTGACAAGCAGAAACAACTCTACGAATATAAACTACAAACATCTAAATCGAATTGTTACTTAAAAAAGAACAGCAAACAACTATACCTAATAATATTCCCAAAACACATCATACATAAACATATTAAACTATTAAAAAACTAGAAAAAAAAAAAACTAAAACCCACTGATTAGAGACACTAAAACAAAAACAAATGTTTCAAAATATCTAAAAAAAACTAGAAACACAAACAGAACATAAAACACAACAAAAATGAAACGAAACTAATAAGAAACAAACTAAAATGCCAAACCCAAGAACAAAATAAAATTGATTAAAGAAAATTAAAGTCCTAAAAATCCAAAGAAAACCAAACGAAATTTTAAAATGAAAAACCTAAAATATCACAAACCAGAAAAAACCAAAACGATGAAATGGAAATACAAGAAAATGTTTAAACTGGGGGGAAACGAAAATGAAACCGAAAACAAACCTCGGTTCGAACAGCAACACCAACATTATTGTTTTTCCCATAAACATCTTCAGCCATTTTTTCTTGCACACGGACCTTTGTTTTCTTCTTAGGAGGAGCTCTCCCACGCTTCGTTAATGGAGGAGCAAAATCAGAGTCTTCCTCCTCAATAAAAGGACGTTTTCCCTTAGCTTTATTAGCTAGTGATTTCAAACCCATTTTGAATTTTTTTTTTTAACAGGAGAAGGAGATGAAGAAGAACGGGTCACATCCATTTTATATAAAGATTGAGAAACAAAAAGAAAGAGAGAAAAATGTTATGGGATGGTTTAGAGGGAGTTGAAAAAATTTTGAAGAACAAAAATGAGAGGGAAAATGGTTGAGGAATCGTGATTGAGGGATGGTTTAGAGAAAATGTTATGGGATGGTTTAGAGAAAATGTTATGGGATGGTTTAGAGAAAATGTTATTATTTGTTATTTCAAAAAAAAAAAAAATGAAATGAAATAAAAAAATCAAAGGAAAACAAAAGAAAAAGAGAGAGGGAAGTGATTGAGGGATGCATGATGGTTGATAGGTGAGTTGACGTGACTGGTGCATAGATGTGATGTGTATGTGGTATATGTGTAATAAAATATTGAGAAAAGGTAAAAAAGTTGATTTGACCGTGTGTAGGTTTATATGTAATAAAGTGTATAATTTGTATTTTTGGTGTAAATGTTTCTAATTTTTTTGCCTTTATTTATTATTATAATTATTATTATTATTATTATTATTATTATTATTATTATTATTGGTATATAAATTCAGATGATGTGTATATAGCATAATTTTATAAGCATATACCAAGTGATTTTTGTAAATGTATTTTAAGTCACATATGCATAATCAGAAAATAGAATCAATGGCCAAAGGACCACTTGGACAGAAAATTAAAAGAAAAAAGGTAGGTCTTAAATGAGACATTTCGAAATCACTTTCCAAAACAAAGTACATATATATGTTTTAGTCTGAATTAATATTCACCTTCTCCTTACAGAAACATCAAACAAAACTCTTTAAGAAACAAACCAAATAAATTAACATGTTGAATTATGATTATGAAAAACGAAAGACCCAAGGATGTATGAAATAATAATGGAAAAAGAAAAACTCCAATGTATGATTTTTTTTTAAAAAAAAAATCAATAAAATTGTGTTAGGCTTTGTTATTGAGTTTGTGAATGGTTTCATTTCACTGCAGCATATCATTAATATGTCATAACAAGATTTGAAAATTTTACTCATGGCTTCTTTTTGTCAATCTTATGTTATTTGTGGTCTGAAAAGATTGCATATTTTAGAGTTTTGTTATATCAAACAGAAATCAATCATATTATCTTGAATTGTGTACAAGTTTGGATAATTGGTAAGTTATCTTGAGAAAGAGGTGACAGGTGATACCAGAAACATTTCAAACTTGAGTTAGGTAATTCAGTACCTGAATTAACTGACATATATAGACTTGGATATATACACTCTTATAAACTCAATTGACTGAAGTAATTAGTTAACATAGTGAGTGAGAAACTGTGTGATCCAAATGGTCAAATGTGCCTTTGAAACCTCAAACAATTCTATAGAAATGACTTTTACTTCCTATTTTTTAGAATTGTCTGATAGAGTTAGGTAATTGTATGACTTACTTCCTATTTTTTAGAATCACCTTTTTTGTGGTGACTGATTCCCGAGAGGAACTGCCCTTTGGTCAAACTTTATTCGATCTTCAACAATAGAGAAATACAAAAGAAAACACAAGAGTTAAGCGCTCATCACCCTGTCGTTCCATCTATTGTGCCTTTGAAAAACTAAAGACTTTTAGTGCTCTTCAATGTTCAACAAGTTTAGGTTAGGTAATGCCTAAAATTTTCTCTTGTTATACTCTTGGTGAACATATTAGTCGATTTCTCATTGGTGTGAATCTTTTTGACTGAAATCTCTTTGATACTAATGATATCTCTTATAAAATTAGATTGATATCTATGTGCTTTGACCGTTCAGGAAATATGGAATTTTTGATAAGGTGAATAGCACTTTAAGAACAATCAACTCATCAATCTTGATACCAAGCCATATAAGCCAAATGGCCTCCTTTATTGCCTCTGTTGCTGCCACATATTCAACCTTAGTGAATGGTAGAGCAACAACATTTTAAAGGTTAGATTTCCAACTCACATAACCTCCAAGCATAGTAAACACATATCCAGTGTTGAGGATCTTCTAGTGTCTAGATTTGCAGCATATTCTAGTCAACTTAATTAGTCACATTTTCTTTAAAATTACCTAGTTTTCCCAATACTAGACCAGTATTGAGAGTCCCTTTCATGCACCTCAATATCCATTTAAGCATTTTCTAATGTGTGTCGTATACCGTATCAAATTTATTATTATTTTAATTCTAATACTTTCAATTAATTTAGTATAAAAGTAAGGATCGATGTACGCACTGATGACAATTTAGCAAATCCTTTAACGAAAGGACTAGCTAGAGAGAAAGTCCATAAAACTTCGAAAGGAATGAGACTATTGCCTTTAGAAAGATGCCCATAATGGTAACCCAACCTAATGACTGGAGATCCCAAGAATTAAGTTCAACGGGTAATAACAAGTTATGAGGTGATATGTGTTGATCATGCTATTGTTATATGAGAATCATGAAGTCTTGAAGCGATAAGATGATGAGTTAATAGAAACTCTTAATGAGATCTATACTCTATGTGGAGTGGAGAACCGAGCTACAGGAGTACTCTTGATAAACTCACCTATGTGAATGTGGGAGTGAGGCCGCTTCCTATGAAATTTGGAGTAAAATTTCTAGATCGTTCACTATACTAGGATAGACGTGCATGACCATTAACACACATGCTTATTTGAATACATCCTTGAAAGATTAGTACGTGGTACGATGTTAGAGATAGAGTTCAAGACTTCGAGTCACTCTAGTAAAATCTAAATCGTATTCACTGCGCAAGATTCAAATCGAAAAATATCTTTGCTCAAGCACTGTCTTATAGTTGTTTGATATTGCTTAAGATAATATTTTTAAAAATTTCAAGTGGGGGAATATAATTGGAACTTTTATGAAATTATATAAAAATTGAAAAGTGAAGTGTGTGATTGTTTGGAGTTCACATGGGATAGGAGCACTTCATTAGAAGTGTATAAATAGTGCATGTTTGAGAATTAGGTTTGGGCCCCAAGGGGTACCCAGTTTTGTGCGCATGGGTGAGGACTCATGCACTGGACCACCACACGCGCGCCGCCGCCGCCCGATTCGAGCCAGGTGAGGTGTCACTTAATTATTTAAAGAAAAATTATTTAATTAAATAAAGATTTTTTTTTATTTTCTTATTTATTAATTAATTTTAACGTTATCAAAAGTAGTAAAACGCTATCAGTCAATGATCCACTTTTTACTCTCATAATCCAACTCTTCCACGAACGATAACATTACCGTTTTCTTACCGTTTATTCTTGGATCGACTTCTATTTAGAAGTCGTATCAAAACAACAGAAGTCGTACCCAGTTTTGTGCGCATGGGTGAGGACTCATACACTGGACCACCACACGCGCCGCCGCCGCCCGATTCGAGCCAGGTGAGGTGTAACTTAATTATTTAAAGAAAAATTATTTAATTAAATAAAGATTTTTTTTTATTTTCTTATTTATTAATTAATTTTAACGTTATCAAAAGTAGTAAAATGCGATCAGTCAATGATCCACTTTTTACTCCCATAATCCAACTCTTCCACGAACGATAACATTACCGTTTTCTTACCGTTTATTCTTGGATCGACTTCTATATAGAAGTCGTATCAGAACAACAGAAGAAAATATCTTTTCCAACATTAAAAAAAAAATCTTTCTTCCTTATGATTTTTCTCAGAGCAAACTTTAGGGTGTAATAGAGCGATATAGTTCGGTGCAGAACATATCGTACGTATACAGAGGTTGTTTTATCCTGGGGACGCCGTGGTTGCTAGACTGTCGTGCACACTTCGGGCAGAGCCGCGAAACGTCTTAAAGAAAGCGACATTGTCCGCGACTCAGACATAATTTTCTATCGGTAATTCGTCCCAGTTTCATTGTTTTTAATTTTGGTATAACAGTGCAGCTCCAATTTTTTTTTTTTTTTGAACAATGCAGAAGTAGCTTCAAAAAGTACTTTAATTTCGTTGGTTTCTCAGTATAAGGTTTGATATTTGGCCTTATCATTTTAGGTGCTGGTTTGGTTTGATTGTAAATTGGATGTCTTAGACTAGTGTGAGGTCAGATACTCAGTTTGGTTCTTTATCTTTGGTTTATTTCCTTGTAGCATTTTATTTGTTCAGAACTTGACAACACCATTTCGAGAACAAAGTTTGGTTAGATGGTAGGTTGGTTGTTCTCAGTTATAAATTAGATTTTTTTTTT
Organism: Cannabis sativa; assembly: GCF_029168945.1. Lineage (NCBI taxonomy): Eukaryota > Viridiplantae > Streptophyta > Magnoliopsida > Rosales > Cannabaceae > Cannabis > Cannabis sativa. The sequence goes on along the minus strand of NW_026870038.1, from coordinate 137,389 downwards.
TCTTTTATCAATCTATTAGGTTTTGATGTGTATAGAGAATTACAACACCTATTTGTGAACTTGTTTTTGCATGTTTATCTACTCTCTTATCTTACATTTATCTCTCATTTTTGTATTGTTTGTTTCCTTTTGTGTAAGTTCCATGTTTATGGTATGTTTTTCATGTCTTGGTGATTTTTGGGCAATCTAGAATATATTTTAAAGGTAAAGAGGTTGTTGGTATTATCTATTATGATTTACGCATCTAGTATTCCAGCTTTCGAGTTTACTGGCTGTTCTTCTGATCAGACTGCTTATTTGGACTTGGAACAACATTATGAATTTGTCTAACAAAGTTTGGTAAGATCGATGGTTAGTTATTCTGAGTATGAGGTTAGAAATTTGATTTTGATCAATATCTTTGCTTTGTTTCCCATCACTTTTGATGTGTGCGAAGGTTTACAACTACTGATTGTGTACTGCTATTTTTTTGATGTAAGTTCGGATATTACAATATCTTCAACTGTTGATTTACACTTGGGAAGTTGCATGCTTATATGTATGCGTTTAGTATATTCTATCTTTATCTAAATGAGTTTTAGTTCATGTTTTAGATGATATCCTAGCTTTGGTTCGAATTCACTGGTTTTTCAGGGTGCAATAATCCTAGCACGGGTGATAATTTATTGTTGACGTAAGTAATTTATGCCTTCTCTCTTTTTAGTTGCTTAAAAATATTTTATTAATATTTTTTTTTGAATAAAAATCATAAGATCTATTAATTGATAAATTCGTTCAAAACAATCTTTCGTACTTTAGAGGAACAGTCCTCCAACTGAAGCACACGACCTGTATAGAAACAAGAGTCTCTTGTCAAGCAATGAGCCAACTTATTTGCAGATCGTTTTACAAAACACAAATTGTGAAGGTATAAAATACCGCTCTGAATCGCTTGGACACACACCAAGCTATCTGTTTCCAATATGACTCTATCCCACGAATGAGTTGCAATCCAACTCAATGCTTCTTTAATGCCTATTATTTCAGTAATTTCGGGTTGAACACATCAAATCTTCCCCTTCTTGAATGCTTCTACCATAGCACCCTGATAATTTTGAGCTACACAACCCATGCTAAAAAACAAGACTCGAACCAGAAAAAAACTAAAAGGAAAAGAGTAAAGAACCATGTCAAAAGACAAGACTAAAGAACCATGTCAAAAGACAAGACTAAAGAATCATGTCAAAAGACAAGACTAATGGAAAAACTAAATTAGTTTCAACACATAAACACGATCACAACATTAAAATTAATTAAGGAATGAACTCCTTATAATTCTAACCCCATAAAAACATTAATTAAATATTTTATTAATATTAATGGGTGATTACAATGTACCCGCTTAAAAGGGATGCACTGATGCACCCTTACATATTTCAGCATCTAGAATTTTTTTGGGTAAATAGCATTTTGGACCTTGTGTTTTGTAAAAATTACCAATTGAACCATCTGTTTTGTTAAATGACAAAATGGACCCTCTGTTTTGTTAAATGGTAATAATAGGACCATGAGCTTAATTTTCAACAATTTTATTTTTTAATATAATTAACTTTTATTATATAAGCTGATTTCATTTTAAGGTTATGCTGTTTCTATTTTGAGGTTATAGTATCCATTTTATAAAAGTTATTTCTATTTCGATATTATGTTGTTTTCATTTTGAGATTATGCTCTTTCTATTTATATACGTACATAAAAAAATAGGAAATTATCTTATATACTATTTTTTTTAATTTTTTCTATACGATTTTTTTTGTTGCAATTTAAGTTAGAGTGCTAGTTGCAATAGTATATAAATTAACTACAAAAGAATCAATTAAGTCAAATTAGTTGCTAAAATAAGGGAATATCTAAAAACATATTTTTCTAAATAACTGCAATAAAGTTTGATTGGAGAATGATAGTGAGTGGTGATGTAAATGGGCGGGAGAGAGGTGTCGGTTTCCAAATTCATATAAATTATAATTAAAAAGAGCATTTGAAAATCACACACTTTTACTTCATTCCTCTTTTATTTAATCCATTGAATACTCCCAATCTTCTCTGCAAATAATCTAAGGTAAAATTCTAAACTTTACCATTAGGCTGCTACTGTTTTTTCCCTTATTTTGATGAATTTGTTATCTATGACTTTTTTTTTGCACATAATTTCCAATTTTCATTGAATTATAAATTCAAGATTATAGATTTTTTTCATTTTCCATTGAATCATCATAGGTTAATTTTTACTAATAGTAGTTGTTTGAAACTATTCCCATTTTCAATTTAATAGGATAGGTATATGGATGTGAAATTTTGAGTCTTTAGTATATTAGGGTTACAACATGAATTGTATATTGAGATATATTGAGTTCTCTTTTTTATTATATATCTATACCGTTTTATGTGATGTCATGTTCAAGTGATTAATTTGATAATAAACTTATTATTTGATCATTGTGGCAGAAATGGTGAGGCTATGTGATTTGCCAAAGGAAATCATTGAGAAAATCATGTTGGGGGCACCTGCAGATTCTGTGTTTCAGTTTAAATTTGCTAACAAGTTTTGGTATTCCCTTATCTCGGATTTCATCAATAACCCCGAATTTGTTTCCAAGCACCTTCTCATTGCCAAAAACCATTCCTCTACATCCTTACTTTTCAATTCGCGTTCCCCCCATGCCGATCAACGCTTGATCACATTCCCATTGTTGAGTATAAACCATGATGATGGTAAGAACAATCGTTTTATAACATCCACAGAAGCTGTAAGTGTACCACTGATAATTAGCAAACCACCAATTAGAAACTATGATAATTATGATTTTTATGATTCTGATTTTGGTTATGATGATCATTTAATAACATCATCGCTTATTAGCAAACCATTTTCGGCTATAAGCTATGATGATTATGATGACTATTATGATTATGATGATCATTTTATGACATCCCCAGAAGCTTTTAGTGTACCACCTAGAACCTATGATGATGATGATGATGATTATTCTGATTTTGATGAGGATTTTATATCCCGAGAAGCAAGGTACAAGGATATGAGTCAATGGAGTGAGGTTTGTAGCTGTGATGGGCTCATTTTGCTAGTGAATAAGCTTGGGACAATGATGTTATGTAATCCTGCTTTGAAAGAACACACGATTCTCCCAAAACCGAAGAATGCCAAGATTAAATCACCTTCTCCCGGTATAGGATTTGGACTCGATCCTGTAACCAACGAGTACAAATGTGTTGCCATTTGGTGCCATTATGAAGGATTAAAAGTTGAGGTATACACATTGGGTTCTGATTCTTGGAGAGAGATTAACATGCCTGAAGACAAAATGGATGACATAATAGATGATATGATGTTTGATGAAGAATTATATAATGGTTTATGTTGCAGAGGTGTTTATTACTGGCTGGTAAAGAATCCATCCTCCGGTCAGGATGATAATATGATCTTCAGTTTCAATTTGAGTAATGAGGAACTCCAACTCTTACATGTGCCAGATCTTGAAACTTTGGGCATTGACCGTCGTTATTGGCTCCACCTCTCTGTCTGGAATGATTCAGTAATGATGTGTTTGACAACTCGAAGCTTAATCATTCATATCTTCAGGATGGATGAAGTTGAAGACGGTTCTTGGACCAAATATGCCGTCAAGGTTGGACCAATGCACAATCATCAAAATGTGTTACCTTATTGGAAGAATGATGAGATTCTAATGAGTATCTGGAAGAGAGATGATATGCCTAATGTGAAATTGGTGTATTACAACATTTTTACCCAAGAGATGAGAGATGTTTGTGATATGGATAGGAGCATATTAGATAGTCCAGTTTGTTCTTATGTAAAAAGTCTTGTTTCTATTAGGAGGTGAAGCTTGTTTGGTTATGGTCCTGTTAGGTGTTACTACCTTATGATTGCTCTTAAACATATGTGTATGTTGTTTTGGAAAGTGATCTCAATGTAATGTTTTGTGTTTGTGGAATGATTCAGTTTCTTTTTTTTTGGCCATTTACTCTGTTTCATATGATAAAGTTGAGAAAAAGGATGTTCTCTTTCATGGTTAATCTTCTCTTATTCTGTTATTCAGTTACAATAATTCAATTTATAGCATTCAAATATATAGTCATGAAGAGATATCATTCATGGGAATGTAACAATAATGGTGATATACTGATCTAGATAATTAAAACTAACAGAACCTTTAATTTTAATAATAATTATAATAATAGTCTAATAGATCCCTTCTGTGTTGCAGCACAGTCAATTTCAAAAGTCTCTCTAAAAATAACAAGAACACTTACATATATAATACTTATTATAGATTCAGCCATAGAAGTGATTTACTTGGAGTGGAGAATTTGGATGACAATGGCAATGTGCATGGTCAAGAAGATATATAAGTTGGATTTGAGCACTATGATAGTTAAGGACCATAACACCTCTTGCCAGACTTTAAGGGTCTGTTTGGTTAGGTGTAATGAAGTAGAAATGAATTATTATTTATTTTACTGTATTTTAAAGTAATGGGAATATCTTTTTTACCATTTTGGTAGAGTTATATGGCCAAAGACCACATTCTACCATCAAGTGTCGGTGTTTTCTTTCAACAATGCCATTTTATTCATGATTTGGGACGAGAAACCTTGTGAACAATACCGTGAGTGGTCAAAAAACTAGCCCAATCGTTTTGAAGAGCTTTAAGCTTGCAATCTAACTACAGCTCAACTTGATCATTAATAATAATATACAAGTCAAAGGACTATTTTTTTTAATGTATTATATTATTGGAAAATGGTTGGATAGTGATAAGAGGGTATTATTATTATAAAGATTAAATAGAGTAGACCATCTCTACATATCTCTACAGCTATTATGGATCAATTGGACAGCCTGTAACTGTAAACATTTTTAAATGTTTCATTCTCTCTTCTCTTCTTTCTCTTTCTCATCAGTTCATACTAGTTTCAAACTCACAATCCAATCTTTTTCTGCAAACAATCAAAGGTAAAAATGGCAACTTTTCCTTTATTTTCATACTCTTTTATTTATTACACCTAATTTCCAATTTTCAGAATCGAATGCTTCTTTTTTCACACTGAACAAAAATGCATGATTTTAGATTCACAATGAGTAATCTTGAATATTTATTTATTTATTTATTTACTTATGTTAGTAGCAGTAAGTAATTGTTAGAAACTAATTTCATTTTAAATTTAACAATATAGATACTTTGGATGTGAAATGTTGAATTTTTAGTATTGTATTTGTCGTTACCTTACAACATGATTTGTATATTGAGATATTAAGTTTTCTTTTCTTTTCTTTTCTTTTTTGTTTTATTTAATGTCAGCTTATTATTAGTTGATCATTGTGGCAGAAATGGTGAGATTATGTGATTTGCCAAAGGAAATAATTGAGAAAATCATGTTGTGGGCACCTGCTGATTCTGTGTTTCAGTTTAAATTTGTTAACAAGTTTTGGTATTCCCTTATCTCGGGTTTGATCAACAACCCGGAATTTGTTTCCAAACACCTTCTCATCACCAAAAACCAGTCCACTACATCCTTACTTTTCAACTTGCCATCCCCCCATGTGGATCATCGCTTGATCACATTCCCATTGTTGACTATAACCTCTAATGATGATGATGATGATGATGATGATGATGATGATGATGATGATGATGATGGTAAGAAGGATCATTTCATAGCATCCACAGAAGCTTGTAGTGTACCGCTTATTTGTAACCGGTTGTTGAATAAAACCCATGAGGAGGATGAGGATGATGATGAAGATTTCAGTGTAATACTTATTCCTGATGCAAGGTACAAGGATATGAATCAATGGAGGGAGGCTTATACATGTGATGGACTCATTTTGCTAGTAAATAAGTTTTGGACAATGGTGTTATGTAATCCTGCTTTGAAAGAATTCATGGTTCTTCCACGACCGTACAACATCACATTTCAATCGGCTTTACCTGCTATAGTATTTGGATTCGCCCCAGTGAGCAATGATTACAAATGTGTTGCAGTTTGGTGCAGTTACGAAGGATTGAAAGTTGAGGTATACACATTGGGATCTAATTCATGGAGAGAGATCAACACACATGAAGACATATGGGATGACATACAGGATGAAATGACGGAAGTTGAGGAATTATACGACGGTTTATGTTGGGGAGGTGTTTGTTACTGGTTGGTTAAGGATCCATCCGGTGAGGATGATAACATGATCTTGAGTTTCAATTTGAGTAATGAGGAACTCCAACTCTTTCATGTGCCAGATCTTGAAGCTTTGGGCATTGAATGTGGTTATTGGCTCCACCTTTCGGTGTGGAATGATTCAGTAATGATGTGTTTGACAACTGAAAACTTAATCATTCATATCTTTAGGATGGATGAAGCTGAAGAAGATTCTTGCACCGAATATGATGTGAAGGTTGGACCAATACACAATCATCACAAAGTGTTACCATATTGGAAGAATGATGAGATTCTAATGAGTATCGGGAAGGAAGATGATATGACTAATCTAAAATTGGTGTATTGCAACATTTTCACCCAACAGATGAGAGATGTTTGTGATATGGATAATAGCATATTAGATAGTTCAGTTTGTTCTTATGTAAAAAGTCTTGTTTCTATTAGGGGGTAAGTTTGTTTGTTTGGTTATTGTAGAAAATAGTGATTCGAATTGTGTATTGATTTCATAGAATAATACATATTTATATACAGAGTTAGGAGACTAAATATCTACTAAATATCTACTAAATATCTAACTCTCTTACAGCTAATATACACTTAATATCTAACACTCCCCCTCAAGCTGGAGCATAGATGTTAATCATGCCCAGCTTGTTACAAAGATAATCAACCCGCACCCCATTCAAAGCCTTTGTAAAAATATCTCCTAGTTGTTCTCCGGTCTTCACGTATCCTGTGGAGATCAGACCTTGTTGAATTTTCTCACGAACAAAATGACAATCAATCTCAATGTGCTTAGTTCGCTCGTGGAATACGGGATTCGAGGCAATATGAAGAGCAGCTTGATTATCACACCATAATTTTGCTGGAATAGAAGTCTTAAACCCAAATTCAGTCAAAAGCTGATAAATCCATATTACCTCACACACAGACTGGGCCATAGCTCTATATTCTGATTCAGCACTGGATCTACATACAACATTTTGTTTCTTACTCTTCCAAGAGACCAGATTGCCCCCAACAAATACACAATATCCTGAAGTGGATCGTCTATCTACCTTGGAGCCTGCCCAATCTGCATCAGAAAAACACTCAATCTGGGTATGTCCATGATCCTTGTAAACTATACCTCGTCCTGGTGCTCCTTTTAAATAACATAAAATTTGTTCTAATGCTGCCCAATGATGAATTGTTGGAGAAGACATGAACTGACTGATAACACTAACCGGGAATGCAATATCTGGACGAGTCACAGTTAAATAATTCAACTTTCCAACTAACCTGCGATATTTCTCAGGATCTTCAAATGGTTTCCCATCACGTGTAAGATGCACAGCTGGATTCATTGGAGCATTGCAGGGTTTTGATCCCAATTTCCCTGTCTCAGTTAGCAAATCAAGTACATACTTTCTTTGAGACAGAAAAATACCTTGTTTACTCCGAGTAACTTCAATCCCCAAGAAATACTTGAGCTCCCCTAAATCTTTCGTGTTAAACTGGGTGTGAATGAAAGACTTAAGGGATGAGATGCCTTCAGTATCACTTCCAGTAATAACGATGTCATCAACATACACCACTAACAAAATGATACCAACAGTTGATCTTTTATAAAACACAGAATGATCTGACTTACTTTTCAACAAACCAAACTTCTCAACAGCCTGACTAAATTTACCAAACCAAGCACGAGGGCTTTGTTTCAATCCATATAAAGATTTGCGAAGATGACAAACTCGCCCTAACTCCCCCTGAGCAACAAACCCAGGAGGTTGCTCCATATATACTTCTTCCTCAAGATCTCCATGAAGAAAAGCATTTTTAATATCAAGCTGATGCAAAGGCCAATGATGAGTAGCTGCCATGGAAATGAACAGTCGAACAGATGTGAGTTTAGCAACAGGAGAAAAAGTATCACAATAGTCCACTCCATAGGTTTGAGCATAACCCTTGGCAACAAGACGGGCCTTTAAGCGAGCAACTGTGCCGTCTGGATTGAATTTAACCGTGAACACCCATTTACACCCGATGGCCTGTTTTCCAGAAGGTAAATCAACCAAGACCCAAGTACCATTCGCAACCAAAGCATTCATCTCTTCTATCATTGCAGCAAGCCAACCAGGATGAGACATCGCTTCTCGAACAGTTTTAGGAATAGTGATAGAATCAAGAGAAGCAATAAAAGAACAAGAAGAAGAGGAGAGATGATTATAAGACACAAAAGAAGTAATAGGAAAAGTACATTGGCGTTTACCTTTACGTAGTGCAATGGGAAGATCATCTGAGATTTCCGGATCTGATGACGAAGATGCAGGTGCAGGACATGAAACAGGAGGTGGAGGAGGGGGGCGCCTGGTGTACACTATAGGAGGCCGAGGGAGTGGTGGAGGTGGTAGAGGTGGTGGAGGTGGTGGAGGTGTAGACACTGTGGGGGTGACGACCGAGGCAGGTGAAGGAACTAGAGACCCGCCAGAACATGTAGCAGGCGCATAGGATGTGACAGAATAAACCAACAAATCATCATCCTCCCCCTGACTAGTAGAAGTAGTGGAAGATGAAAAATAAGGTGTATTTTCTACAAAAGTAACATCAATAGAAACAAGATATTTGTTGAGATCAGGACAATAACACCTATACCCTTTCTGAAGACGAGAATAACCAAGAAAGACACACTTTAGTGCCTTAGGGTCTAATTTGGTGACAGATGGACGGACATCGCGAGCAAAACAAACACTACCAAACACTCGCGGAGCAACTGGAAATAATGACTTATTAGGAAAAAGAATTTTAAATGGAATTGCACCATTAAGAACAGAGGATGGCATGCGATTAATAAGAAAGCATGCCGTGGAAACTGCATCGGCCCAAAAAGGTTTAGGGACTTTCATTTGAAACAAGAGAGCACGTGCAGTTTCAAGAAGATGTCTGTTTTTACGTTCTGCAACACCATTCTGAGGTGCCGTATCAACACAAGAAGTTTCATGAAGCATGCCATTAGAGGTCATATAAGATTGAAATTGAGCAGACATGTACTCTTTGGCATTATCACTTCTCAAAGTACGAATAGATACATTAAATTGAGTTTGAATCTCAGCACAAAAAGCACAGAATATAGAAAACAACTCAGAACGATTTTTCATTAAATATAACCAAGTTACACGAGAATAATCATCCACAAAAGTAACAAAATACCTGAATCCAGGTTGAGACAAAATAGGAGAAGGACCCCAAACATCAGAATGAACTAACTCAAAAGGAACACTAGCACGTTTATTGACACGTGGACTCAAACTAACACGATGATGTTTGGCAAACTGACATGACTCACAATCTAACGAAGATAAACTACTATATTGGGGACACAGTTTCTTGAGCAAAGGAAGGGATGGATGACCTAAACGACAATGAGCCTCAAAAGCGGAAGCAACACTCGAACAAGCAATAGAGGTTGGCGGAAGTGGGTCAAGAACATACAAGCCACCAGATTCATGTCCTTTACCAATAATCTTCTTCGTCACAAGATCCTGAAACAAACAATGATCAGGAAAGAATGAGATGCAACAATTTAGATTACGAGTGAGTTGACTAACAGAAAGCAAATTAAAGGACAAATCAGGTAAATGTAAGACTGATGACAAAGATAGCATAGGTGTAGGAACAATAGTGCCAGATCCAAGAACAGAAGCTGTTGACCCATCAGCTAAGGTGACAACAGAAGTGGGACTATGAGACTGAAAAGTGGAAAAGAGACGGGAATTACCTGTCATATGATCTGTGGCACCAGAATCAATGACCCATTTTGAGGATTTGGAAAGAAGGCATGCATTAGAGTTACCTGATTCAGCAATCGCAATGACAGAAGAAGATGAAGACTTAAGTGTTTCCTGATACCTTGAGAACTTGGCAAATTCATCAGCAGAAATAAGGACCGATTTGTCAGATGCATCACTAGTGCTTGCAATATTGGCAGAGTGTTGTTGTCGATTCTTAAATTGTAACTTCCTACACTCAAACTTGGTGTGGCCTGGTTTCTTACAATAATTGCACATGATGCTCCCAGAATTTGGTGTGCGGTTATCAGGTCCTTGTGAATTACCTCCTTTAAATCCACTTGGAGTAGAGTTTCTTTCCGGTGCAGAATTATTACGACTCACCAAGGCGCTATTCAGAGGAGTTGAAGAGGTAGTCTCTGTGCGAAGAAACACGAGTAAACACATCTTGTAAAGAGGAGACATCAGAACCAGAGAGAACTTGTGACTTTGCAGAGTCAAATTCAGATGAGAGTCCTGCAAGAAAACTCATAATAGCCATCTGTTCTCGTTGGCGCTGTTGAACTTTTACATCAGGACTAAACGGTAATAGCACATTAAGTTCTTCATATGTTTTCTTGAAAGCCATAAAATAATTCATAAGAGACTTATCTTGTTTCTCCGCGCGATAAAAAGCTTTGCAAACATCATATATGCGAGATATGTTGTCTTTGCCAGAATACAAAAACTCCAAGTAACCCATTAGTTCTTTAACCAATTCACAATGATTAATCAAACTAATTACCTCATTATCGATAGAATTTCGAATTTGAAGGAACAAGCGAGCATCCTCACGGAGCCATATTTTCCTTGAATCGTTTGTTTCTTCAGGAGGATCGTCAGTCAAGTGATCATCTTTGTCAATACTCCTCAAATACAGTCGAATCGTCTTACTCCATTCCAAATAATTCGAACCAATCAACTTATGATCCGTGATTTTAGACATCACGGGAACAACATCAGAAACAACAACTGATTTTGAATCTAATCTTATCTCTGCCATAATCACAAAAACAAACACAAAGGACAGAGAAAAAGAACAAAAGAACACCAAGGAATGAACACCCAAACACGAAGAAGACAAACAAATACCGAATTACAACCTAGAACAGATGCGAGTGGGCTTAGAAGAACCCAGTGAAGAATCGGCAACAGAACGCCGTCGAAGGCGCCGTCACACGCGCCTCCACGCGCCGGCGCGTGAGCCCCACGCGCAGAAGCTTCAGGCGGCGCGTGAGCCCCACGCGCGAGGAATCCGGCGACCGGACTTCGGGGGTTTGTAGATCGGCGGCTGGGCAGTCCTCCTATGTGGGCGGTGAGAAAAGATGTTCACTCCAAATAGGATTTTCGAAAACAACCCTAAACTCAAACCCTAATTTTATTTATTATTTTTTTCTTTTATTATTACAGAACCCTAATTTCGAATTTCGAATTTTGAATCACAATGCTCTGATACCATGTAGAAAATAGTGATTCGAATTGTGTATTGATTTCATAGAATAATACATATTTATATACAGAGTTAGGAGACTAAATATCTACTAAATATCTACTAAATATCTAACTCTCTTACAGCTAATATACACTTAATATCTAACAGTTATGATCCTGTTAGTGTCACTACCTTATAATTGTTCTTAAACATTTGTGTATGTTATTTTGGAAAGTGATCTCAATGTAATGTTTTGTGTTTGTGGATTGATTCTGGTTTTTTGACCATTAATTCTGTTTGTAAGGTAATTATAGTTTATCTGGTTTACATAGATCTAGGTGGGGTTGGTTGGGGCCACAGAAGTGATTTAGGAGAAATGGAAGTGGAGAAGTACTGTTTATTTGAATTCTGAAACCAATGGAAGTGGAAGTGGAAGTGGTTGTATAATTTTATCACCATATACCAAGTGATTTTTGTAAAAGTGTTTTAAGTCACACATGCATAATCTGAAAATAAAATCAATAGCCAAAGAACCATTTAAGCACACAAAAAGAGTTGTCATAGAGAGAGAGAGAGAGAGAGAGAGAGAGAGAGAGAGAGGAAGGTAAGAGCTTGGCTCGAGTGAATCGCGAGTGTTCAATTTATCCCATGTTAGACCATTTCCTCAACCACTTGTGTTCTTCACATGAAATCCCAGTAAAAGATTTCACAGTTGCACGAGGCCAACCCGGCTTGACTGCATCATCATATGTCAGCACTCCCTTACACGTTTCAGGCGTCGTCACAATCACACTTGGATTACCAAACACGAAGGCCTTGTAGATTCTTGTACTGCCAAATTGAAAATAAAAACACAAATGTTAACACTTGTACATACATCATCATCATCATCATCAATCATGGAAACTTCTTCTAGCCCATTGTGTTTGTGATTATGTTAAAAGATAAGATTATTGTTTTGTGTGGTGTTTAGTTACAAGTTATAAGTGACTCTTTAGACTTTATGACTTGTTTTATGTCATCATTCTGTTAAGTTAGTTACTATAAAAGGGTGGCTTCTCTATTGTTTTAGGACTAAAAGTTCCTAGTACAGAAAGGGTTTGATCACAAGTCTCCATTGTGTGATTTGAGTGTTGTTTTCTATACAATGCACCTTGTGTAACATTGATATTGATCTCCATTGCGTATGTATTTTTTTTTTTTAATTTCAACATAAACTTCACCTGTATCAAGCACTAATAAGGAAAAAAAATACCACAAGTTGAATCCGATTATCAAAGTTTAATCAACAAGCTCAGTAGTTTAACGATGTTGGATTCTTCTTTGGGTTTACTTTCTTAATGATATTAGAGATTTATGCTCTACTTTTTCTGTTGTGATTTTTATTTATTGTCTAAGAATTGTCAATGTAGTAGCTGATACCTTGCTAAATTTGCTTTGCATGCTACTTCAGAACATTATGTGGCTGATGCCCCTTATCAATGAATTTTTTAGTCCTCAGTCTTTTGAATGAAGCTATTTCAGATAGCCAAGCTAAGTAACATATCTAATAGATAATACTCATAGATAAAGTATAATTATTACCTGATGCTCTTGTATGAGAAGAGGATTTTTCTTCTGTAGCTCTTGAAGTAGAGGCAGTAAATGAAAGTCCCAGCGTAAAAATCAGAAATATAGTGAAGAAGAAGAGACTAATTATGGATTGATATACCTCTAATCATGAAAGTCCCACACAAAATCTCTGTATCATCTTTACCAAAAAGAAATAGTAATAAAATAAAAATTTGAAATATATATTATCTCAACCAAGCAAAATTCAATTTTAACACTATATTATAATTAATGTTTATTTATTTAAAGAATGTCAATAGGATGGACAAAAGTAAATAATAGTTGAATCAATCAATCAATCAATACAGAAAATTTTGAATTAAGGCTTCCATAGTTTGATTGTGCAGTCCTCAGCATATGTGGCCACCAAATTTCTATGAGGGTGATGAGCTATACCAATTACATCTTTGTCATGAGCCTTCATTATTAGGTGCTCTAGTTTACCAGATTGATAGCTGAAGCAGTAGACATTCCTATCTTCACCAACACAGTAAATCCATTCCCCTTTAGGTGACACACAAGCTCCCACAAAATCTCCACCTTCCCTTTTACCTGATGAAAAGCTCTTTACAACCTGTCCTTGAAGTGTCATGATGTATACACACGACGTCTTATTACATACAATGATGTGTTGGTCGCTATTAGAACTAGTTTTGGGGAAAAGGTGAAGAGAATTGACACAGGCATCATCGCCTCCCCTTAGAGGAGGAGGCGGTTTGAAGGTGTGTAGACATTGCGTAGTCTTCACATCCCACACTTTAAGCGTCGAATCACTAGAGGCTGTAACAACGCGAGCTCCATGGTGTGTAAAGATTGCATCATTTACATAAGATCCATGGCCTCGGAATTCCTTTAACAACTTGCCAGATTTAATACCATGAATCCTTGCTGTGCCATCAAACGATGTACTCAGCAACTGCGTTCCATCACGACAGAAGAAAACACTGGTGACGCCATGAGAATGTGCGCGTTCAAGACGGCGCAAGCACTGACCACTTCTTATGCGCCAAACTTTGATCTTCCCATCTTGTGATCCAGACGCAAGAACCTCCGAATCCCTACTGAAATTCACACACAACACTGGATCATCATGCATCATGAAAGTTTCATCAGCCTGATACTGTAAATCCTTGTTCAATTTCCCACTAACACAATCCCAAACCTCAACAAATCCATCAACAGAGGAGGAAACAAGAAACTGTCCATCAGGGGAAAAACGAGCACATTCAGCATGACTTTTTGTGCCAAACTTTATGGTATGTGCAAGAGTTGAGGATGGGAATGAAAATGTGTCTTGTTCTTCTTGTTTCATAGCAGCTGTTCCTCTAAATAAGTCAAATTTGTGTGTGTCTGGGGGAACCAATCCTTGGTGTTGTTGCCACTTCAAAGACTGACCAATAAGAGCCATTAGCCTTGAAGGTGGTACAACACTAACCTCTGCTGCAAGTGCTTCACCAATTTCAGCTCTTCTTTTCTCTTTGGTTGACTCTTGATAAGCCTTGTTCGGATCAAAATATGTTGTCACCAACAGACGTTCGAGCCTCAAGTATCTTTCGAGTTGTTCTTGCTTCATCACACAACCCATTACCTGAGTCTGTCTTAAGATAGCACGAGCGGTATCCAATTCACCAACCTCAATCATTTCGAGGACAATCTGCTCGTACAAGTCCTCCAATTTATTCTTTGGAAGTTTGAGTTGAGCAATTTGAGGGAGTATCACATCCCATCTTCCATTATTAATATCACCAACAAATGTTTCCATGTTATCTACTGTGTTCAAACATATTTGACACTCATTCTCAAGTGTCTGAAATGTTTGGTGCAATGAATTTTCTTTACAAAATTGAAGCACAATTTTGATCACATCTATAGCTTCGATTTCTAGACTAGACATTTTAGAGGGAAATCGGAAAGAAGAATGAGCTGAGATCCGAGTTACCAAACAAAATTCTTTAATTTCTTAGAAAAGAAAAGAGTAATTTATCTTAATCTTAAAAAAAAAAAAAACAACTGATGTTCTTTTTATCATTTTTATATAATTTTAAAAAAAAAAACAAACAAACAAATTACTAAACAAAAAAAGAAACCACCCATCAAAAATTTAAAAAAGTATATCAACTCGTAGGTACACTATTTTAATACCTTTTTTATTTATTTTTTTATTTTTTTGAGTCCAAAATCAACAACTGAATTCCTAAACTAACTCATTACTGAATAATTGAAACGATTTCAGCTATTTTAAAGGGTTTATATTTTTTTAAAAACTAATACTTTAAACGAACTCAGCTATACAGTGGCCTGTAGCGTAGGTTATATATTTATATTTAAAAATTAAATGCAGGTTTCAACTGATTTTTAATAAAAAAAAATATGTTTAATAATTAAAAATTTTTTATACGAGTAATTTATTTAAATTCAATTTATTTATACGTTTAATTTTTTTTATTTTCTATTGAGCAACCTTTTAGTCGTTCTCAATTCATTATCCTTGAGATCTTTCTCATCATAGTCCTCTAGATTCAGAGTTGTGTATTTCATAGCCATAGCAATCGAAAATCAAAATTCACTTGATTGTATTCTCTTTACACTTATTTCTTAGAGATCTAAGACTCAAAAATTAAGGTATGCTAATTATTTGTACATGTGTTTATAAAAAAGTATATTATAAATATTGAAAGTTCGATTGTTATGTTTATATTAATAGGTGTGAGTGTGAGGTGATTATTTTGAAGTATAAATTTTATTGGACAAAAGAAGGTTTGATAAAGGGGATATTGAGCTTTTTTATAAAATTATTTTTAACAAAATTAAAAAATTAAAATAATTTTATAAAAAGGTTATTTGGTAAAAGTAATTTTGAAAGAGGGTTATTAATTTTAGCTCAATATTGATGAGTACCTAATTTCAAAAATATAACTATATTTATGCCATAAATTACTCATTTATATTTATATATATATAAATTAAAGAAAAATGGTCCAAACTTCTCCACAATTCAATCAAATATGATTTCTATCTGCAATGCAATTCTCTATTAATATTATTGTTTTGGTTGATCAAACATTTTGTTTGATACAACAAAACTCTAAAATATGCAATCTTTTCAGACCACAAGCAAGCAGCATAAGATTCCCAAACTGTATCCCTCTAATTCAAGTTACTCATATATGTTCTATAATGATATCCAATGGCTTTATCATTTAGTTGAGAAAACAAATGCAGATAACAA
Source organism: Cannabis sativa (assembly GCF_029168945.1). NCBI lineage: Eukaryota > Viridiplantae > Streptophyta > Magnoliopsida > Rosales > Cannabaceae > Cannabis > Cannabis sativa. The sequence continues at coordinate 121,077 of NW_026870038.1, read as the reverse complement.
AACCTTAAATAAACAAGAAAAAAGCAAAGTTTCATTCATATTAGTCCACATGAGAAAAAAAAAAGAGAAAAAACTTTGCTTTAGGATCACTAACATTAGTCATATTTGGATATGCAGATTTGTCTAATCTGAGTTTTAGTTTTTATTTGCAAACCTGATATAAATAGGGTACTGCTATTTTTATTTTTTTTATTAAATATTAGACTTTTAGAGTTAGTTTGGAGCTTATTCTAATAGTCTTTAGAGTTATTGTTTTAGGCTTTTTTGGCTATTCCATTGATTCCTCTGCTGAGTCTTATTCAAGGTCGGTCTCACAACGTCAGTAAAGATTGATTCATAATGCCCAACCATCTGCTGTCAATTTATTCACATGAAAATCATAACTAGCAACTTGTTCTCTTTGTTCCAATGCATACGAATCGATAGGACATGTCTTATTTCACTGCAACTGTGTGATATCCTATACCAGTTGGCAGCAACATTTTCGGAAAGCATAACTTGGAAAGCAAAATCAAGATAGTTTGGGAGCCATCTTGATGCTGCACTATCGAAATCAATTCGAGGCTGTTACTCACCAGAGGAAATGGAAGCCATTAGATGTTTTTAAGCCTTAAAACATTAATTTCTCATGCATACTGAGATGATAGCCTAACCAAGACATCCTATTTGGTTACTATGAAGAGAGGTTATACAAACTATCATATATTCAATTTTTTTTGGACCACATATGGCATTGGCAACATGCCATTAATCATCTAAAGAGAAAAATAATAATAATAATAATAAAATATTTATATACCATTATAGCAGCAAAATTTGTCTAAGAAATCAAATTATAAGAAAAGGAAGTTATAGCAGCAAGGTAAGACAAGTTCTCACTCTAACGAAGCTACAAACATTACATATAAATTAAGACAAACTCACTCTTTACATAGAAGCCAAAAGGGTTCTCATTTCTTCAACCGATGGGATGTTCTCGGTGGGATAAATCTTGGCAACCAGTTGTGCAAAACTTTCATATTTGTCTAGAAACTCCTTCTTACACTTATCCCATAAAGAAGGCAAAAGTTCCTCTGAAGTCAAGTACTTCTGCAACTTCTTATACATTAAAGCGATAGACTTGTCAACCCCGGATAAACTAGCTTTCAACATCTTTCGAAGATCCATTTTCGACAAACCAAGCTGGAAAGGGATCTCTTCAGGTGTGATTGTGTACATTAAATCTTCTATTCTTCGTGCAAACTGGAAAAGCCTTTCAAATTGACTGTAAATAATTGTGCTGATATAACGAGTGCAAGCTTGCTCATAAGCTTCACTTGCTTGGTGATAGAACTTGGCTAGTGTAGGCACAACATTGGCTAAATCATACAAACTATTCTGAAATGCAGCATAATTCTCTAAAAGAATGATATCAGCATATTTAGGATCTGTTTGAGCAATTTTCTCTAAAGTCACAAACATTATGCTTACAAATTTTGTGTATGCTTGATCAACCAAATCCCTGGATTGTCCTTGAATGTACTGCTCCATCCGAGTAGCAAGAGTTGCAAATCTTGGAATATAGGATAAGACACCCATTTGTCGTACATTGCGTTCGTTTCTCTCAATTTGGTGACAGGCTTCATCAACAAAACGACTGAACTGCAAGGAAATTCTCGACTCCAAGTCCCCGAGCAACAAACGCACAAAACCTGCTGCGTCGGCTTTCTGCCCCGAGAGATAGCGCTCTGTAATCCCATGCATTGATATGCAACGTAAAGGATCAATCTTGTAAGCCCAATCTACTACAGCATAAAAGTCTTCCTGGATCCCATCCAGCAAATCCTGAAGAGATTCATTCAGTGCTGCTAACTCCACAGACATTTTACTGGTTTTTCCATCATTTTCATCAATGTCCATGATCCCCAAATCATCATCATCCCCGTCATCATTGTTCCCAGATTTATTACCATTACCAACACCTCCTGGAGGCACAAGTGTAGGAACTTCAAAGCACATGAAGTGTGCGAAAAAGGAACTCTCATCTACAAGGAGCGGGATAAAAATCGTCAGCATTTTAGCATAAGCTTCAGACACTGTAGAAGTATCTGCAGCATTAACATTCTGTGAGGATCCTGTAGAAGCTTCAAGCCAGACAGTTGGATTTCTCGACGCTTTTGTGCTAGCACGAAGCTCGTTTGCAAATTCACGAGCCTCTCGACGAAGAAGCAAATTAAGGGAACTACAGTATGCTTTCCTCAATGGCCCCAGGCAGTTATTATCAAGACTCTTCAAATGTTGTAAAAGCCTAGCATATGTCCTGCATTTGTACCGCAAATCAGCATGATCAGGTCTCTTCAATTGTCCCTTCTGTGAAAAGTAACTCTTGTCACTTATCATGAAATCAACTAAACTCGCAAAGTAATTTCGCAGAAACTCAGAAGCTCTCCTAACAAATGTAGCTTTCAATTTCTCAAGTTCAGCTCGTTTTTCTTTGACAGCTCTCATGTTAGCATAGGTAGGATCCAAATGAGGTACTTCAAGACCGCGTAAAGCACCAGCCAACCATTCACAGGCTTCTACATTCTGAACCATACGAGCCTCATCGAATAAACCTCCTGTTAAACAAGCTGCATACTCAGAAGGAACACGCAATCGCTCAAGAAGCTTATCTAACTCCTCAATGAGAGCTTTATTATTTACAGATTGCATCTCTAACTTGTTATTACGAGTTTCAATCGATTCAATATCTTCCCTCATGTGTCTAAGCTTCACATTAAAGATTCCTAACCATTCATCCATATCATCAACACAATTCGAAGCTACCTCAAGCCCTTGTAATACCTCATCAATCAAAGGTTCACTTTCTAAAATGGAATGCACATTTGCAGCTTCCAAAGCATGAAGCTCTCTCTTCAACCTTTCCGAAAAGGCCTCTGCTTCACCAATACCCATAACATAAGTACCCAAAAGAGCCTCCCCAACAATATCCTCTTCTTCAATTTGAGAAACAAGCTCTTTCTCCACAGTAACTTTCGAATCAATTTCAGTTACTGTTGTTGAAACAGGACCATCTTGTTGTACAACCCTTTGATTTTTCGTAACAGTAGGCTTATTTTCCTTAGCCCAAAGAGCCATTTCTACAACATCTATACCAACAACTTTAGGAAGACGATCTAACACATCTTTGCAAATGTTAAGAATACACAACAAAAGACGATTCCTATCATCGATATTTCGCATTGTCCACTGAGGTGGAGCAACACTCTGGCTTCTAAGATTATCAAATCCCAACGTGAAAGTACACCCAGTGGGATCATTTGATATGACCTCAATCTTCGAAAGATGTTTTAGTTTATACAATTTTGCAGGCTCAAGTACTCCCCCTGTGGAATATTTTAAAACTCGAAGAAAAGCTTTAGTTTTCTGACCTTTGGATTTTGTGGAAAGCGCAAGAACCCTAGGTTTCCCCATGTGACGGCCAAGCTTGCCGGATTTACCCCAGACGCCTCGACCTTTGACGACACGGATCGACATGAGGATACTCTGTTTGGTGCCTTCGATTGCCGCCTCACAAGCTCGCCTGAGCTCATCGTCGTCTGCGCTCGATTTCGCCATTTTTGGTGCTCCTTGGCAGTTAGATCTCAATCGAGTTTCTCAAACTGATAATCATATTGTTATTCTCTCTCTCTCTATATATATATATTTATTTTTTAGAGAAATATTTTTATTCTTTTTCCTTATAACATTTTCTTTTTGAAATAAATATATTTTTATTCTATTTACTTATAATATTTATTTACTGCATTCTTTATATTTATAAAAATGGAAGGAAAGTGGGTGTTTGGAATGGGTTATTGCTAACAAGGGAATCTTGTTTGTTTTGAGGGTTCGTTTGGATCCCTGTATAAGGGCTCCGTATTGTATTAAATTATAAGAGTATCATGTTTGGGTGGGACCTTGTATTGTTTGTAATAGATATTACAACCCTAATTTTTAATACAATCTATCCTGTATTATTCTATGCTGAATAAAAACAGTGTATAAGGTTGTATTGTATTATTTTGGACGGTGTTAGCCAGTACTCTCCCTCTCACCCAAACTTCTTCATTTTCCCGTTCAGCCATCTTTGCCGATTCTCTGGCCGATTTGGCCTGGATTTCTCGGTGAAGAGCAACTTCGTGTTCTCCGACAAATCGATCTCTCAGATTCATTTCTCAGTGAAAAGCAACTTCATCTTTTCTAGCATACCAATCTCTCAAATTCGTTTGGTATTCTCTCTCTCTCTCTCTCTCTCTCTCTCTCTCTCTCTCTCTCTCTCTCTCTCTCTCTCTCTCTCTCTCTCTCCTCTCTCTCTCTTCTCCAGAGAAATCGATTGAGAGCTTTTATTACTGTGTACGGGTACAACTCCATCAGTACCTGAACTATTTTGTTCTTGAGCTTCAAGTTTCGGATCTAGATGATCGTAATCCAAATCTAGATACAGAACCATATCGGGGAAGACGTATTGACCGGAGTTCAGATTTGGACTTTCCATGGCTTTAGGGTTAGGAAGAATCCATGAAGCAGCTTCAGCCTCTTCGGTACTTACTTCGGCTGTGGTTTGATCTGAACAGTCTTTAATTTTTTTTTCAGTTTTTATTTGATTTTTTTTAATTTTTGCAAATTTTTTAATTAATACAATACAATACAATGTGAGCCAAACATTGTATAATTTAACACAACACTAATACAATTCAATGCCAAACATAGTATTGTATTAAAATTATACAATCCAATCCAATACAATACAACCCAATACATTATAATACAATACAATACGGCGTACCAAACAAGCCCTGAGTGTTTAGCTTTGGATTGTTATTCCCTTAGTAATATAATTACCCTTGAGGAGGGTAATGTTGATACTTTAAAAAATGGTAGGATTGAATCATTACCTTCCATTATATTAATTTAAATAGCATTTTCGAATTAATAAATAAATTTAAATACCAATAATATTATCATTTATTATAAATAAAATATTTTTTAACTGAGTTATTTTTATATTATTTGCAATAATATATGTATATTCATTACACATAAATTTTATGCGGATGTTGTACATAAATGATATAGCAAACAAAAATAAATAATGTAGTGATAAAATATATAAAAATATTCATTTTAATTAATAAAAAATACAATAAAATTTAATATTTACTAATTAATAAGTAAATTTCTTTAATAAATAATTATTTTATTTTTTATATAATTAACATTAAATAAATATAATAAAAAAATATTTTTATTTTAATTTTTTAAAACAATATATAAGATTCATGTACTCAACAAAACAGTGTAATTTAATTAACAGGAATATGATTACATATTACCCTACACAACCAAACACAGTTTACACATTTCCCTATAATCATATTCTCCTTCATAATATTTTCTATAATCAAATTATTTTGAACACCTCGTACCAAACTGTTTAAAATTTTTGTTGATTTAGTAATTAATCTATTTTGGGTAAATATCATTTTGGACTATGTGTTTTGCAAAAGTTATCAATTAGACCCTTTATTTTATTAAATGCCAAAATGGACCCTATATTTTTCAAAATGGTAAAAATAGGACCCTGAGCTCAATTTTTAACAATTTTATTTTTTAATATAATCAACTTTAAGAAAATTTCTAATACGAATAGATACAGAAAATGTAACCAGTTTTATCATAACATCTCTAAATCATTGTTGATTTAGTAATTAATCTATTTTGGTAAATATTATTTTTGATCATGTGTTTTGCAAAAGTTATCAATTAGACCCTCTATTTTATTAAATACCAAAATAGACCCTATATTTTTCAAAATGGTAAAATAGGACCCTGAGCTCAATTTTTAACAATTTTATTTTTTAATATAATCACCTTTAAGAAAATTTCTAATACAAGAAAATGTAACCAGTTTTATCATAACATCTCTAGATCATATTATTATTAAGTTTTATTTTGATAAAAAATCAGTTCAGAGTCCTATTTGTACAATTTTAGAAAATACAGGGTCAATTTTGTCATTTAACAAAACGAAGAGTCTAATTGGTAACTTTTGTAAAATATAGGGTCAAAAATAGTATTTACCCATCTATTTTTTCTCCTAAATGTTATTTAGGATTTTACCTTTGAATTATGACTTATGTATTAGTGTGCCTCTTAACTTTTTAGCCTTTTAAAAATGGTCCACTATATTTAATACTGTAAATTAGTCTAAAAAATTCAGGAGCACAATAATACTTATGTCATAATTCAGGATAAAATCCTAAATAATATTTATATTATCATTTAATAGAATAATTAAGTGACTTAGCAAACACATGACGAGTAGTAGACTCGAATATAAAGAAAAGGGAAATTTGATCTTTCATGCTAAAAAATAACACATGGTGTTATTTTAAACAAAAAAATTACACATTGTGTAAATATGCTCATTTTTCAATTGGGTTCCAAAAATACCCCTAGCTTTTCAGTTTCCCTCCTCCTCTCTATCAACGTTCTCTCTCTCTTCCTTCCCTTTCCATTCGAACCCAAAACCCCGAACCCACCCACCCCTCCATTCGAACCAGACCATCGACGCCAACCTCCGACGACTCCGACTACCCAACGAACCCACCCCTCCGACGACCCAACGAACCCACCCCCCAAACGACGGACGACCCAACGAACCCACCCCTCGGAACGAACGACGACCCAACGAACTCACGAACGAACAACGACCCTCTCGACACAACGAACACCGACCCTCTCGACCAAATCGATCCCAGCGACCAACTACACCCACTCGAATCCCACGAACCCAATCGCATTAAAGAGGTATTTTTTTCAAATTTTTATTTTAATTTATCTTTAAAGTGTGACCTAATTTGTGGATGAATATGTGGTTAATTTTGAGTTAGTATGTGTTTTTGTGATAAATTGTGCAAGAAAAATGTAGGAAAAATATGGGTTTCGTGCTGATTGATCTGTTCATGTGTTTTTGTGTTTTTGCGACTTTGTGCGATTTATGTGCGATCTTGTGCGATTAAGTTGTAGACTTTCTGTGTTGGGTATGTTAAGCGATATTATGCGATGTTGTGCGATTTTGAGCGATTTATAGAATGTGGTCAAGGTTTTGAATTTTTAGCGACATTATGCGATTTATTTGCGACTTATTGTGCGATTTCGACATCGAAATTTCCAAGTGTTACCCACACGACCCACACGAGACCCACTCAGGAGAAATCGTCCCAAGCACAATCCACGAACCGGGTATGGGCTAAACTTAACTTTTTTTTGCAATTTATCATATACATTGTGCATACGTGATATAAGCTGAAATGTATTTGTTTAAATTTATCAATTTTAGAGTTTGGGGAAGAAAGCTCGAGTTTAGGGAGATAGATTTTGGGGTTTTTTTTATTTTGTGCGATTTCTGTGCGATTATGTGCGATTTCAAAGCGACATGTAGGAAGAACTTTTATCAATTCTGGAAAAAATTAAAAAATAGCGACGTTTCACGATTAAGTTAGCGACATATAGCGACATTAATGTAACTTTTATTTATTCAGTGAAAAGTCGATATTTAGCGACGTTTAACGATTACATTTGCGACTCAAAGCGAAGTGTAGCCTTGCAATATTTGCATAGAGATCCAGGCTTCACCTGTTTACCATTTAAATAACCTAACTTGCAGCGACGGCAGCCTTCGGGGAACCCTGGTGGTGGAGCCGGCCATACACCTGTTTTGTTAAATTTTTTTTCAAGTTTTAGAAACCTCCACTCGTTCATAAGCCGTTCATTTTCAAAACGTTTCATGTCGTCAAGCACTTTTTGCATTTGAGGCGTAATTTCCCCACAATCAGGCTCCTGCTTGATCTCTTCAGGAGTAAGAATCGGATATTTGCCCTTGTTCCTTCTAGTAGACATTGCTAAGAGAATTATCTTAAGAGGAAAAAAATTAAGAAAATATGTGTAACTTATGAGATAGACAATTGGCTTTTATAGAGAAAACTAGTAGTTGGGAAGGTGGGATAATAAATGTAAAAATTGAATTACACAATTGTACACATGTTTGTCATGCAAAAAGCAATCTGGGCAATTTTCGCGACATGTCGCGATTTATGTGCGACATGTTAGCGACATAATCAAGTAGTTGGTTAGGCGGGATAATAAATGTCACATTAATTACCATTTAATGTGGAAACGTCTTTTGTGCGATTTTTGTCGATTTCGTGTGCGACTTTGTGCGATTTTATAGCTATTGTGTTTGCAATTTTTATATTTGTGCGATTTTTAGCGATTCCTTGTGCGATGGTGTGCGATTTATATTCAAATATGTTGCCAACCAGGATTATTTCTGGTGTGCGATTAATGTGCGATTTATGTGCGAGTTTGTGCGATGTTGTATGTCATTCATTGGCTGTTATGCGATTTCTATGCGATTTCTATGCGATTTCTATGCGATTAATAATCTTCCTGTTTGTATTTGCAGATGGCTCCAGAACTCATTCTCCCCTTGGTTGAGCATTTTCCTGGGCGTATCACTTACCGAGGAAATGGGTACTTTGCTTCTATTAAAGCAAAGTTTGAAGCCTTTAACCTGACCGAGAGGGTGAAGGAAACTCCTTTTGGAGTTTTTTGGAATGCGAATGAACTGAAATTCTCCGGGGTGATTGTGCATCAACTACTGTTGAGGAAAATGAAAGTGAGTGAGGTAAAGAATGATGAAGTGTGGTTTTACGTGGGTAAAACCGAGGCCAGATTTGGAAGATCTGAGTTTGGATTGATTACGGGACTGAAGATGAGCGGTGGCCCCTCGGCGAAGAATTGAATACGGTATGTGAGTCGATCGGATATTGCGGGACTACCTCAATAATGCCAAACGGGTCACTTTCAAAACCCTTTGGCTAGCTTTTGAGGCGTGCGATGTGGCCGACGACGTGTACAAGCTGGGGCTGTGTGCATTTGTTGAAGGAGTGCTTCTATCTAGGGCTGAGGGTGTTTATATATGGTCGGATATGCTGAAGTTAGTAGAAAACGAGGAGAAGTTCTTCGAATATCCGTGGGGCCTTCTTTCATATCAGAAGTTGTTGTCATCCACAGCCAAAAGTATGGTGACTCGAGGAAGAACTACCTTGATAAATCTACTAAGGATAAGAAGAAAGGGAAGAAGGAGAAAAAAATTACTCAACCAGAGGCGAAGTACAATGTCTACGGATATGCACGGCGCTACAATCTTGGGCCTTTGAGGTGATGCAGGATTTGGGGAAGAAGTACGGGCAGTGCAGAGGGACTAGATTCCCTCGAATGTTGAATTGGAGCACCCCCAACACAGTTATGAAACATGATGTCAAGCAACCTGATGTCGCTACCCTATTCGAGAAAAGGGTATGCCAATCTGACTTTCTTTGTTGTTTTGGTATTTCTTTTGCTAAATTGTGCTTTACAACGATTTTATGCGATTATAATGCGATTTTTGTGCGATTTAAACATGTTTTTCATTTGCCTCTGTTTCATTTAGCGAGTTTATGCGATTTCAATGCGATTTTTGTGCGAGTTAGACCTATTTCATTTGCAACTGTTTTATTTTGCGAGTTTATGCGATTTTCGTGCGATTATTGTGCGATTTCACTATGCTGAATAGGATTCTGCTATTTTCTGCGATGTTATGCGACTTAGTTGCGATTTTTGGGCGAGTTTAATATGCTTTTTGTGTTTTAAACAAACCTGGTCTTTTCTGCGATTTTATGCGACGTGTGTGCGATTTTTGTGCGATAATTAATATATATTTTTTTCCAGATGGTTGTTCTTCAAATTCTGTATCCTAGGAATTGGGAGGTGGACTATTGGAAGAGCAATTGTGAGGGTGAGGTCCCCACGGTGGAAATGGGGTTGGATGAGGTCGAAGAAACGCAAGTCGGGGCGCAAGATTCGACCGCATTCCAGACCCAAGCCGAACGGGTGGCGGATTATGTGAAAAAGTCCAAAATTATTCCACCATCCCCACCCAAAGAAGCACCAGACGCCTCCACATCTGCCACCGTGCCCCTAACGCCTGCCACTGTGCCCCCAAGCTCTGCTCCAGCCAATGACTCCAACTACCTCTTGTTGGCTAAGAGGTTGGAGAAGGTAGAAGCGCAACAAGTTGCGATTCGGCTGCGCGAGGCCGAGATGAAGGGCGACTTCAAGAGAAGTCGAGAAGAGATGAAGAATCTTATCATGGATCAAATTGCGGCCGTGATAAGTTTGTTACGAAGCGACCTTCGGAGCCGACACAACCATCAGGGCCGGCACAGCAATCAGACCCCACACCATCAGACACGGCAGAGCCATTACAGACGGTACATCCATCACCGCCGACATATGATGATGATGATGAGGTCTACCCAGAAGATTGGCAACCTGACGCATGTGACGTTCCTTCTACTCCTGCAAACGCCATTGTCATTTCGCTGGGTGATACTGAATCTCAGGATGTGGAAGAGTTGCAGGGGCCACCAGATGGAGTGGAGTTTTGTAGGCTTAGGCGAAAGCGCAAGCCGGTTTTCTTGAATGACTACACTGCTGGGAAGAAGAAACAACGACATGGGCCCGTGGTAGTAGACACCCTGAAACCGGCGGACGCCCGGCTGTTAAAATTTTTCCAGAAGTGGATCACTTATGCTAGGGACACTGGCCGTCCTAGGGATGTTCACACTGGCGAAGCCACTAGATCGTGGTTCGTGAAGTTGATGGTGCTGAACGAATGGCTCGAAGATGCTGTAAGTTATTTCTTAACAGAATTAATTTATTGTGTTTTTTATTGTTTGTGCGACTTATATGCGACTTACATGCGATTTATACTTACTCTATATGTAATCTGGTTTATGCGACTTTATGCGATTTATGTGCGATGTGCTTGCGATTATAAACTGATTTATGTTGGTTCGCGATTATTGTGCGATTTTTGTGCGATTGTTGTGCGATTATTTGAAACAATTTTGGTAATTTGCTGTGCGATTTCCTGCGATTCGTTGTGCGACTTTTATGCGACTTCTTTCTAACTGTTTTCATTTGGAACACAGCAAATTAATGCCATGGCGCACTTATTGAGAAGAAGACGGACCCTGTACCCAGAAGTCTACACCCGAAAAGGTGTAGTTTTGGACACATCTGCTCCACAGTTCTTTTCCATGTTTTGGAATATGTGTGAGGGTGACAGGAGCAAGATGAAATGGGATGAGAGCGTCATGAGTTACGTGCAGGGGATACCGCACAGATACTTGCCATGTTGGGAGAAGCAGGAGTACATATACTTTGTGTTGCACCTTCCCAAAGAGCGCCACTGGGTGGCAGTTGAGGTGGATATCGAGCGGGAGATCATTGTATATGATTCTGATATCGGTGCCACCGTTGAGGCAGCCATGGAGTCATATTTGAAGCCTTACAGCGAGCTCTTTGCAAATCTAATTCGAGATAGCGGTTATTTCCAATACAATAATTATGTACATCCGGTGGAGTTGGGCGATCTCAGTCAGCTCCTACCCCTCCATTATAGACGAGCTACCTCGGAGGTTGTACCACAAACGAACGGCAGGTGAATCTCTTTTTCTTTTGTATATTTTGAGTAATTTATTTAATTTTGCACTCCATTATGAATTACTTAACTTAATTGTTGCTAATATTTAGTTTTTTTTTTTAGTGGCAATTGTGGAATGTATGCCATGGAGCACATTGAGCAACTTGATCTTTGGATCGGTCGTTGGAGCATGTGCATGATGATAACATGCTCACCTTTAGACATAGGTGGTGTGTGGACCTATTTTACCAGAACTTAACGTGGTAGTTTTTTGTAGGTTTTTGCAATGTTAATCTTGTACACATAAACTCCCCTTTTGTAATTGTATTATAATCTCACCAAATTTATATATAACAAGTAAATTTAAAGCTATTTAAATTGTTGCTTGTATCAATTTATTTCTTTTTTAAATTTTTCATAAATCCTGTGAGAAGATCACTTCTTGATAAATTATTTCACTAGGAATCGCATTAAAATCGCACATTCATCGCGCATAATATCGCCAAAATACACAAACTAACAAATCTAGATTAGTTCACATCGCAGAAAAATCGCACCATAATCGCACAATGTCGCCAAAAATACAGAACCAAAGCAAACTCAAAAACAGGATCCTGTCAGTTAACATCGCACAAAAATCGCACCATAATCGCAAAAATATCGCCAGACACTACAGAAACGAGCAACCAAAAAACAAGATCCTGTCAAGATCCTGTCAGTTAACATCGCACAAAAATCGCACAATAATCGCAGGATATCGCCAAAAAATACAAAACAAACTACAAACTAGCTCCTGTCAGTTACAAATCGCACAGTAATCGCATAATGTCGCCTAAAATGGGTAAACAAACCAAAAAATTATTAATCTAGGAGAAAAAAGCACAATATCCAACAACCAGCAATACAACACATATTCATTTAAAAATTGGAGAAATGGTTCAAACTTGAGCTTTGCATGTAGCTCTGTTGTGCACGAACCGTGACATAGCGAACAATGACGAGGTTCCACTACCACCGACCACTTTAGAAGGTCGACGCTTCGTCGGTCTTCTACGTGCATTGCTCTTCCTAGGCCGACCTACTGGTTTTCTCCACTGGTACCCCGATTCTTATGTTCTTGATATGTTCCGGTAGTACCCACTCATCCTCCTCGCCAACAATATTAATTGTGGCATCGTAGGTTTTCTTCCACGTTTCTTTAGTGTAATATGGAGAGCAAAGTGTGTACACGCTCACATTCTGACTAACTGTTGCGGCACATGCATGTGGACAAGGGATTTTCAGCATTTGGAAAAGTCCGCAAGTGCATGTTCTCTCCACTAAGTTCACATCACCACCTCTCTCACCTTGAGGACTCGTACCAACGTTGAACAATTGGGCACCATTACGAAGGACACTCCTGAACATACCATCTTTGTGTTGATCCTTTAAATCATTTTCAAAAGTAGTAGCCAAAGGAGTAGCGCACTTACTAGCCTTTTCGAGACGAGAAGCAAACCAATTTTGAAGTGTGAACCTGATGAAGTCAACCAAAATAGTTACTGGATATTTTCTGAATTCTTCTGTCACCTTGTTGAAGCTTTCGGCAGCGTTGCTTGTCATTATGTTGTACCGATCGCCTGGACAATAAGGACGAGCCCACTTTTCAAACCCTATTTGCTCGACGTATGTAGCAATGGCAGGGTCCATCTGTTTCAGCACCTCAAAATGCCTATCACATTCCGTCTTGTTCCATGCGTAAGCTGCAAGCCATATTTGCTTGTTGCATACATCAGTCTTAAACTTGTGATTGACATTCATAGTAATATGCTTGAAGCATGCACAGTGGCATGCTTCTGGGAAAACAACATCAACAGCATGTTCAATGCTTTGATGCCTATCCGATATGAACATAAGATTTTCAACCGGACCAATGGCTTCCTTCAACTTTCGCAAGAAATACTTCCAAGAGTCATGATTCTCACTGTCAACAATTGCAAAGGCTACCGGAAACAATTGGTTGTTTGCATCGTACGCAACAGCAACTAACAGTGTTCCTCCATACTTCGTCTTCAAGAATGTTCCGTCGATACTAATCACAGGACGACAATACTTAAATCCCTTCCTACAAGCATCGAGTGACCAGAAACAGTACTTGAACCGGTTATCCTCGCTGACAATGTCAGTAATAGTGCCTGGATTATTCTGTTCCAGCATGTAGAAGTAACCATATAATTTCGTATAAGATTCTGCTGGAGTACCCCTCTTGTACATAACTGCCTTCTCTCTACATCTCCAAGCTTTCTCGTAACTCATCTTGATGCCATATTCATCAAACATATCCCTCTGTATGTCTTTTGCCTTGTAGTTAGATCCATCTGATGTGTACTTGTTCTTAATAATGTGACCAATGACCCACGGTGCTGCTTGCCGGTGATCAGAATGTCTAGAATCCAAGTTACATGTGTGTTCGTTGTGAAACACAGTAACCTCAAACATGTCACAAAGTGCCTTCTTCTTCCCCCTTAATCTCCATTTACAATTTTCATCCTTACAAGTAACGTAAAACACATCAGTGCCAGACTTACTTACCATCCACTCAAAATTATTTTTCAGTGCATACCTACCAACTACATTCTTCAATTCTTTCTTGTTTTTGTACAACTTGCCAAGATATATCTCCCCTGAAGGCGTACCACTAAGAGATGTTGTATACACATTATTTTCCTCTATGTCTTCCCTTGTCCACACAAGAGGTTTGAATTTAGTAGAAACTTCAAATTCAGATACAGGAGCACTATTAGAAGGACCTGGCCGACTGCTACTAGTTCCTGGTGTTTGGCGATTCTCACTACGGGGGGGTCTTCTTTGTCGCTCTACTTGGTTGCTTGGAGTTAGTTCCATCCTCAGGGGAGGTACATCAGCAGCCACATCATCATCCACACCCAAATCAACCACAGGATCATTGTTGTAAAAGGGAGCATCGAACTCATCTGAATGATGAAACTCGATACCCACTCTCTCATCATCTACATTAGTGCCAACTTGCTCGTCCAAACCAACCCCCAGATCAGTTTCTGGGACAAAGGTCCCAACAACACTTCTAGGGGTTACATTTCGGGGAGTCTGCTCCAAATTCACATTCTTCTTCACCTTAGTCACAAATAGTGGCAACAAGTTGTCCACACTCATTTTTGCCTTCATGCTCAAGAACACTCGTAGTTGACTATCTTTCACTAAAACCTCAGGTGGAAACTTAGTGCCTTTCATGTACATGTAAAGAACTTCTAACTTCAATTCAAACACCAAGGGGTCCACCTCCAACTCCTCATGCAAAACTTCATGCAACTTTTTCAGTGTACACTCAACGTCCAATATCAATGTCTTACTTTTTGAGGAATCAAATACCCAGTTGAAACCCTCCACAGTCCAAACGCCATCATACAGTACAAGCACAAATAGAGATGAATCTGTCCCAAAGAAAAACAAACAAACTTACATTTAAAAATACCATACTATATCGCACACACTATCGCACAATATCGCACAACATCGCCTTAAGCTAGCATAAAATAAACCAGTTATGATGTCGCACAATAATCACACAACAAAGGAAAGAAATCGCATAAAGTCGCACAATATCTGGAAATCAACAAAATCGCATAACGACGCAATATAAATCGCACACAAATCGCCAAACATTAATATCGCATATACAATCGTACAATAATCGTACAAAGTCGCCAAAATTAATCATGTCATCCCTAACCTCAGATTTCTCATGGCATCGCACAACACATCGCATGATGTCGCATAAAATCGCCAAAACCAAAAAAAACCCAGAAAAACACAGACTGTTAGCCACAAACTCTACCTCCATTTCAAGGACACAAAAGTCACATATTACAACTAACAACGTTCAGATCCATACAATACAACAAAAAACAACACTATTTACTAAGAAAAATACTTACCCATTGCTTTGTTGAGTGTGGTGGACTTTGAGGGTGAGAATCTTCAAGGTGGCAGTCGGCCAAGACGTGGAGGTGGCAGGCGGCGGCAGTCGGCGGCAACGGAGAGAGCAATGAGAAAGAGAGACAAAGTGAAAGAGAGAGAGTGCGAGAAGAGAGAGAGTGAGAGAAGAAAGAGAGAGAGATCAAACGAGAGGGAAAGAGAGAGAAAGGAGGGGCTGATTTATTTGGGTTTGAGGAGAGGGCATTTTGGGGTTACCATTAAAAGATTGGCATAGTTACCAAATTCTTAGGATGATGGTATAATTTAACACCATTACACATTTTTAAGCATAAAATGTCAAATTTCCCAAAGAAAATCAACGTTCTGAAAATATGATTTTGTACATAGATAATTGGCGCATTGAATTGAATGAAATTACACATAAATCATTAAATTAACTAATCTCAATAGTTTAATGGTAATTTATAACTATCAGAAAAGTTTATAATGCACAATTTGATACATGCCAAAATTTAATTAAAAATCCTAATTAGTAAAAAAAAATGTAATATTTCCCTGAACAAAAATTATAATAAAAACATAAATATATTTGGGTGATTATAGAATGCACCTCTTAAAAGGGATGTATTGATACACCCTTGACTTGTTTCAGCATCAAGAAAATTTTTTAGTCTAATTTTTTTTTATATTCATTTACGTTATAACTATTTAAGATAACTTATAAAATTTTGAGAAATTCCGAATAATTTACAATATAGAAAACAATGTTCAAACAATCTATTTTACACGCGTATAAAATAAAATAGTCACGCGTGCAATACACTGTTTGAACGTAATTTTCGGCGTGTTAAACTTTTCCAAATTTCTTAAAATTTTGCAGGATGTCTTAAATAACTATAACGTACGTGACCATGAGAAAAAAATTAATTAAAAAATTATTTCGGGTGCTAAAACAGATAAGAGTGCATCAATGTATCCGTGAAAAAAAATATATTTCTCAATAAATACGAGTGCATTGTAGAATTTCCCAATATATTTTATTTTTATTATGAAAAATAAATAGTGGAATTGCCGTTGGCACTAAGTATATATATAGTGGAAGCTCACAGTTTTTTTAGCTTGAAAATCTTTGTTCTTTGAGTTTTCTGAGAAAGAAAGGCCATTTCTCATCTCCAAGATTTCTTCTCTGCTTTTCAACTTCAAAGGAAACTCTTGTACGTTCATCTTCTCCCTGCTTCGTTTACAACCTCATTGGTTTGTATTTTCTCCTCCATTTTCTCTTTAATTCTTATTATTCTGAAAAGTTTCATTTCAAGATTATATATTGTTCAAAAAGAAACACAAATGTCATGCATTTTCTTAATTTGATTATTCTGTTCTGTTAATAATACATACTAAATAATCTTGAAGTTTCATTAATCTTTATGTTAATTTCTATTACCAGCTGTGTGATTAAATAAATGCCTTATTAGTCTTTTTCTTTCAAGAGTTTGAAACTTTCATAGAAAGCCTTGTTTTAATTCTTGGTGTGATTTTAGGACATATTGTTTTAATATATGAAAGTCTATTTATGGTTAATGCAGATCATGGCAAGCTTTTGCGATTTGCCAATAGACATATTGGAGGAGATTATGTTGTTGGTACCTGCGGATTCTGTGTTTCAGTTCAAATTTGTGAACAAGTTCTGTTATTCGCTGATCTCGGGTTTCATCAAGAACAAGGAATTTGTTTCCAAGCACCTCATCATGACCAAAAACCAGTCCTCTGTATCCTTATTTTATAGTCGCCTTTCCTCCATGTCGATCATAACTCAATCACATATCAATCATTGACTATAACCTATGATGATGATGATGATGGTGTTGAGGGTGATCAAAGTGATGATGATGATGATGCAAATTATCAAGTTATAACTGTCAAAGGATCTATTAGTTTACCTCTTATTCGTGATGAAAGGTGCGATGGAATCGGATTTATCACTGCGATGGACTCATTTTGCAAGTAAATAGTCTTGGGAAAATGGTGTTATGCAATCCTTGTTTGAAAGAATCCATGATTCTCCCAGAACCAAATAACACTACAATCAAAGGGCCTTATCCCAAGATAGGATTTGAAATTGATTCTATAAACAATGATTTCAAATGTGTTGCCATCTGGCTCGATGGACAAGATTGCACAGTTGAGGCATACACAGTTGGTTCTGATTCATGGAGAGAGCTCAACATTTCTCAAGACATAATATACTCTCTTATTGGTACCCAACTTAATGATGGAATATGTTGGAGAGGTGTTTGTTATTGGTTTGTGTGGTCTTACTCTTATGATGTTAGAATTATTTATTTGTGGACTAATATAATACCATAATTACAATCATTAATTATGTGCCTAATATTTCTCATACAACCATAATGGGATGGTTAACAACTATTAATTATTTAGAGGCACATGAGAGCACCCATATGACTATAATTGGCCCATTGAGTTATAGTCCACCATCAATTAGTCCTTATTAACCCAATAAGCTATATAACCCTTTAGGGTTAGATGGGTATGTGAAAAACATATATATATATTAAGGATGAAAAGTGTGTGTTAAGGATGATGGTTAGACATAAGTGGGTTTGCTCCACAATTGTCTCTTGATTACTCTTCACTCTCTACTTTTGTGTGTTTTGGACTTGGATATTGATCAATGGCTCAATATGATGGGATGAGCAATATGGGAGGTATGTTTTCTTAACCATTAATGCTCTAAATTTATTGCTTGGATCTTGGATAGTTGTAAGAGCATCATTGGATTAATATATTTGATTATAGTGATTACAATGCTCTTGTTTGAATATTCCTTTAACAATTGGTATCTAGAGCCAAAGCTATTAATTTTAGAGCTTAATATTTGTTGTGCTTAACCCATTTATTCAAAAAATAAATTTTCGGATTAATAACACATTTTTGGATTTATATGTTATTAATGGGTAATCTGAGATTAAAATTTTAGAATGAGTTTTTTTTAAAACTTTTGGACGGTTATTGCATGTTTGTATTGTAAGATTGCATTTTTTTGTTGAGTTCATTAATGGAGGAAAACCCATTTCGGGTTCATAGTACCTTGGCCATTATTTTGAATTTTTTGGATTAAATGGGTATTGGATTGTGATAGAGGGTTGAAAATGGAACAAAACCCCTCAAGCGGCGTCAAATTTGGTGGCCGGAGGTGGTTTATCCGGCCGGGTCACGAACCGGGTCGCGCCGATCCGAGTTGCAGACCCGCGGACCCGTTACAGAAACTTTTGGGTGACAGGGGTGGTAAAAACGACATGTCGTTTTGCCACTGTCGGGCAAACGACGTGTCGTTTCGCACATCAGAAAGCCCCCCTTTTTGCAGCAAACGACAAGTCGTTTGGGGTATCTGCTGCATGTCGTTTTCCACAAACGACATGTCGTTTTCAAAAAATGACATGTCGTACGGCACTATAAAAAAAAAAAAAAAAAAAAAAAGAGGAAAGGTGGAAGCGCGTGGGGGCGCGTGCACAGCCTATTTTGGGCCCTTTTTCACCATTTTGTTCCATTTTTAATTTTTCTATCATTTACTTGCACAATACTAATTCATGAATTTTATTCATATTTGGTCATTAATTTTTGTATTGTGGCATAAACTTTATTTATTTTTCTAACAATTAGTGCTTATTTTCTTACCTATCGTAAGATTAAGCATGGAATTGTTTGGTCATGAGGAACATTTAAATATTAACTTATTTAAATTTTGTAATCTCCTCCAAAATTTTATTAAGATCCTTATAAGTAATTAATTATCCTATCGGTAATAATTGCTTGCTAAGGATGCTTAATATGGTGAAGAAAATTTATTAAATATTATGAATCACAATTTATCTATCCTTTCGATAGTAAATTAATGTATTTGATTATAATATTTAATAGATTGTTCTTACTCGTGTATGAGTTCTACTTTATTTATTTGTCTAAGAACTCTAGCATACATGATGATCATTTGTTATTTTGCGATCATTTATTTATGAGAGAAAGAGCACAAATGACATGATTTTGTTATAACATGCATTTAATGGTTATTGCTCTTGTTTCTCATTCAGCTTTAAGCGCTCCAAGAAACTTCTGCCATGTTGACGCTAAATGGAACCAACCACAAGCGAGTGGGTTGAATCCCTCATGCTAAATTTGACTCTTATGAGAGTGGACTTGGCCTTGAGAATGGATGCACCGCCTAAACCCGTGATGATGCCCTTTGAAAAGGACAAGAAGTCCTATGAGGATTGGGAGCATTCCAATCGTTGTTGTTTGATGCTTATGAGGTATCACATGGATGAGTCCATTCGTGATAGTATTCCTCAAACTGAAAGTGCAAAAGATTTTCTTGCTGCCATTAAGGAAAAGTATAAGAAGTTCTCAAAGAATGAGAAAAATGAGTGCTTAACTTTGTTCCATCGCACTAACTATCTTTGATACGGGTGACATTAGAGCTCACATCGACAAGCTCATGGGTTGTTACCAGAAGCTTAAAGGGATGGGATTGGATCTTGGTGAGGATTACATGGTGTGGTTTGTAATGGAAACCATTCCTTCTCAATTTGATTCGATCAGATCAAGCTACAATGCTCAAAAGGAGCAGTGGACCATTGAGGAGATGACTGCTATTCTTGCCAAAGAAGAAGAGGACATGAAAAAGGGGAGAGCAAGAAGTATCTCCATGGTGACCAATCCAAACAATTCTCACAAGAGAAAGTTCACTCCCAACAACTCTAGTGACCAAAGGTTTCATAAGAAGAGAGCCACCAATCCTAAGGGAAATGGACAAGCAAGCTCTTCTTCAACTGGTCATAAGAATGAGTTCTTCAAAGGAAAGTGCAACTTTTGTCAATGCTTCGGGCATAAGAAAGCTGATTGCCGAAAGCTCAAAGCTCACTTAGAGAAGAAAGGTAATTGTCTTGTGATGGTTTGTTTGGAATCCAATATTATTGATGTACCCTCAAACACTTGGTGGTTAGATACTGGTGCTACAATTCATGTTACGAATTCTTTGCAGGCAGTGACAAGTCGAAGAAGGCCGAGTAGGTTGGAGGAGTATGTATACATGGGAGACGATACTAAAGTCAGAGTTGAATTTTTTGGGACTGTTAATCTGCAGCTGAATACTGGGCATTTTTTGGAGTTGCATGATGTTGCTTATTTACCCTCTATTAGGAGGAATTTGATCTCTGTATCTATTTTGGATAGACTAGGTTATAGTCTTCATTTTGGATCTGGAAAACTGACTTTGTATCGTGACTCTATGTTGATTGGAAATGGAACTTTGTGTGGAAACTTATATAAGCTTGAATTGCTTGATGTTGTTCCTGTTACTTCTCCCTCTTGTTCTTCTTCTTCTTCTCTTAATGCTGGTGTTGGTTCTACAACGTGCCGGATCGGATTTGAAATCTTCCATGCTTTGGCACAAACGTTTAGGCCATATTTCTAGAGATAGAATGGAGAGATTGGTGAAAGATGGTGTGCTTCAGGATCTTGATTTTTACGATTTCTTTGTGTTGATTGTATAAAAGGAAAGTTGATCGCCAAGGTTAGAAAGAGTAAGTCAGACAGGTCTGCAGATGTGTTAGAGCTTATTCATACTGATATTTGTGGGCCTTTTGTTCCACCTGCTATGGGTGGTTATAAATACTTTATCACCTTCATTGATGATTTTTCTCGATATGGTCATGTTGAGCTCATTCGTGAAAAATCTGAATCTTTAGATGCTTTCAAGATTTTCAAGACGAATGTTGAGCTTCAAAAGGGAAAGAAGATTAAAGCTGTCAATTCGGATAGAGGTGGAGAGTATTATGGGCGTTATGATGAGACTGGAAGGACCCCGGGCCTTTTGCCAAATACTTGCTGGAATGTGGTATTGATGCAAGATATACAATGCCAGGGACACCCCAACAAAATGGAATTGCTGAAAGAAGGAATCGCACACTTCTTGACATGGTACGTTGTATGTTGATTCATTCTAGCTTGCCAGAATTTTTATGGGGTGAGGCATTAAGGACTGCTGCTTATATCTTGAATCAAGTGCCTAGCAAGTCCGTCCCAAAGACACCATACGAATTGTGGTCAGGCAAGAAACCGAGCTTGCGTCATTTTCATGTTTGGGGATGTAAAGCTGAAGTAAGGCCCTATAACCCACAATCTAAGAAGCTTGATCCGAAGACTATCAGTGGCTATTTTGTAGGCTACACTATTGGTTCGAGGGGTTCTAGATTCTATTGTCCTTCTCACACCACCAGGGTGATAGAATCAGATAGAGCTATCTATTTTGAAGATGAATTTGGTTCAAGTCAAGGGCCAAGAGAAATTGTGTTCAGGGAAGAACGTATTTATGTCCCTGTACCTGTTGCTTCCGCTTCCGCTCCTACTATTGATCCTGTGATTGAACAAATTCCAACAGAAGCTCATGATGAACCTCAGAATCATATGCAAGATGAAAATCCTGATATTGAGGGTGGTGAAGTTGTATTGAGAAGATCTGAGAGAGCTCGCAAACCTGCTATTCATGATGACTACCTTGTCTATTTGCAAGAACATGATTATGTTGTGGGAGACGCTTCTGAACCAGTTACTTATCAAGAAGCCATGAGAAGTCCTCAATCTAAGTTATGGTTGAATGCAATGACAGATGAGTCAAGTTCCATGTCGCGAAACAAAGTATGGAACTTAGTTGTTCTACCGAAAGGTTGCAGACCCATTGGGTGCAAATGGGTTTACAAGATCAAATATGATTCAAGTGGGCAACCAGTAAAGTATAAGGCTAGACTTGTTGCTAAAGGATATAGCCAGAGAGAAGGTATTGATTACAAAGAAACATTCTCACCTGTCTCCACCAAAGATTCTTTACGAATCATCATGGCTATGGTTGCTCATTTTGATTTGGAACTTGAACAAATGGATGTGAAAACTGCCTTTCTAAATGGAGATTTGTATGAAGACATCTACATGACTCAACTTTGTTGGTTTTGAGGAGCACGGCAAGGAGCATATGGTTTGCGAAGCTCAATAAGTCTATTTATGGACTTAAACAAGCATCGACAACGGTGGTATCTCAAGTTTGATGCGGTTGTCACTTGCAAATGGTTTCATGGAAAACAAAGTTGATCAATGTATATATATGAAGGTCGGTGGGAGCGACTTCATCTTCACAGTGCTTGTATGTTGATGATATTTTGCTTGCTTCTAATGATAAAAATCGTTGTACGAGACAAAGCAATTGTTATACGACCATTTTGATATGAAAGACCTTGGTGAGGCTTCATATGTACTTGGGATACGAGATCCTCGGGATAGATCTAAAGGTATTCTTCGATTGTCTCAGAGAACTTACATTGATCGGATTTTGAAAAGATTCAATATGCATACTTGTTCACCTGGAAAGGCACCAATAGTGAAAGGTGACAAATTCTCAAAGGGCCAATGTCCACAAAATGACAAAGAGAGAGATGAAATGAAAGTGGTTCCTTATGCGTCAGTAGTGGGTAGCCTGATGTACGCTCAAGTATGCACACGCCCTGATATTGCTTTTGTTGTTGGCGTGTTGGGTAGATACTTGAGTGATCCTGGACTTAGCCATTGGAAAGCGGCTAAGAAGGTCATGCGGTATCTTCAGGGTACCAAGGATCATATGTTGACTTATCGGCGAGCTGACACTCTTGATATAGTTGGGTTTAGTGACGCGCGATTATGCGAGGATGCGTGGATGATAAGAAATCGCATCGGGCTACATTTTCATGATGGGTTGGAGGAGGCTGTTTCGTGGAAAAGTGTCAAACAGACACTCACAGCATCCTCAACAATGGAGGCAGAGTATATGGCGTGTTATGAGGCTACTTGTCAGGCAATATGGCTGCGGAACTTCATTTCAGCATTGGGTGTTATGGACTCTATCTCGAGGCTGCTGAAATTGTATTGTGATAATTCCGCAGCAGTAGCTTTCTCTAGAAATGTTAGAAGTACTTCTCGTTCTAAACACATTGACATAAAGTATTATTTTGTTAAAGAGAAAGTTACAGAGTCTCTTATTTCCATTGAATACACGCCCGATCGGCATGTTAGCAGACCCACTAACGAAAGGCTTACCCATATGTGTATTTTTAGAGCATGTTGCTCGAATGGGATTGTTAGGAGCCTAGCTTGTTGAGCTCAGTGGGAGTTTTATTATTATGTATCGGACATGCTAGTATCTTGTATGGAATGCTTATGATTAATGTTTTGAACATGCATAATGATATTGTAGTCACTTCTAGTTATTGTTGACATATGTGTGCATATATGTGTTATTCATCGAAGTGACAGGTACAAAAGGAGATGAATGCGCATAGTCTCAATTTTGTTGTACCTCATGCATGTTTGGTTTGATTGTTAATGATTGTTATTGAATTAAAATGTCTTTGAGGTCAATTCATACATAATATATGTATCCCGTCGATATGATATTATGTACGTTTTTTTAATTGGTTACCTTATGTGTGGTAGACAATGTTATGGTGATTGATTATATTGTCCAAGTGGGAGAATGTTAGAATTATTTATTTGTGGACTAATATAATACCATAATTACAATCATTAATTATGTGCCTAATATTTCTCATACAACCATAATGGGATGGTTAACAACTATTAATTATTTAGAGGCACATGAGAGCACCCATATGACTATAATTGGCCCATTGAGTTATAGTCCACCATCAATTAGTCCTTATTAACCCAATAAGCTATATAACCCTTTAGGGTTAGATGGGTATGTGAAAAACATATATATATATATTAACGATGAAAAGTGTGTGTTAAGGATGATGGTTAGACATAAGTGGGTTTGCTCCACAATTGTCTCTTGATTACTCTTCACTCTCTACTTTTGTGTGTTTTGGACTTGGATATTGATCAATGGCTCAATATGATGGGATGAGCAATATGGGAGGTATGTTTTCTTAACCATTAATGCTCTAAATTTATTGCTTGGATCTTGGATAGTTGTAAGAGCATCATTGGATTAATATATTTGATTATAGTGATTACAATGCTCTTGTTTGAATATTCCTTTAACATATGATGCATGTGAAAACATTCTGACTTTTAATATGAATGATGAGGAAGTTGAGCTCATAGCTTTGCCAAGTTTTGATGAACCTTTGGTTCCTGATTATTTGCCTCACCTGTCAGTATGGAAAGATTCAGTTGTAATGTGTTGGAGATTCAATGGCAACATTCTTCATATCTCCACCATGGATGGTACCAAAGTTGTTAAGGTACCATTAGAGAATTGTTTTCGAGTGTTACCATTTTCGAAAAATGATGATATTCTAATCAAAGTTTGGAAAGATTGTAGGGTTGAACCACAGTTGGTGTCTTGCAACCTTCGTAGAGGAATGTTAAGAGAACTTGTTTATGTTTTAGAACTAGATAGAAACATATTTGCTTTTTTGGGTTGTTTCTATGTCAAGAGTTTGGTTTCTATTAGGAGAGGAGGTGAAGTTTAATCCAAATACAGACTTTGAGTTGATTAAAAATGGTGGTAATGTAATGATTCACTTTATTTGTTTATTAAAGATTTATATCTCAATGTAAAGTTCTGTGACCAAGTACATAATAAAAGATTAATATCTCAATGTAAAGTTTTGTGTTTGTGACTCTATTTTTCATTACAATTTTTTTACTCATCTGTCTATGTTATATAGATGACACTAAAACACAATTACAAAATTCTTGTTCAAAGTTTGTATGCGGTATTCATTCAAAGTAGGGGTGTTCGCGGTGCGGTTTTTGATCATTTTTTCAAACCAACCCGCACGTGCGGTTTTTCCAAATTCCCAAACCGCACCCGCACCGCAAAACTAAAAACCCGCAAAAACCGCACCGCAAAAAATACTGCGGTGCGGTGCGGTTTTTGTGGTTTATGCGGTTTGGACTATCACTAAATAATTAAATTATCACAAATACAACAAATTTTGAGCAAAACTTGTCAAAATACCATAAGGCTTGAATATAAATATATAAAAAAAAAATAAGTGTCAACGATATAATAATTAGTGGACTTTGAGTTGAACATTCACATATTGGACCTAAATAAATATAAAAATTTATATTTTTATAATGTGCGGTGCGGTGCGGTTTGAACCGCATATTAACAATTTAAAACTGCAAGCCGCACCGCACCGCGCGGTTTAGGAAAAGTTCAAACC
Source organism: Cannabis sativa (assembly GCF_029168945.1). Taxonomy (NCBI): domain Eukaryota; kingdom Viridiplantae; phylum Streptophyta; class Magnoliopsida; order Rosales; family Cannabaceae; genus Cannabis; species Cannabis sativa. The sequence goes on along the minus strand of NW_026870038.1, from coordinate 95,328 downwards.
GTGACCGCACCGCAAAGAATTTCAAACCGCATTTTTTTTGCGGTGTGGTGCGGTACGGGCGGTTTAAGCAATTTGGGCGGTTTGATGAACACCCCTAATTCAAAGTACAGATAAACTCATAGTACAACAAATATATACCAACAAACACTCTTATCATACAATTCTAGAAAATTGCAAGTGTAAGTCATGTTTATAAAATTGTTTGAGGTTTCAAAGACAAATTTGACCAATTGGATCATACAGTTTCTCTTTCTCACTCATCCATTTAGACTACCACTGGTTACTTCAATTAATTGAGTTTATGAGAGTGTTATATATCCAAGATATTTGATCCTCACATTTTTTTTAAAAAAAAATTATAACCGATTTTATGAGGTATTATGTATTATGAACTATTTTATTGTGGAACTAGTTTTGTTTTTAATTTATATTTCAGTGTTTTAGGAACTCATTTCTTCTTTATTTTTAATTGTAATCGGTTTGAGTTATTGCATGTTACTTGTTTGTATTCATTATGTTATATAACCAGTTTTATTTTAGTTATAACCGGTTTGAGTTATTTCGTGTTATTTATTTTTATTCATTATAATTCTGTTTTGGAACCGGTTATACTTTAATTATAACAGGTTTGATTTATTTTATGTTATTTGTATTTATTTATTATGTTACATAACCGGTTATATTTCAATTATAACCACTTTGAGTTATTAATTTTTATTCATATAACCGGTTATATGTTTAGTTATATATGAGACATTTACTTTGGTGACTTTTCCAACGACGTTGACTTTTTCGGCGACGTTGACTTTTCCGTTGACTTTTCGGCGGCTTTTCCGACGAATTTTTCGGCGACCGTGATTTTCCGGTGACTTCTCCGGTGTCGGTGACTTTTCCGGTGCCGACGACTTTTCCGGCAAAACTTATTGTTGTTTTACAAATATGGAATTTCTATTTTTTTTTACAAAAATATGGCATAAAAAAAACCCATATAAATGTCAAAAAATCAAAAAACCCATAATCCTATGGTGTTATTGATTTATGCCATAAAAAAGTAAACCATACATACCCTCAATTCCATTCCTCTAAAAAAAAAGAAGGAGAAATTAGACTCTATACCCTTTTTATATTGTTCTCTTTCATTTTTACTCTCTTTTTTAAAACCTATCATTTTTACCTCTTTTTCTAAACACTTTACCGATTTTTACCCCTATCACATCAATATACTTTCCATGTGACTCCCTTATATCAGGGTATTTTGGGTACAATACATATAAAAAGAGGTATGTTTCAATTAAATATAAAATTAGAGGTAGTTTTGGTTAATTGATAAATAAAAGAGGTATTTCACAATATAATAATAAAACCCAATTTATTGTACCAATACACTCTATACCCTTTTTATATTGTCCTCTTTCATTTTTACTCTCTTTTTTAAAGTCTATCATTTTTACCTCTTTTTTTAATCATTGTACCAATTTTTCTCCTGTCACTTCAAGATACTCTCCATGTGACTCTCTTATGTCAGGGTATTTTGGGTACAATACATATAAAAAGAGGTATATTTCAAATAAATATAAAATTAGAGGCAAATTTAGTTAATTGATTAATAAAAGATGTATTTTTCAACTTATCCCTTTTATATTTTTATAAAAAGAATATGGGCTTTCAGCAAAATGAGCCCAAAAATAGAGGACTAGGCAGGCCCGTGTAAAGCCCAATAAGAAATATATATGATAATGTGGATTTCTGCAACCATGGCCGTCGGGTACCTCTTCTCTATTTCTTTCCTCTACTGTATGCTTCATTCATGTACTTCTGAATCATGGATTTCTGTATGTTTATTTCTTTCTTTCTTTTCTATTTTCATAACATGCACGTGATCTGATTTTTCAGGAAGAACAAGAGGATTTCCAAGGGTAAGAAGGGACGCAAGAAGAAGGCGTAAGTCAATTTTCAACTTTTATCTTTTATTCAGATTTGATACTGTACCTCATCCAAAAAGGTAATCCATAGGCTATCAGTGTGTTAAGTTTTCTTGTTTTGTCATATTTAACTTTATTTACATTTTTGTTTTATAATAGGAGTTCTCGAATTGGGTGTTTAGTTTTAGTGGTATGCAAAATTTTGATGGTGGTTTGTGAGTGATTTTGCTGGATGTTATGTTATGGAACTGATTTTGTTAGACCACACTCTACACTAATATAAATGTTGTCATAATGTGAAATAACATTGAGATGAACTGATTTTCTTAGTTCTTTATATGGTGGTAACAGTTTTTTTCTTGTTTGTTTTGTTTGTATCATACGATCCTCCTGGCAGTGAACATGTCAGCATATGATAATGTGGTTGTTGGGAAGCTGAAGCTCAAGGGAAAGGCTCTCGATGTTAAGGCTGGCGGTATGAAGAAAAAGAAGAAACTTAAGAAGCTTCTTCAAGATCAAAACTCTGTAATCAAACAAGATGATCTTTCAACTGCTGGTATGATACCTTGTCTTTACTTTTCTTTCTTCTTCTTGTTGTTGTTCAAAGCTGTTATTTCCCTACTTTTCTATGTTCAACACTTGAAATTGATCGCAGAAATCGTTTTACATGAATTAAAAATCGTTTAATCGGCCTATGCTATGCCCTATAACCTGTTGAAGCTGTGAAAACACTTTTTTTCTTGCTATAAATTTTTATAGCTATTTGGATATTTATCATATTATGAATTATGTAGGTGGTCGAAGTGGCATTCTTGAGGAGGATGAAATCAATGATAGCGATGGCAGCAACAACAACAACAAATCGAGCGAAGAAGGAAAGAGTGGCAGTTCTTATGATCAGAATATGACAGCTGCTGAGAAAAGATACATAGAACAAAGAGAGAGAATCGATAACCAGAGATTGGCGAAGACTGCTAACAAGTCTCACCGTGATAGGATTCAGGATTTCAATCAGTATCTTGCTAACATGAGTGAACATTATGACATCCCTAAAGTTGGTCCAGGTTAATCAACCCAAGCCCCAATGAAGCCTATCATCCATGTCAGGAGTCTTTGTTTAGCAACAAAACTTTTCAGGGCTTGATTATGTGTCTTTTTTCTTCTCTTGTGTTCTGTTCTGTTATGGGACTCAAAATCTTTGTTTACTGTTCTATTGTAAGATTTGTTAGGTGGCCAAGTACACTTGTGTAACTGTACCAAAACTCTATTCAAACTTGTATTATATAATCTGCTAGAAAACTCGTAAGAGACTTTAATGATAATGACTTCATGGAAACAGGTTTTATCTTACTTCAAATTGCCAAACTTTATTACATTCTTCCTTCAACTCACTTCAGCTCATTGCATTTGCAACTATAAAAAACTTGTTCCATTATCTAATATCAGTTCAATGAGAAACAAAAGCCAGAGACTGACTTATAATTAAGCCAATTGTAATAATAATAATAATTATAACACTAATCAAAATGAGAAGCTATACATGTAATCTAGTATATGGTGTAGTTCTCAGCTCCAACCCTAGGAAGATGAGCTTATAGATACTCCTTACATCTGGAAGAATGGCTACCACTGTTTTGAACTGCTTGTGCAAATTGATATCTGACCACTGAGCTTGTTGCTCAATCCAGCACGAACGACCACCTTGTAGTTCCTCCCAAAAGAAAATTGAGATTGCAAATCAGCCCCCAATGCCAAGTCCCCTTTCCATTTCACCAAAGACAAACCAATCGGCAATTGGTCTTGGCTGATGGGAAAATTTGCCTCCTCAGATTCACTTTTAAATTCGCTCCATAAGTTGAGTCACTTTGTGATCATACTCCTCCATATATACATTTGTCTGTCCTTTGCTCAATTTAGCAATCTAGAAATTCCTGAGAGCTTTAAATTGTCGAAGCTGATCATACTCATCTTTTTCGCCATCATCAGAATCAGAATCACCAATATCTCCACCTTAATCAGTTGACAATTTTAGAAGAGCACGAGATTGCAACAACCATGACAACAAGTATAGAAGGGGAGGTGAACAAGAGTGAAAACTAAAGAGCTTCCGGTGATCCACTGACACCGTTGTTAATAGAGAGGTTACAGACAATATCTTCATAAAATGACTCAAAACAACAACTGAGATTGCAAGCTTGACCGTTAGAATGGTTCTCAGCAATAGATATAAGATTCATCAAACTTGAACTCATAATTCGAAAATTATTGACAGCTCGTTCAATGCTCTGCTAGACAATTTGAGACCGCTAAGCAACAAACAATTCATAGTTCAAAGGTGTGCAAGATGCAGGGCCATGCCAGCCTTGGGACTATTAGGCCTTAAAAAAAAATATATATATATGTATTTTCAAAAATTTTATGTTTTTTTTTTAAAATTTTGGTCCCCTAGGTTGGTGAGCCTTAAGTCGATGCTTAGCCCGCCTTAGCTCAGGCTCGACCCTTGCTAGATGGTCCATCAAGTGGAAAGGATCCAACATGAGTGAAGGTAACAATAACACTTCTCCAAATTAGAAGGACCAATAGCATAAGTGATTGATCTTAACAATGAAAAATCTTTAAGATCTCTGCTTTGAGTGTCCAACCTATCCACATAGAGAACTATATCAGGTAAGCATTTCTTTGTGACATTCTTTACTAAAGACAAGATTTTTTGCTTAGTGCTTTGTTCCATTGCAGCTACCTGAAGTATCAAAAGCCCTAATCTTGACACCATCCACTGTTCAGACAATTTCTTTCACACTAGTTGTGGAGGGTCTAAATGCATAAATTGGGATCTTCTCCAAAAAATGGAGTTTATGGTGGCACTCTTGCCAACACATGTTTTCCCAATAACAAATGTGTTTAAGGAAAACTCCAAAACATCATTCCCCTCTATTCAAGTTGGAAAGCCTTAGCCTTTGCATTTTCCAAGCTAAATTCTTGGCCAGCTTGCCTTCCCGAAATAAGCGCCAACCTTAAAGAACCTTCCTTGCTATCGAATCTTCAATCGAGCCACCTACTATCTTAACTAGTCTTAAGTACTTCACCCTTAATTGTTGAAACTTGTTTGTCCACTCTCTTTTTCTCTTCCTCACTTAAGCTCTTCTCTCAGTCTCCTCCATCTGAATTAGTTATAGTGATATTACCATTGTCATTGCCATTGCCACTACCAGAGGAAGCACATATAGTCTCATTTTCAGTATTATCAGTTTTTCATCTTTTGTTAAATTAGAGACTATTTTCAATCCCTTCTTCATCATCATTACCACCATTCTCAACAAAGACTCATATTCTCCATAATAGAGCAGAACACAAGAGAAGGAAAAAGACACATAATCAAGCCATGAGAAGTGTTGTTGCTAAACAAAGACTCTTGATATAGGCTCCATTCAGGCTTGGGTTGATTAACCTAGACCAACTTTAGGGATGTCATAATGCTTTGCTCACTCATGTTAGCAAGATACTGATTGAAATCCTGAATGCTATCACGATGAGATTTGTTAGCAGTCTTCGCCAATCTCTGGTTATCGATTCTCTCTCTTTGTTCTATGTATCTTTTCTCAGCAGCTGGCATATTCTGATCATAAGAACTGCCACTCTTTCCTTCTTCACTCGATTTGTTGTTGTTGTTGTTGTTGCTGCCATCGCTATCATTGATTTCATCCTCCTCAAGAATGCCACTTCCACCACCTACATAATTCATAATATGATAAATATCCAAATAGCTATAAAAATTTATAGCAAGAAAGAAAGTGTTTTCACAGCTTCAACAGGTTATAGGGCATAGCATAGGCCGATTAAACGATTTTTAATTCATGTAAAACGATTTCTGCGATCAATTTCAAGTGTTGAACATAGAAAAATAGGGAAATAACAACCTTGAACAACAACAAGAAGAAGAAAGAAAAGTAAAGACAAGGTATCATACCAGCAGTTGAAAGATCATCTTGTTTGATTACAGAGTTTTGATCTTGAAGAAGCTTCTTATGTTTCTTCTTTTTCTTCATACCGCCAGCCTTAACATCGAGAGCCTTTCCCTTGAGCTTCAGCTTCCCAACAACCACATTATCATATGCTGACATGTTCACTGCCAGGAGGATCGTATGATACAAACAAAACAAACAAGAAAAAAACTGTTACCACCATATAAAGAACTAAGAAAATCAGTTCATTTCAATGTTATTTCACATAATCACAACATTTATATTATATATTAGTGTAGAGTGTGGTCTAACAAAATCAGTTCCATAACATAACATCCAGCAAAATCACTCACAAACCACCATCAAAATTTCGCATACTACTAAACCTAAACACCCAATTCGAGAACTCCTATTATTAAACAAAAATGTAAATAAAGTTAAATATGACAAAACAAGAAAACTTAACACACTGATAGCCTATGGATTACCTTTTTGGAGAGGTACAATATAAGAAGTTACAATTTTTGCCTACACCCATATAATCTATAGTTAGAAGCATAATCAATAAGATTATGAAACTTAGTTCGATGATTTATAAAAAGAAAATTGGTCACACAAGTCAAATTTGTCAAACTAACAATGTGAAAAACTAAAATTTACAAAATAACTTCACTTAATTTACTCTATGCGACCATGATGCTTCCTAAGAATAAGAGATAAAGAGCTAAGAGAGAGCCAAAAAAAGATCTTTCGTGCATAATCCTGCATAATCTCGAATGTTATCAGTTCGAGTATTTAGACCAAATAATACAATGTGAAGGGCTCAAACGAAAGTTACCAGTTTGACATGACGAACAGCAACTCTCCGATGATTCGCTTCTTTTAGAGCTTCAATGGACTTAAAATTACCATCCAAACATTCTTCATGCATAATCATTAACTCCTCAGCTACCTATAACCCACAAAAGCTGAAAATATGAGTATTAACACTGAATAATTTAAAAACATGTATGCGTTTAGAAAGTCAAAATGTAATTCGATTTGGATACATTCGATTTTGATGTAATTGGAGGTAATTTCATAATTTATTTGTCTGATCATGTAATTATACTATAACAATATAATTAGAGGTCATTAAAGAGTTCTAATTACACTCTTCAATTCTAATGGCCTTCTATGAGAATCCAGTGTAAATACAATGTGTAATTACTAAAATCTTTTCATTTTATATATAGATTACTATAAGATATTAAGAATTCATATGCAATTATCATCTCATATTTTAAAGTGTGTTTGGAAATCACAGTATAATTAGATTTGGATGTAATTAAATGTAATTATACAATTTGACATGTTTGTCTAATCATTTTATTTCATTATAACTGTATAATTATTAAAAAAAATCATTTTAAACACTCACTACTAAAAAATATTATTTTCTCACTAATTATTTTGTCAAGAATTCATATCCAAACACACATAGTGTAATTACTTAAACTCACTAATTAGGACGGTGAGGATGATGATAGTGATAGCGATGATGAAGAACAAGATGTTGGTGTGGGTGATTCATCGAAAATGGCAATTACGGTTAGCTCAACGAGGACCTTAGAAAATCATGGGTCAGAGGATATGCAAGTAGATGATGAGCCCAAAGCCACACCCTCACTTACAAACGCTGCAGTCGAAGATGACGAATGGGTAGTGGTCGGGCCAAAACGGGGTAAGGGAAAAAGAAACTAGGTTGGTTTGTTGAATGAATCTAAAGGGTGATATATATTTATACAAGTTATTCTTTTCTTTTTCCAATGGAAATGAAGGTTTAGTTTCATAGTCCTACTCTATTTATAGAGCTAGTGCATTATTTAAATAGCTTTTTGTATAAAAAAATTTTGTACCTGGTGATCAGTTTTGGTTCTCAATTTTTGTGTCTGGTTTATTGACTTTTCAAAAAACCCTTCATTCTTTAGTAATTTTAATTCGAATATGGACATGAAAGAAATGTATAAAGTAAGGAGCAACATTCTTAGTTTGAAATGATTTACAATGTAATTGATACAACACTTATCATTAGTAATACTCACCAATGACAAAATTGTGTTAGAACTATTTTGATCTTGTCCTTTGTAAAAGTTACTAATTACAAATAAGATTTTGAACTTAATTTTAAATATTTTTCAATTTTAAGACGAATAAATATAAAAAAAAAATATAATTAATTTTATTATAACACTTTTATACGAGGTTATTATTAACTTTTATTTTACAAAAATATTAATTCAAGTATTATTTTAAAAAATAAAAGTACAATTAGTAATTTTTATAAAATATAAAATTTAAAATAGTATTTTAATAAGAAAATCACATTTTGCATTAGATAAGAGAAATAAATGAACAAGGGAAAACTAATACTACTTTAGTATTGGGTTTCAATCGAAACCCAATGCTATATGAAAAGTATAGTCAAGCAAAATCCTCAAGTGGGTTTAGGAATAAACTTTAAAAGAAAGGACTTCTTAACTTAAAAAAAATATTAGGTAGTTCTGATAATGGCTGCAAAACTCACTCTCTCCCCTCACCTGCCTACTGTTCTATTCTAATCACATTATGATTCTTCTAGCAGAATAACCAAGCTCATCTCAGACATTGGACCACATCTTACAAGAATATGAAAGTAATCCATACTTCTTTCTCATCACTAACTTGTGTTGTGTTGTATTGGCTTGATCCTTTGATATGATGGATGTGTGTGTAACTTCCCTAATTAAAACACACATTCCAGCTATACATAGGAAGATAGAACAACAACCTGCTACCAACATTGCAACTACCCGAACAAGCCTCCAGGCAGCCGACAACGAACAAACAAAGCTATTGCTATCATGAGACTCCTGTATTATCAAGTAGTGAAAAAAGACTGTGAGAGGTAGTTTGCAGATTATGATAAAGCCGCAACGAAACATGAAATAAAACAAGTTTACCGCACAGGAAGCCAATTTGATCTACTCGAGTGTTCATGAGATGCTTTTTTCTCTTTCTCTTCCTCACCACGAGAAACAACAAGCCGTTGAAACTGTTCTGATAACTCCTGATAAGAATGGATTGCTGTTGGCTGCACTTGTTTAATAGAATCCTTCAAATGTTGCATCTTAATCTCTGAAGCATCAAGATTCTCCTGGCAGCATGAATTACAAAGAAACAGTAAAATTAAAAACTTAACAAATATAACTCAAAGGAAAGAATGGAATATAATCATCTAAACAACCTCCATAGCTTTTAAAGCAGCCTCCCTGCAGATAAATGATATGTCAGCCCCAGTAAAGCCTTCAGTGAGAAAAGCAAGATCCTTAAAGCTCACATCCGAACAACATGGACTTCTTCTTAAATGGATGCGGAATATCTCTTCTCGGTCAATCTCATTTGGAAGCCCCACATATAGCAGCCGGTCAAAACGTCCTGTCCCAAACATTTATTGATCACTAGTTTTATTATCTTTGTGGGGATAGAAATAGTGCAAGAAAAACAGCAGTGTCGAGAGAGAGGATAACCTGGTCTGAGGAGGGCAGAGTCAATCTTGTCAGGCCTATTAGTAGCAGCAATAACAGTAACATCAAGTCTTTGGTGCAAACCTGAAGCCAACAAAGTTTATCTGTAAACTAAATAGCAAACTCAGTGTAGATTAAACATATCAGAAACCAGAGATTCACTACTAACCATCCAATTCTACAAGGAGTTGACTCATAACCCTATCTGACACCGAAACCCCATCATTATCCTTTCCCCGAACACCAGCAAGACCATCAATTTCATCAAAGAAAATGATGGATGGGGCATTGGCCCTCGCCTTCGCAAACAGAGTTTTCACAGCCTTCTCAGATTCACCAACCCACTTGCTAAAAAGTTCTGGACCTTTAACAGCAAGAAAGTTCAATCCTGCTTCAGAAGCTACGGCACGTGCCATGAGAGTTTTACTGCATCCAGGAGGACCAAACATCAATATTCCTGATGGTGGACGAATCCCTATCCGTATAAAAGCATCCTTGTGCTTTTGAGGCCACTCTACAGCTTCCATTAATTGAGACTTAACCTCACTTTGACCTCCAACATCTTCCCACCGAACCTTAGGAAGCTCAAGTATTACCTAGAAGTTCAACAAACTGCAATATTATCAAAACTTTTGGCTTTATGACAATTTTAAAGGCTACACAATTATCATTTTTAGAGAGATTTGATTTGCAAATTACACACTGAGGACAGTAATACTGTATTCTTTAAATATAAGTAAGATAGTAACAATTCAGAACAAGATTTTCTTTTCTTTTCTTAAACTATGATAACATAAAAAATCTTAATGTTAATTTAAAGTGTAAGATCTAATTGTACCTCTCTCATGGCACTGGGTCTAACTTTCATTTTAGCCTTCATAAAATCTTCAAAACCCACTTTTAACATACATTCTTCTTTAATGCCATCACCAACATCATGTATGTTATCATCCCTTGAAAATGAAATAGATGAAGATGCATAATATGAGTAATCCCTAGACATGTCCCTTGTATCTTTTAAGGAATCGGATTCTGCTACATTATCAGAATCATCATGGTGAATAGATGTTCCATGCACGTTATCACAGGTGCTTACTACATTGGCATAGCGTCTAAGGCAAACCAAAGCTGCCTCATTGCAAAGGGTAGCTAGATCAGCACCTACAAAACCATGAGTAGATATAGCAAGGTTCTGAACTTGGATATCTGAAAGTGAATGCTCCATTTCACTTAGAAGACAAAGCAAGATATCCAACCGTTGTTTTGGAGATGGAACACCTGCATTAATTTTAAGAAGAAAATAAAACAGAAACAATTAGGTGGGGAGAAAGTAAAGATATTCACTGGTAAAAGACAAGAAGTAATGACCATGGTAGATTGTCTAATTTAGTAACAATATGTAGAATACTTTTTTACATGGTGTGAACTCCTTGATGATTTTGTAATGTCAAAGATTCAGAAAGCTCAATTGGGAAATAATTTATTTATGAGCTTCTAATGTTCCACCTATTATGAATTAATGATTGTGTCACTTTTCATGATCCTTGACTTAGTTAGATTGATAATCAACTAATAAACGTCTTGTTTCTTGAGGGGGGAGAGAGAGAGCAATGTAACACGGAAAATCTACTGCTAATAAAATAAAGACTATGAATCACCTATCTCTATTTCTCTGTCAAGTCTTCCAGGCCGTCTAAGTGCAGCTTCGATACTATCAGGCCTATTGGTAGCAGCAATTACAAGGATCCCTTCATCTCTACTGACCCCGTCCATCAAATTCAACAACGTAGCAACCATTCTTTGTGAGAGTTCCTCTCCACCATCTTTTCTCGCAGGTGCTATGGCATCCAACTCATCAATGAATACCTGTAAACAAAACCAATTATAGTAATCATTTTACCGATAGTTAACAAACAAGAAATGATAAATTTTGTTCAGCGATTTTTGTCAAGTCTAACCACAGCTGGTGCAGCTTGACGGGCTGACTCAAAAACTTCATGCAAAGCTTGCTCGCTTTCTCCATAATACTGACCAACAATCTCAGGTCCATTAATAGAGAAGAGATTGACACCAGCATCACGGATGCAAAGTTGAGCCAAAGAAGACTTTCCAGTACCCGGGGGACCGTGAAGAAGCACTCCTTTTGTAGTTCGTAAACCAAAACTGAGTAGTTACATCAATGATCAATACTCAAATGTCAAATACAAAAATACAAAAATGCATTTAGGAGAAGAGAAAAACAATAAATTGATAACATACTACAGGACAGAATTAGCTAATATATCTTCAAGATGAAAAGATAATATATTTACCATAAAAAACTGCTGATTAGTTTTCATAAGGACAGAAGTAGTGAATGCAAAATATGAAGATTTAAAACACTTGAAGTACAAAAGTGTACATTTATTTGAACATGAAAGTTCAATAAATCTGACATTTATAATGTTACATTCTCTGTAATGCTTGAATGATTGTACAAGAACTGTCGCGAAGCTATTACATTTCAATAAATATAACCACTTTTATTGTTTTTATTTAACTTTTCTATGTGTTGTAAATTTGATTCCATTCCATTCTTATTGTTATTCTCATTCTCATTCCTATTCTTATTCCTATGTTTTCATTCCTTTAACCAAACACCACCTTAATATTTTGATGATGATGTAATCTTAGAGATTGACAAATTTTGACCCTACTTGTTTTACATGACAGTGTTTTGCTTATAATTGAATAGTTTAGAATATATGCCCAGGATTCCAAACTTCTAGTATTACCATGTGCTCAGTACTCTGTTGGGACCTTATTTTTAGCATCCTAAACTATCCAGAATTTCCCGAAAATGTGTACGAACAGGACTGTATGGAATAATACTAGTTCAGCTCTGTAGCCATTCCCTATAAAACTATACCACACAGACTCAAGTTAGAATAGCATAAACATACCTAGATAGAACGTTTGCTGATGAGGAAACAATGATATCCTTTAAAATTGCGTATTCGTTCGATAATCCACCCAATTGTGACTTCCTATCTCCCACATCAGTTTTGACAATTGTAGGTTCAAATTCTATTGTAGTAATTTGTCTTTCAAGGGCTTTCGGTGCCAGTTCTGATGGTAAAGAAAAGCATATTTTTGTCTCACACTTCACTATAAAGGCATCATTGGAATATTTGACAGAGTTAGAAGCTTCATCTTGGAGACCATCACTCTTATATGTTATATAGAAGTTATCCTTATCTAATAACATTCTAGCAGCAACTACTCGGAAGCTACATAGCTGTGAAATAATTGGCATGGTCACAAGATTTCCTCGAAGTAAACATCTAGAAGACAACCAAGTACTAGCACGTGTTTCAAGAATCCTTCTAACATGTTCATCCCCTAAGAACTTCGTAATGTCATATGAATCATCAAACACAGCCTTTAGGTTATCTAACTTTGTTGTAGAATCCTTATATGTAGATGAGGACGACGACTGCTTAATATTCGAAGAGCTCAACTTTAACTGGTTCCTTGGTGTCTTAGGAGATCCAACAACTCCATTTCCCATATGATCATAAGGTGTTTCACCTGAATTTGTGTTCCTTGCCACCATATTCTTAGGGTGCACCAGCTCTAGAAATAATTCATTGCATTCGGGTATATGACTTTGTACAGGATATATAAATACAATGGCTCCTAATGAAGGATTCCCCATTGTGTTTGAAAGGCTTGAAGATAGCTTGATTTCATTCTTTGCAACCTGAAATGAACATTTTCAAGAATCCCAAAGAGGTAGAACATTATTAAAAGGTCAGTCAATTTGAGTACCTAGGCAAACATTACAAACCTTTGTGACCCTTAGTATCTATTGTGATATAAATAACAGAATTATATAAGAAATAGTAAAAGGGGATCATTGCTCAAACCTTACTGGATGAACGAATAGTTGCAAGAGCAAAATAGTTTCCTGCTTCACCAGTACATTGATCAGCTAAATCACTACCAAATTTATTTGCTAAGGAGCTAAGAGGAAAGCTGCGTGAAAATTTACTATTGGAAGGACATGACACCTGCAAAAAGACAATTATTTAAGTATCATTCCATCTTCATCAGTTTCATTGAATTGTATGATGATTACCGATACTTTAGAGTCTGCTTTGAATGAAGAGGCAAGTATGGAGGAGTGAGAAAGCCAAATTTGGGATCCTGGAGAAGCATTATGTTCAATATCAGCGATCCTACCAATGAAAGCGTGTTTTGCTATGAGATTAGGATATTTGATAGAAGCTTCTTGGAGAATGGTGATGAGATAGTCGTCATTGGTTTCAAAATCAAGAGTTGAGGAAGGTGTTTGAGGAGATGAATTCCGATCAGGGGCTGAGATCCTTGATGGGGTCTTGGATTGCTTCTTATTCTTCCCCTTTGAAGAAGGCATGTCTGTTTAATCTGTTCCCAAATGAAGATTGGAATTCCAAGTTTCATTATAAATTAGTTCATCATTTGAAACTTGACATATTCATAATGATTATTAACACATTACATAAATTCATATTATTATAACGTTTGAAAGGGTAATAATAATAATAATTAATTAATTATCATAGAACTACTACTACTACTTATGACAAACCTGACAGAGCAGAACAACTCTAAACTCTATTCTCTATACAAAACAGAATCAAAGTCAAATATGATGATGAAATGAATTCCTATACAAGAATTAAAAAACAAATGAAGTCAGTAAGTAAAGTAAAGTAGAGTAATGGTGGGTGGCTCTTCTTCTTCTGAACTATTTTTGACAAGAGAAGAAAGTCAGTAGTAAGTACCTGTCAATGTCACTGAACGGCAACGACAACGGCAACGACGGATGAGTCAATAATAATAATATATTAGCTTGTTACCAAGAAACATCATTTCAATTTCAAACCTAAGAATCTCTACTCTCTCCTTTTTAATACCAAAGAAAGAATCTCACAAAGTAGCTCCGGCTCCCGACCCGACCTGAAGAAAATTGGTCTCTGTGCATCCTAAGGGCCCTTTTTTGGTATGAGGTTTCATTTGATGGGAATAGGTTTAACATTGCGGAGAATGATGAAGGGAATTGGGCTGGACCATTTGTGGGCCGTTCAATCCAACCCGGCCCGCCTCCTTTAATAAATATATATATATTTTACATTTTGATTTTCCTAACCTAGTAACCCTAATAAATAATAGATCCATCCCTCATTTCTCTCTATCTCTCTATCTACTAAAATGAAACCCTAAGAGACTAACAACACTCTCTCTCTCTGCTCCTTTACTTAACTCTCTCTAAAACACAAGATCCACCAGACCACCATGACTAGAGGTCCATATCTAGACCTTCACGGCAGCACCCAGCAAGCCATCGAGTCAACGTCAACCATCGCAAATAGAGCCACTGGCAGACGGAGACCTTCAATGCCTTATTTTAATTTCTGTAACTATACTTATTTTTATACGATGTGTGATGCCCTTGGAATAAGCAAGCCATTCTATATTATTCTTGGAATAAGCTTCTTCCCAAGAGTAGAGAGAGACTTATGACTAGATTTTATCCTGATGGTGAGGCAACTCTAGCGGGGTTGGCTTGTAATTTATCAACTCACTTAGTTAGTTATCACAGGAATTTTGGTCATAGACCAGATGGGACAAATATATGTTTAGTGTTTGATTCTGAATCAAACAAGTGGATGTCAAGATGATCAATTTACACATATGATTAAAAAAGCCTATGTGAAAATTACAACAGAGCACCCACCCCAATGTGTGATACAAACTGGACATTGAACTACATTAAATGAGCTATCAAAAAGAAAAACAAAAAGTGAAACATTTACACAATAACCTATATGATAATATTACAATAACAACAACAACAACATTAACAAAAATACAAAACAGACCTTTAATTGGTCTCTCATGTATACATAGACAACCATCAAAGCGGTATCATCTCGAACCAGACAATTCATTTGGAGGGATGTGTGTAGTAGAGTCAAACTGTGATTTCCAACCAATATTTTAAAGTAGGAGCATTACAAATAGGGGATTTAGTAATATTCTCAATTTTATTAGATATTTACTTATTAATGAAAATATCATTATTAGTTTTCTTGCACTAACGATTATTTTAATCGAAATTTTGAAAATCTCACATTTCTGATAGTGGTACCCCTTTGTGAAATGTGGCCCGGACCAATCTCGAATTTTTTTTTGCCACTAGTCACAATCAATTTGTACTACTAAGAAATGAATATGAAGAATGGTTTTGGGTTAAAATTTGTTGAAATGGCCCCCAAATTAAAAAATTGAAAATATTGTTTTTTTTAAAGGAAATTTTAACAAGTTTTTTCCTTACTCTTACACTCGTTAGTTATCTGTTAAAATCTCAACCTACACATCTCCAAAGATCATGAAATTTCACGGGGCCTAGCCAAGACCGTTGTGCATCACTTTTCTCTTGGACACGTTGAGAGAAAAATTAGTTTTCTTGCACTAACGATCGTTTTAATCGAAATAGTGAAAATCTCACATTTCGATAGGGTACCCCTTTGTGAAATGTGGCCCCGACCAATCTCGGAATTTTTTTTGCCACTAGTCACAATCAATTTGTACTACTAAGAAATGAATATGAAGAATGGTTTTGGGTTAAAATTTGTTGAAATGGCCCCCTAATTGAAAATATTCTTCTTTTCAGGGGAAATTTTAACAAGTTTTTTCCTTACTCTTACACTCGTTAGTTATCTGTTAAAATCTCAACCTACACATCTCCAAAGATCATGAAATTTCACGGGGCCTAGCCAAGACCGTTGTGCATCACTTTTCTCTTGGACACGTTGAGAGAAAAATTAGTTTTCTTGCACTAACGATCGTTTTAATCGAAATAGTGAAAATCTCACATTTCTGAAAGTGGTACCCCTTTGTGAAATGTGGCCCAGACCAATCTCGGAATTTTTTTTGCCACTAGTCACAATCAATTTGTACTACTAAGAAATGAATATGAAGAATGGTTTTGGGTTAAAATTTGTTGAAATGGCCCCCTAATTGAAAATATTCTTCTTTTCAGGGGAAATTTTTACAAGTTTTTTCCTTACTCTTACACTCGTTAGTTATCTGTTAAAATCTCAACCTACACATCTCCAAAGATCATGAAATTTCACGCGGGCCTAGCCAAGACCGTTGTGCATCACTTTTCTCTTGGACACGTTGAGAGAAAAATTAGTTTTCTTGCACTAACGATCGTTTTAATCGAAATAGTGAAAATCTCACATTTCTGATAATGGTACCCCTTTGTGAAATGTGGCCCGGACCAATCTCGGAATATTTTTTGCCACTAGTCACAATCAATTTGTACTACTAAGAAATGAATATGAAGAATGGTTTTGGGTTAAAATTTGTTGAAATGGCCCCCTAATTGAAAATATTCTTCTTTTCAGGGGAAATTTTAACAAGTTTTTTCCTTACTCTTACACTCGTTAGTTATCTGTTAAAATCTCAACCTACACATCTCCAAAGATCATGAAATTTCACGGGCCTAGCCAAGACCGTTGTGCATCACTTTTCTCTTGGACACGTTGAGAGAAAAATTAGTTTTCTTGCACTAACGATCGTTTTAATCGAAATAGTGAAAATCTCACATTTCTAAAAGTGGTACCCCTTTGTGAAATGTGGCCCGACCAATCTCGGAATTTTTTTTGCCACTAGTCACAATCAATTTGTACTACTAAGAAATGAATATGAAGAATGGTTTTGGGTTAAAATTTGTTGAAATGGCCCCCTAATTGAAAATATTCTTCTTTTCGTGGGAAATTTTAACAAGTTTTTTCCTTACTCTTACACTCGTTAGTTATCTCGTTAAAATCTCAACCTACACATCTCCAAAGATCATGAAATTTCACGGGGCCTAGCCAAGACCGTTGTGCATCACTTTTCTCTTGGACACGTTGAGAGAAAAATTAGTTTTCTTGCACTAACGATCGTTTTAATCGAAATAGTGAAAATCTCACATTTCGATAAGTGGTACCCCTTTGTGAAATGTGGCCCGACCAATCTCGGAATTTTTTTTGCCACTAGTCACAATCAATTTGTACTACTAAGAAATGAATATGAAGAATGGTTTTGGGTTAAAATTTGTTGAAATGGCCCCCTAATTGAAAATATTCTTCTTTTCGTGGGAAATTTTAACAAGTTTTTTCCTTACTCTTACACTCGTTAGTTATCTCGTTAAAATCTCAACCTACACATCTCCAAAGATCATGAAATTTCACGGGGCCTAGCCAAGACCGTTGTGCATCACTTTTCTCTTGGACACGTTGAGAGAAAAATTAGTTTTCTTGCACTAACGATCGTTTTAATCGAAATAGTGAAAATCTCACATTTCGATATGGTACCCCTTTGTGAAATGTGGCCCGACCAATCTCGGAATTTTTTTTGCCACTAGTCACAATCAATTTGTACTACTAAGAAATGAATATGAAGAATGGTTTTGGGTTAAAATTTGTTGAAATGGCCCCCTAATTGAAAATATTCTTCTTTTCAGGGGAAATTTTAACAAGTTTTTTCCTTACTCTTACACTCGTTAGTTATCTGTTAAAATCTCAACCTACACATCTCCAAAGATCATGAAATTTCACGGGGGCCTAGCCAAGACCGTTGTGCATCACTTTTCTCTTGGACACGTTGAGAGAAAAATTAGTTTTCTTGCACTAACGATCGTTTTAATCGAAATAGTGAAAATCTCACATTTCTGATATTAGTACCCCTTTGTGACATGTGGCCCGGACCAATCTCGGAATTTTTTTTGCCACTAGTCACAATCAATTTGTACTACTAAGAAATGAATATGAAGAATGGTTTTGGGTTAAAATTTGTTGAAATGGCCCCCTAATTGAAAATATTCTTCTTTTCAGTGGAAATTTTTACAAGTTTTTTCCTTACTCTTACACTCGTTAGTTATCTGTTAAAATGTCAACCTACACATCTCCAAAGATCATGAAATTTCACGCGAGCCTAGCCAAGACCGTTGTGCATCACTTTTCTCTTGGACACGTTGAGAGAAAAATTAGTTTTCTTGCACTAACGATCGTTTTAATCGAAATAGTGAAAATCTCACATTTCGATGGGTACCCCTTTGTGAAATGTGGCCCGACCAATCTCGAATATTTTTTGCCACTAGTCACAATCAATTTGTACTACTAAGAAATGAATATGAAGAATGGTTTTGGGTTAAAATTTGTTGAAATGGCCCCCTAATTGAAAATATTCTTCTTTTCATGGGAAATTTTTACAAGTTTTTTCCTTACTCTTACACTCGTTAGTTATCTGTTAAAATCTCAACCTACACATCTCCAAAGATCATGAAATTTCACGATGACCTAGCCAAGACCGTTGTGCATCACTTTTCTCTTGGACACGTTGAGAGAAAAATTAGTTTTCTTGCACTAACGATCGTTTTAATCGAAATAGTGAAAATCTCACATTTCTGATATTGGTACCCCTTTGTGAAATGTGGCCCGAACCAATCTCGGAATTTTTTTTGCCACTAGTCACAATCAATTTGTACTACTAAGAAATGAATATGAAGAATGGTTTTGGGTTAAAATTTGTTGAAATGGCCCCCTAATTGAAAATATTCTTCTTTTCAGTGGAAATTTTAACAAGTTTTTTCCTTACTCTTACACTCGTTAGTTATCTCGTTAAAATCTCAACCTACACATATCCAAAGATCATGAAATTTCACGGGGCCTAGCCAAGACCGTTGTGCATCACTTTTCTCTTGGACACGTTGAGAGAAAAATTAGTTTTCTTGCACTAACGATCGTTTTAATCGAAATAGTGAAAATCTCACATTTCTGATAGTGGTACCCCTTTGTGAAATGTGGCCCGGACCAATCTCGGAATTTTTTTTGCCACTAGTCACAATCAATTTGTACTACTAAGAAATGAATATGAAGAATGGTTTTGGGTTAAAATTTGTTGAAATGGCCCCCTAATTGAAAATATTCTTCTTTTCAGGGGAAATTTTTACAAGTTTTTTCCTTACTCTTACACTCGTTAGTTATCTGTTAAAATCTCAACCTACACATCTCCAAAGATCATGAAATTTCACGGGGCCTAGCCAAGACCGTTGTGCATCACTTTTCTCTTGGACACGTTGAGAGAAAAATTAGTTTTCTTGCACTAACGATCGTTTTAATCGAAATAGTGAAAATCTCACATTTCGATAGGGTACCCCTTTGTGAAATGTTGCCCGACCAATCTCGGAATTTTTTTTGCCACTAGTCACAATCAATTTGTACTACTAAGAAATGAATATGAAGAATGGTTTTGGGTTAAAATTTGTTGAAATGGCCCCCTAATTGAAAATATTCTTCTTTTCAGGGGAAATTTTAACAAGTTTTTTCCTTACTCTTACACTCGTTAGTTATCTGTTAAAATCTCAACCTACACATCTCCAAAGATCATGAAATTTCACGGGGCCTAGCCAAGACCGTTGTGCATCACTTTTCTCTTGGACACGTTGAGAGAAAAATTAGTTTTCTTGCACTAACGATCGTTTTAATCGAAATAGTGAAAATCTCACATTTCGATAAGTGGTACCCCTTTGTGAAATGTGGCCCAGACCAATCTCGGAATATTTTTTGCCACTAGTCACAATCAATTTGTACTACTAAGAAATGAATATGAAGAATGGTTTTGGGTTAAAATTTGTTGAAATGGCCCCCTAATTGAAAATATTCTTCTTTTCAGGGGAAATTTTAACAAGTTTTTTCCTTACTCTTACACTCGTTAGTTATCTGTTAAAATCTCAACCTACACATCTCCAAAGATCATGAAATTTCACGGGGCCTAGCCAAGACCGTTGTGCATCACTTTTCTCTTGGACACGTTGAGAGAAAAATTAGTTTTCTTGCACTAACGATCGTTTTAATCGAAATAGTGAAAATCTCACATTTCGATAAGGTACCCCTTTGTGAAATGTGGCCCGACCAATCTCAGAATATTTTTTGCCACTAGTCACAATTAATTTGTACTACTAAGAAATGAATATGAAGAATGGTTTTGGGTTAAAATTTGTTGAAATGGCCCCCTAATTGAAAATATTCTTCTTTTCCGTGGAAATTTTTACAAGTTTTTTCCTTACTCTTACACTCGTTAGTTATCTATTAAAATCTCAACCTACACATCTCCAAAGATCATGAAATTTCACGGGGCCTAGCCAAGACCGTTGTGCATCACTTTTCTCTTGGACACGTTGAGAGAAAAATTAGTTTTCTTGCACTAACGATCGTTTTAATCGAAATAGTGAAAATCTCACATTTCTGATAGTGGTACCCCTTTGTGAAATGTGGCCCGGACCAATCTCGGAATTTTTTTTGCCACTAGTCACAATCAATTTGTACTACTAAGAAATGAATATGAAGAATGGTTTTGGGTTAAAATTTGTTGAAATGGCCCCCTAATTGAAAATATTCTTCTTTTCATGGGAAATTTTTACAAGTTTTTTCCTTACTCTTACACTCGTTAGTTATCTCGTTAAAATCTCAACCTACACATCTCCAAAGATCATGAAATTTCACGGGGCCTAGCCAAGACCGTTGTGCATCACTTTTCTCTTGGACACGTTGAGAGAAAAATTAGTTTTCTTGCACTAACGATCGTTTTAATCGAAATAGTGAAAATCTCACATTTCCGATAAAGGGTACCCCTTTGTGAAATGTGGCCCGACCAATCTCGGAATATTTTTTGCCACTAGTCACAATCAATTTGTACTACTAAGAAATGAATATGAAGAATGGTTTTGGGTTAAAATTTGTTGAAATGGCCCCCTAATTGAAAATATTCTTCTTTTCATGGGAAATTTTTACAAGTTTTTTCCTTACTCTTACACTCGTTAGTTATCTGTTAAAATCTCAACCTACACATCTCCAAAGATCATGAAATTTCACGGGGGCCAAGACCGTTGTGCATCACTTTTCTCTTGGACACGTTGAGAGAAAAATTAGTTTTCTTGCACTTACGATCGTTTTAATCGAAATAGTGAAAATCTCACATTTCTGATAGTGGTACCCCTTTGTGAATTGTGGCCCGGGCCAATCTCGGAATTTTTTTTGCCACTAGTCACAATCAATTTGTACTACTAAGAAATGAATATGAAGAATGGTTTTGGGTTAAAATTTGTTGAAATGGCCCCCTAATTGAAAATATTCTTCTTTTCAGGGAAAATTTTTACAAGTTTTTTCCTTACTCTTACACTCGTTAGTTATCTTGTAAAATCTCAACCTACACATCTCCAAAGATCATGAAATTTCACGGGTGCCTAGCCAAGACCGTTGTGCATCACTTTTCTCTTGGACACGTTGAGAGAAAAATTAGTTTTCTTGCACTAACGATCGTTTTAATCGAAATAGTGAAAATCTCACATTTCCGATAAAGGGTACCCCTTTGTGAAATGTGGCCCGACCAATCTCGAATTTTTTTTGCCACTAGTCACAATCAATTTGTACTACTAAGAAATGAATATGAAGAATGGTTTTGGGTTAAAATTTGTTGAAATGGCCCCCTAATTGAAAATATTCTTCTTTTCGTGGGAAATTTTAACAAGTTTTTTCCTTACTCTTACACTCGTTAGTTATCTGTTAAAATCTCAACCTACACATCTCCAAAGATCATGAAATTTCACGGGGTCCTAGCCAAGACCGTTGTGCATCACTTTTCTCTTGGACACGTTGAGAGAAAAATTAGTTTTCTTGCACTAACGATCGTTTTAATCGAAATAGTGAAAATCTCACATTTCTGATAGTGGTACCCCTTTGTGAAATGTGGCCCGGACCAATCTCGGAATTTTTTTTGCCACTAGTCACAATCAATTTGTACTACTAAGAAATGAATATGAAGAATGGTTTTGGGTTAAAATTTGTTGAAATGGCCCCCTAATTGAAAATATTCTTCTTTTCAGTGGAAATTTTTACAAGTTTTTTCCTTACTCTTACACTCGTTAGTTATCTGTTAAAATCTCAACCTACACATCTCCAAAGATCATGAAATTTAGCAGGGGCCTAGCCAAGACCGTTGTGCATCACTTTTCTCTTGGACACGTTGAGAGAAAAATTAGTTTTCTTGCACTAACGATCGTTTTAATCGAAATAGTGAAAATCTCACATTTCTGATATGGTACCCCTTTGTGAAATGTGGCCCAGACCAATCTCGGAATATTTTTTGCCACTAGTCACAATCAATTTGTACTACTAAGAAATGAATATGAAGAATGGTTTTGGGTTAAAATTTGTTGAAATGGCCCCCTAATTGAAAATATTCTTCTTTTCAGGGAAATTTTTACAAGTTTTTTCCTTACTCTTACACTCGTTAGTTATCTGTTAAAATCTCAACCTACACATCTCCAAAGATCATGAAATTTCACGGGGCCTAGCCAAGACCGTTGTGCATCACTTTTCTCTTGGACACGTTGAGAGAAAAATTAGTTTTCTTGCACTAACGATCGTTTTAATCGAAATAGTGAAAATCTCACATTTCTGATATGGTACCCCTTTGTGAAATGTGGCCCCGACCAATCTCAGAATTTTTTTTGCCACTAGTCACAATCAATTTGTACTACTAAGAAATGAATATGAAGAATGGTTTTGGGTTAAAATTTGTTGAAATGGCCCCCTAATTGAAAATATTCTTCTTTTCATGGGAAATTTTTACAAGTTTTTTCCTTACTCTTACACTCGTTAGTTATCTGTTAAAATCTCAACCTACACATCTCCAAAGATCATGAAATTTCACGGGACCTAGCCAAGACCGTTGTGCATCACTTTTCTCTTGGACACGTTGAGAGAAAAATTAGTTTTCTTGCACTAACGATCGTTTTAATCGAAATAGTGAAAATCTCACATTTCTGATAGTGGTACCCCTTTGTGAAATGTGGCCCGGACCAATCTCGGAATTTTTTTTGCCACTAGTCACAATCAATTTGTACTACTAAGAAATGAATATGAAGAATGGTTTTGGGTTAAAATTTGTTGAAATGGCCCCCTAATTGAAAATATTCTTCTTTTCAGGGGAAATTTTTACAAGTTTTTTCCTTACTCTTACACTCGTTAGTTATCTGTTAAAATCTCAACCTACACATCTCCAAAGATCATGAAATTTCACGGGGGCCTAGCCAAGACCGTTGTGCATCACTTTTCTCTTGGACACGTTGAGAGAAAAATTAGTTTTCTTGCACTAACGATCGTTTTAATCGAAATAGTGAAAATCTCACATTTCGATAAGGTACCCCTTTGTGAAATGTGGCCCGACCAATCTCGGAATTTTTTTTGCCACTAGTCACAATCAATTTGTACTACTAAGAAATGAATATGAAGAATGGTTTTGGGTTAAAATTTGTTGAAATGGCCCCCTAATTGAAAATATTCTTCTTTTCATGGGAAATTTTTACAAGTTTTTTCCTTACTCTTACACTCGTTAGTTATCATTTAAAATCTCAACCTACACATCTCCAAAGATCATGAAATTTCACGGGGCGCTAGCCAAGACCGTTGTGCATCACTTTTCTCTTGGACACGTTGAGAGAAAAATTAGTTTTCTTGCACTAACGATCGTTTTAATCGAAATAGTGAAAATCTCACATTTCTGATATAGGTACCCCTTTGTGAAATGTGGCCCGGACCAATCTCGGAATTTTTTTTGCCACTAGTCACAATCAATTTGTACTACTAAGAAATGAATATGAAGAATGGTTTTGGGTTAAAATTTGTTGAAATGGCCCCCTAATTGAAAATATTCTTCTTTTCAGGGGAAATTTTTACAAGTTTTTTCCTTACTCTTACACTCGTTAGTTATCATTTAAAATCTCAACCTACACATCTCCAAAGATCATGAAATTTCGAGGGGGCCTAGCCAAGACCGTTGTGCATCACTTTTCTCTTGGACACGTTGAGAGAAAAATTAGTTTTCTTGCACTAACGATCGTTTTAATCGAAATAGTGAAAATCTCACCCCTTTGTGAAATGTGGCCCGGACCAATCTCGGAATATTTTTTGCCACTAGTCACAATCAATTTGTACTACTAAGAAATGAATATGAAGAATGGTTTTGGGTAAAAATTTGTTGAAATGGCCCCCTAATTGAAAATATTCTTCTTTAAAGGGGAAATTTTAACAAGTTTTTTCCTTACTCTTACACTCGTTAGTTATCTGTTAAAATCTCAACCTACACATCTCCAAAGATCATGAAATTTCACGGGGGCCTAGCCAAGACCGTTGTGCATCACTTTTCTCTTGGACACGTTGAGAGAAAAATTAGTTTTCTTGCACTAACGATCGTTTTAATCGAAATAGTGAAAATCTCACATTTCTGATATTGGTACCCCTTTGTGAAATGTGGCCCGACCAATCTCGGAATTTTTTTTGCCACTAGTCACAATCAATTTGTACTACTAAGAAATGAATATGAAGAATGGTTTTGGGTTAAAATTTGTTGAAATGGCCCCCTAATTGAAAATATTCTTCTTTTCAGGGGAAATTTTTACAAGTTTTTTCCTTACTCTTACACTCGTTAGTTATCATTTAAAATCTCAACCTACACATCTCCAAAGATCATGAAATTTCACGGAGGCCTAGCCAAGACCGTTGTGCATCACTTTTCTCTTGGACACGTTGAGAGAAAAATTAGTTTTCTTGCACTAACGATCGTTTTAATCGAAATAGTGAAAATCTCACATTTCTGATAGTGGTACCCCTTTTGTGAAATGTGGCCCGGACCAATCTCGGAATTTTTTTTGCCACTAGTCACAATCAATTTGTACTACTAAGAAATGAATATGAAGAATGGTTTTGGGTTAAAATTTGTTGAAATGGCCCCCTAATTGAAAATATTCTTCTTTTCAGGGGAAATTTTAACAAGTTTTTTCCTTACTCTTACACTCGTTAGTTATCTGTTAAAATCTCAACCTACACATCTCCAAAGATCATGAAATTTCACGGGGGCCTAGCCAAGACCGTTGTGCATCACTTTTCTCTTGGACACGTTGAGAGAAAAATTAGTTTTCTTGCACTAACGATCGTTTTAATCGAAATAGTGAAAATCTCACATTTCTGATATTGGTACCCCTTTGTGAAATGTGGCCCGGACCAATCTCGGAATTTTTTTTGCCACTAGTCACAATCAATTTGTACTACTAAGAAATGAATATGAAGAATGGTTTTGGGTTAAAATTTGTTGAAATGGCCCCCTAATTGAAAATATTCTTCTTTTCAGGGGAAATTTTTACAAGTTTTTTCCTTACTCTTACACTCGTTAGTTATCTGTTAAAATCTCAACCTACACATCTCCAAAGATCATGAAATTTCACGGGGGCCTAGCCAAGACCGTTGTGCATCACTTTTCTCTTGGACACGTTGAGAGAAAAATTAGTTTTCTTGCACTAACGATCGTTTTAATCGAAATAGTGAAAATCTCACATTTCTGATAGTGGTACCCCTTTGTGAAATGTGGCCCGGACCAATCTCGAATTTTTTTTGCCACTAGTCACAATCAATTTGTACTACTAAGAAATGAATATGAAGAATGGTTTTGGGTTAAAATTTGTTGAAATGGCCCCCTAATTGAAAATATTCTTCTTTTCAGTGGAAATTTTTACAAGTTTTTTCCTTACTCTTACACTCGTTAGTTATCTGTTAAAATCTCAACCTACACATCTCCAAAGATCATGAAATTTCACGGGGCCTAGCCAAGACCGTTGTGCATCACTTTTCTCTTGGACACGTTGAGAGAAAAATTAGTTTTCTTGCACTAACGATCGTTTTAATCGAAATAGTGAAAATCTCACATTTCGATAAGTGGTACCCCTTTGTGAAATGTGGCCCGGACCAATCTCGAATTTTTTTTGCCACTAGTCACAATCAATTTGTACTACTAAGAAATGAATATGAAGAATGGTTTTGGGTTAAAATTTGTTGAAATGGCCCCCTAATTGAAAATATTCTTCTTTTCAGTGGAAATTTTAACAAGTTTTTTCCTTACTCTTACACTCGTTAGTTATCTCTTAAAATCTCAACCTACACATCTCCAAAGATCATGAAATTTCACGGGGGCCTAGCCAAGACCGTTGTGCATCACTTTTCTCTTGGACACGTTGAGAGAAAAATTAGTTTTCTTGCACTAACGATCGTTTTAATCGAAATAGTGAAAATCTCACATTTCTGATAGTTCCCTTTGTGAAATGTGGCCCGGACCAATCTCGGAATTTTTTTTGCCACTAGTCACAATCAATTTGTACTACTAAGAAATGAATATGAAGAATCGTTTTGGGTTAAAATTTGTTGAAATGGCCCCCTAATTGAAAATATTCTTCTTTTTCTACAAGTTTTTTCCTTACTCTTACACTCGTTAGTTATCTGTTAAAATCTCAACCTACAAATCTCCAAAGATCATGAAATTTCACGGGGCCTAGCCAAGACCGTTGTGCATCACTTTTCTCTTGGACACGTTGAGAGAAAAATTAGTTTTCTTGCACTAACGATCGTTTTAATCGAAATAGTGAAAATCTCACATTTCTGATAGTGGTACCCCTTTGTGAAATGTGGCCCGGACCAATCTCGAATTTTTTTTTGCCACTAGTCACAATCAATTTGTACTACTAAGAAATGAATATGAAGAATGGTTTTGGGTTAAAATTTGTTGAAATGGCCCCCTAATTGAAAATATTCTTCTTTTCAGGGGAAATTTTTACAAGTTTTTTCCTTACTCTTACACTCGTTAGTTATCTGTTAAAATCTCAACCTACACATCTCCAAAGATCATGAAATTTCACGGGGGCCTAGCCAAGACCGTTGTGCATCACTTTTCTCTTGGACACGTTGAGAGAAAAATTAGTTTTCTTGCACTAACGATCGTTTTAATCGAAATAGTGAAAATCTCACATTTCTGATATAGTTACCCCTTTGTGAAATGTGGCCCGGACCAATCTCGGAATTTTTTTTGCCACTAGTCACAATCAATTTGTACTACTAAGAAATGAATATGAAGAATGGTTTTGGGTTAAAATTTGTTGAAATGGCCCCCTAATTGAAAATATTCTTCTTTTCATGGGAAATTTTAACAAGTTTTTTCCTTACTCTTACACTCGTTAGTTATCTCGTTAAAATCTCAACCTACACATCTCCAAAGATCATGAAATTTCACGGGCCTAGCCAAGACCGTTGTGCATCACTTTTCTCTTGGACACGTTGAGAGAAAAATTAGTTTTCTTGCACTAACGATCGTTTTAATCGAAATAGTGAAAATCTCACATTTCGATAGTGGTACCCCTTTGTGAAATGTGGCCCGGACCAATCTCGTAATTTTTTTTGCCACTAGTCACAATCAATTTGTACTACTAAGAAATGAATATGAAGAATGGTTTTGGGTTAAAATTTGTTGAAATGGCCCCCTAATTGAAAATATTCTTCTTTTCAGTGGAAATTTTTACAAGTTTTTTCCTTACTCTTACACTCGTTAGTTATCTGTTAAAATCTCAACCTACACATCTCCAAAGATCATGAAATTTCACGGGGCCTAGCCAAGACCGTTGTGCATCACTTTTCTCTTGGACACGTTGAGAGAAAAATTAGTTTTCTTGCACTAACGATCGTTTTAATCGAAATAGTGAAAATCTCACATTTCGATAATGGTACCCCTTTGTGAAATGTGGCCCGACCAATCTCGCAATTTTTTTTGCCACTAGTCACAATCAATTTGTACTACTAAGAAATGAATATGAAGAATGGTTTTGGGTTAAAATTTGTTGAAATGGCCCCCTAATTGAAAATATTCTTCTTTTCGTGGGAAATTTTAACAAGTTTTTTCCTTACTCTTACACTCGTTAGTTATCTCGTTAAAATCTCAACCTACACATCTCCAAAGATCATGAAATTTCACGGGGCCTAGCCAAGACCGTTGTGCATCACTTTTCTCTTGGACACGTTGAGAGAAAAATTAGTTTTCTTGCACTAACGATCGTTTTAATCGAAATAGTGAAAATCTCACATTTCGATAGGGTACCCCTTTGTGAAATGTTGCCCGGACCAATCTCGGAATTTTTTTTACCACTAGTCACAATCAATTTGTACTACTAAGAAATGAATATGAAGAATGGTTTTGGGTTAAAATTTGTTGAAATGGCCC
Source organism: Cannabis sativa (assembly GCF_029168945.1). NCBI lineage: Eukaryota > Viridiplantae > Streptophyta > Magnoliopsida > Rosales > Cannabaceae > Cannabis > Cannabis sativa. The sequence goes on along the minus strand of NW_026870038.1, from coordinate 66,726 downwards.
CCTAATTGAAAATATTCTTCTTTTCAGTGGGAAATTTTTACAAGTTTTTTCCTTACTCTTACACTCGTTAGTTATCATTTAAAATCTCAACCTACACATCTCCAAAGATCATGAAATTTCACGGGGGCCTAGCCAAGACCGTTGTGCATCACTTTTCGCTTGGACACGTTGAGAGAAAAATTAGTTTTCTTGCACTAACGATCGTTTTAATCGAAATAGTGAAAATCTCACATTTCGATAGGGTACCCCTTTGTGAAATGTGGCCCGACCAATCTCGAATTTTTTTTGCCACTAGTCACAATCAATTTGTACTACTAAGAAATGAATATGAAGAATGGTTTTGGGTTAAAATTTGTTGAAATGGCCCCCTAATTGAAAATATTCTTCTTTTCTTGGGAAATTTTTACAAGTTTTTTCCTTACTCTTACACTCGTTAGTTATCATTTAAAATCTCAACCTACACATCTCCGAAGATCATGAAATTTCACGGAGGCCTAGCCAAGACCGTTGTGCATCACTTTTCTCTTGGACACGTTGAGAGAAAAATTAGTTTTCTTGCACTAACGATCGTTTTAATCGAAATAGTGAAAATCTCACATTTCGATAAGTGGTAACCCTTTGTGAAATGTGGCCCGGACCAATCTCGAATTTTTTTTGCCACTAGTCACAATCAATTTGTACTACTAAGAAATGAATATGAAGAATGGTTTTGGGTTAAAATTTGTTGAAATGGCCCCCTAATTGAAAATATTCTTCTTTTCGGGGCAAATTTTTACAAGTTTTTTCCTTACTCTTACACTCGTTAGTTATCTGTTAAAATCTCAACCTACACATCTCCAAAGATCATGAAATTTCACGGGGCCTAGCCAAGACCGTTGTGCATCACTTTTCTCTTGGACACGTTGAGAGAAAAATTAGTTTTCTTGCACTAACGATCGTTTTAATCGAAATAGTGAAAATCTCACATTTCCGATAAGTGGTACCCCTTTGTGAAATGTGGCCCGACCAATCTCGAATATTTTTTGCCACTAGTCACAATCAATTTGTACTACTAAGAAATGAATATGAAGAATGGTTTTGGGTTAAAATTTGTTGAAATGGCCCCCTAATTGAAAATATTCTTCTTTTCAGGGAAATTTTTACAAGTTTTTTCCTTACTCTTACACTCGTTAGTTATCTCGTTAAAATCTCAACCTACACATCTCCAAAGATCATGAAATTTCACGGGGCCTAGCCAAGACCGTTGTGCATCACTTTTCTCTTGGACACGTTGAGAGAAAAATTAGTTTTCTTGCACTAACGATCGTTTTAATCGAAATAGTGAAAATCTCACATTTCCGAGATTGGTACCCCTTTGTGAAATGTGGCCCGACCAATCTCGAATTTTTTTTGCCACTAGTCACAATCAATTTGTACTACTAAGAAATGAATATGAAGAATGGTTTTGGGTTAAAATTTGTTGAAATGGCCCCCTAATTGAAAATATTCTTCTTTTCGTGGGAAATTTTTACAAGTTTTTTCCTTACTCTTACACTCGTTAGTTATCTCGTTAAAATCTCAACCTACACATCTCCAAAGATCATGAAATTTCACGGGGCCTAGCCAAGACCGTTGTGCATCACTTTTCTCTTGGACACGTTGAGAGAAAAATTAGTTTTCTTGCACTAACGATCGTTTTAATCGAAATAGTGAAAATCTCACATTTCGATATGGTACCCCTTTGTGAAATGTGGCCCGACCAATCTCGAATTTTTTTTGCCACTAGTCACAATCAATTTGTACTACTAAGAAATGAATATGAAGAATGGTTTTGGGTTAAAATTTGTTGAAATGGCCCCCTAATTGAAAATATTCTTCTTTTCGTGGGAAATTTTAACAAGTTTTTTCCTTACTCTTACACTCGTTAGTTATCTCGTTAAAATCTCAACCTACACATCTCCAAAGATCATGAAATTTCACGGGGCCTAGCCAAGACCGTTGTGCATCACTTTTCTCTTGGACACGTTGAGAGAAAAATTAGTTTTCTTGCACTAACGATCGTTTTAATCGAAATAGTGAAAATCTCACATTTCCGATATGGTACCCCTTTGTGAAATGTGGCCCGGACCAATCTCGAATTTTTTTTGCCACTAGTCACAATCAATTTGTACTACTAAGAAATGAATATGAAGAATGGTTTTGGGTTAAAATTTGTTGAAATGGCCCCCTAATTGAAAATATTCTTCTTTTCAGGGAAATTTTTACAAGTTTTTTCCTTACTCTTACACTCGTTAGTTATCCGTTAAAATCTCAACCTACACATCTCCAAAGATCATGAAATTTCACGGGGCCTAGCCAAGACCGTTGTGCATCACTTTTCTCTTGGACACGTTGAGAGAAAAATTAGTTTTCTTGCACTAACGATCGTTTTAATCGAAATAGTGAAAATCTCACATTTCGATATGGTACCCCTTTGTGAAATGTGGCCCGACCAATCTCGGAATATTTTTTGCCACTAGTCACAATCAATTTGTACTACTAAGAAATGAATATGAAGAATGGTTTTGGGTTAAAATTTGTTGAAATGGCCCCCTAATTGAAAATATTCTTCTTTTCAAAGGGAAATTTTTACAAGTTTTTTCCTTACTCTTACACTCGTTAGTTATCCGTTAAAATCTCAACCTACACATCTCCAAAGATCATGAAATTTCACGGGGCCTAGCCAAGACCGTTGTGCATCACTTTTCTCTTGGACACGTTGAGAGAAAAATTAGTTTTCTTGCACTAACGATCGTTTTAATCGAAATAGTGAAAATCTCACATTTCGATAAGGTACCCCTTTGTGAAATGTGGCCCGACCAATCTCGAATTTTTTTTGCCACTAGTCACAATCAATTTGTACTACTAAGAAATGAATATGAAGAATGGTTTTGGGTTAAAATTTGTTGAAATGGCCCCCTAATTGAAAATATTCTTCTTTTCAGTGGGAAATTTTTACAAGTTTTTTCCTTACTCTTACACTCGTTAGTTATCTCGTTAAAATCTCAACCTACACATCTCCAAAGATCATGAAATTTCACGGGCCTAGCCAAGACCGTTGTGCATCACTTTTCTCTTGGACACGTTGAGAGAAAAATTAGTTTTCTTGCACTAACGATCGTTTTAATCGAAATAGTGAAAATCTCACATTTCGATAAGGTACCCCTTTGTGAAATGTGGCCCGACCAATCTCGGAATATTTTTTGCCACTAGTCACAATCAATTTGTACTACTAAGAAATGAATATGAAGAATGGTTTTGGGTTAAAATTTGTTGAAATGGCCCCCTAATTGAAAATATTCTTCTTTTCGTGGGAAATTTTAACAAGTTTTTTCCTTACTCTTACACTCGTTAGTTATCCGTTAAAATCTCAACCTACACATCTCCAAAGATCATGAAATTTCACGGGGCCTAGCCAAGACCGTTGTGCATCACTTTTCTCTTGGACACGTTGAGAGAAAAATTAGTTTTCTTGCACTAACGATCGTTTTAATCGAAATAGTGAAAATCTCACATTTCGATATGGTACCCCTTTGTGAAATGTGGCCCGACCAATCTCGGAATTTTTTTTGCCACTAGTCACAATCAATTTGTACTACTAAGAAATGAATATGAAGAATGGTTTTGGGTTAAAATTTGTTGAAATGGCCCCCTAATTGAAAATATTCTTCTTTTCGTGGGAAATTTTTACAAGTTTTTTCCTTACTCTTACACTCGTTAGTTATCTCGTTAAAATCTCAACCTACACATCTCCAAAGATCATGAAATTTCACGGGGCCTAGCCAAGACCGTTGTGCATCACTTTTCTCTTGGACACGTTGAGAGAAAAATTAGTTTTCTTGCACTAACGATCGTTTTAATCGAAATAGTGAAAATCTCACATTTCCGATAGGGTACCCCTTTGTGAAATGTGGCCCGACCAATCTCGGAATTTTTTTTGCCACTAGTCACAATCAATTTGTACTACTAAGAAATGAATATGAAGAATGGTTTTGGGTTAAAATTTGTTGAAATGGCCCCCTAATTGAAAATATTCTTCTTTTCGTGGGAAATTTTTACAAGTTTTTTCCTTACTCTTACACTCGTTAGTTATCTCGTTAAAATCTCAACCTACACATCTCCAAAGATCATGAAATTTCACGGGGCCTAGCCAAGACCGTTGTGCATCACTTTTCTCTTGGACACGTTGAGAGAAAAATTAGTTTTCTTGCACTAACGATCGTTTTAATCGAAATAGTGAAAATCTCACATTTCCGATATGGTACCCCTTTGTGAAATGTGGCCCGACCAATCTCGAATTTTTTTTGCCACTAGTCACAATCAATTTGTACTACTAAGAAATGAATATGAAGAATGGTTTTGGGTTAAAATTTGTTGAAATGGCCCCCTAATTGAAAATATTCTTCTTTTCAGGGAAATTTTTACAAGTTTTTTCCTTACTCTTACACTCGTTAGTTATCTCGTTAAAATCTCAACCTACACATCTCCAAAGATCATGAAATTTCACGGGGCCTAGCCAAGACCGTTGTGCATCACTTTTCTCTTGGACACGTTGAGAGAAAAATTAGTTTTCTTGCACTAACGATCGTTTTAATCGAAATAGTGAAAATCTCACATTTCCGATAAGGTACCCCTTTGTGAAATGTGGCCCGACCAATCTCCGAATTTTTTTTGCCACTAGTCACAATCAATTTGTACTACTAAGAAATGAATATGAAGAATGGTTTTGGGTTAAAATTTGTTGAAATGGCCCCCTAATTGAAAATATTCTTCTTTTCGTGGGAAATTTTTACAAGTTTTTTCCTTACTCTTACACTCGTTAGTTATCTCGTTAAAATCTCAACCTACACATCTCCAAAGATCATGAAATTTCACGGGGCCTAGCCAAGACCGTTGTGCATCACTTTTCTCTTGGACACGTTGAGAGAAAAATTAGTTTTCTTGCACTAACGATCGTTTTAATCGAAATAGTGAAAATCTCACATTTCGATAAGGGTACCCCTTTGTGAAATGTGGCCCGACCAATCTCCGAATTTTTTTTGCCACTAGTCACAATCAATTTGTACTACTAAGAAATGAATATGAAGAATGGTTTTGGGTTAAAATTTGTTGAAATGGCCCCCTAATTGAAAATATTCTTCTTTTCGTGGGAAATTTTAACAAGTTTTTTCCTTACTCTTACACTCGTTAGTTATCTCGTTAAAATCTCAACCTACACATCTCCAAAGATCATGAAATTTCACGGGCCTAGCCAAGACCGTTGTGCATCACTTTTCTCTTGGACACGTTGAGAGAAAAATTAGTTTTCTTGCACTAACGATCGTTTTAATCGAAATAGTGAAAATCTCACATTTCGATAAGTGGTACCCCTTTGTGAAATGTGGCCCGACCAATCTCGAATTTTTTTTGCCACTAGTCACAATCAATTTGTACTACTAAGAAATGAATATGAAGAATGGTTTTGGGTTAAAATTTGTTGAAATGGCCCCCTAATTGAAAATATTCTTCTTTTCGTGGGAAATTTTAACAAGTTTTTTCCTTACTCTTACACTCGTTAGTTATCTCGTTAAAATCTCAACCTACACATCTCCAAAGATCATGAAATTTCACGGGCCTAGCCAAGACCGTTGTGCATCACTTTTCTCTTGGACACGTTGAGAGAAAAATTAGTTTTCTTGCACTAACGATCGTTTTAATCGAAATAGTGAAAATCTCACATTTCGATAAGGGTACCCCTTTGTGAAATGTGGCCCGACCAATCTCGAATTTTTTTTGCCACTAGTCACAATCAATTTGTACTACTAAGAAATGAATATGAAGAATGGTTTTGGGTTAAAATTTGTTGAAATGGCCCCCTAATTGAAAATATTCTTCTTTTCAGGGGAAATTTTTACAAGTTTTTTCCTTACTCTTACACTCGTTAGTTATCTGTTAAAATCTCAACCTACACATCTCCAAAGATCTGGAAATTTCACGGGGGCCTAGCCAAGACCGTTGTGCATCACTTTTCTCTTGGACACGTTGAGAGAAAAATTAGTTTTCTTGCACTAACGATCGTTTTAATCGAAATAGTGAAAATCTCACATTTCTGATATAGTACCCCTTTGTGAAATGTGGCCCGACCAATCTCGAATTTTTTTTGCCACTAGTCACAATCAATTTGTACTACTAAGAAATGAATATGAAGAATGGTTTTGGGTTAAAATTTGTTGAAATGGCCCCCTAATTGAAAATATTCTTCTTTTCGTGGGAAATTTTAACAAGTTTTTTCCTTACTCTTACACTCGTTAGTTATCTCGTTAAAATCTCAACCTACACATCTGCAAAGATCATGAAATTTCACGGGTTCTAGCCAAGACCGTTGTGCATCACTTTTCTCTTGGACACGTTGAGAGAAAAATTAGTTTTCTTGCACTAACGATCGTTTTAATCGAAATAGTGAAGGTACCCCTTTGTGAAATGTGGCCCGGACCAATCTCGGAATTTTTTTTGCCACTAGTCACAATCAATTTGTACTACTAAGAAATGAATATGAAGAATGGTTTTGGGTTAAAATTTGTTGAAATGGCCCCCTAATTGAAAATATTCTTCTTTTCAGTGGAAATTTTTACAAGTTTTTTCCTTACTCTTACACTCGTTAGTTATCTCGTTAAAATCTCAACCTACACATCTCCAAAGATCATGAAATTTCACGGGGTCTAGCCAAGACCGTTGTGCATCACTTTTCTCTTGGACACGTTGAGAGAAAAATTAGTTTTCTTGCACTAACGATCGTTTTAATCGAAATAGTGAAAATCTCACATTTCGATAAGGGTACCCCTTTGTGAAATGTGGCCCGACCAATCTCGAATTTTTTTTGCCACTAGTCACAATCAATTTGTACTACTAAGAAATGAATATGAAGAATGGTTTTGGGTTAAAATTTGTTGAAATGGCCCCCTAATTGAAAATATTCTTCTTTTCGTGGGAAATTTTTAACAAGTTTTTTCCTTACTCTTACACTCGTTAGTTATCTCGTTAAAATCTCAACCTACACATCTCCAAAGATCATGAAATTTCACGGGGCCTAGCCAAGACCGTTGTGCATCACTTTTCTCTTGGACACGTTGAGAGAAAAATTAGTTTTCTTGCACTAACGATCGTTTTAATCGAAATAGTGAAAATCTCACATTTCGATATGGTACCCCTTTGTGAAATGTGGCCCGACCAATCTCGGAATATTTTTTGCCACTAGTCACAATCAATTTGTACTACTAAGAAATGAATATGAAGAATGGTTTTGGGTTAAAATTTGTTGAAATGGCCCCCTAATTGAAAATATTCTTCTTTTCAGGGGAAATTTTAACAAGTTTTTTCCTTACTCTTACACTCGTTAGTTATCTGTTAAAATCTCAACCTACACATCTCCAAAGATCATGAAATTTCACGGAGGCCTAGCCAAGACCGTTGTGCATCACTTTTCTCTTGGACACGTTGAGAGAAAAATTAGTTTTCTTGCACTAACGATCGTTTTAATCGAAATAGTGAAAATCTCACATTTCCGATAAGGTACCCCTTTGTGAAATGTGGCCCGACCAATCTCGAATTTTTTTTGCCACTAGTCACAATCAATTTGTACTACTAAGAAATGAATATGAAGAATGGTTTTGGGTTAAAATTTGTTGAAATGGCCCCCTAATTGAAAATATTCTTCTTTTCGTGGGAAATTTTAACAAGTTTTTTCCTTACTCTTACACTCGTTAGTTATCTGTTAAAATCTCAACCTACACATCTCCAAAGATCATGAAATTTCACGGGGGCCTAGCCAAGACCGTTGTGCATCACTTTTCTCTTGGACACGTTGAGAGAAAAATTAGTTTTCTTGCACTAACGATCGTTTTAATCGAAATAGTGAAAATCTCACATTTCTGATAATGGTACCCCTTTGTGAAATGTGGCCCGACCAATCTCGAATTTTTTTTGCCACTAGTCACAATCAATTTGTACTACTAAGAAATGAATATGAAGAATGGTTTTGGGTTAAAATTTGTTGAAATGGCCCCCTAATTGAAAATATTCTTCTTTTCGTGGGAAATTTTAACAAGTTTTTTCCTTACTCTTACACTCGTTAGTTATCCGTTAAAATCTCAACCTACACATCTCCAAAGATCATGAAATTTCACGGGCCTAGCCAAGACCGTTGTGCATCACTTTTCTCTTGGACACGTTGAGAGAAAAATTAGTTTTCTTGCACTAACGATCGTTTTAATCGAAATAGTGAAAATCTCACATTTCTGATAATGGTACCCCTTTGTGAAATGTGGCCCGGACAAATCTCGGAATTTTTTTTGCCACTAGTCACAATCAATTTGTACTACTAAGAAATGAATATGAAGAATGGTTTTGGGTTAAAATTTGTTGAAATGGCCCCCTAATTGAAAATATTCTTCTTTTCGTGGGAAATTTTAACAAGTTTTTTCCTTACTCTTACACTCGTTAGTTATCTCGTTAAAATCTCAACCTACACATCTCCAAAGATCATGAAATTTCACGGTGGCCTAGCCAAGACCGTTGTGCATCACTTTTCTCTTGGACACGTTGAGAGAAAAATTAGTTTTCTTGCACTAACGATCGTTTTAATCGAAATAGTGAAAATCTCACATTTCTGATAGTGGTACCCCTTTGTGAAATGTGGCCCGGACCAATCTCGGAATTTTTTTTGCCACTAGTCACAATCAATTTGTACTACTAAGAAATGAATATGAAGAATGGTTTTGGGTTAAAATTTGTTGAAATGGCCCCCTAATTGAAAATATTCTTCTTTTCGTGGGAAATTTTAACAAGTTTTTTCCTTACTCTTACACTCGTTAGTTATCTGTTAAAATCTCAACCTACACATCTCCAAAGATCATGAAATTTCACGGGGGCCTAGCCAAGACCGTTGTGCATCACTTTTCTCTTGGACACGTTGAGAGAAAAATTAGTTTTCTTGCACTAACGATCGTTTTAATCGAAATAGTGAAAATCTCACATTTCTGATAACGTACCCCTTTGTGAAATGTGGCCCGAACAATCTCGGAATATTTTTTGCCACTAGTCACAATCAATTTGTACTACTAAGAAATGAATATGAAGAATGGTTTTGGGTTAAAATTTGTTGAAATGGCCCCCTAATTGAAAATATTCTTCTTTTCAGGGAAATTTTTACAAGTTTTTTCCTTACTCTTACACTCGTTAGTTATCTTGTAAAATCTCAACCTACACATCTCCAAAGATCATGAAATTTCACGGGGCCTAGCCAAGACCGTTGTGCATCACTTTTCTCTTGGACACGTTGAGAGAAAAATTAGTTTTCTTGCACTAACGATCGTTTTAATCGAAATAGTGAAAATCTCACATTTCGATAAGGTACCCCTTTGTGAAATGTGGCCCGACCAATCTCGGAATATTTTTTGCCACTAGTCACAATCAATTTGTACTACTAAGAAATGAATATGAAGAATGGTTTTGGGTTAAAATTTGTTGAAATGGCCCCCTAATTGAAAATATTCTTCTTTTCAGGGGAAATTTTAACAAGTTTTTTCCTTACTCTTACACTCGTTAGTTATCTGTTAAAATCTCAACCTACACATCTCCAAAGATCATGAAATTTCACGGGGCTAGCCAAGACCGTTGTGCATCACTTTTCTCTTGGACACGTTGAGAGAAAAATTAGTTTTCTTGCACTAACGATCGTTTTAATCGAAATAGTGAAAATCTCACATTTCGATAAGGTACCCCTTTGTGAAATGTGGCCCAGACCAATCTCAGAATTTTTTTTGCCACTAGTCACAATCAATTTGTACTACTAAGAAATGAATATGAAGAATGGTTTTGGGTTAAAATTTGTTGAAATGGCCCCCTAATTGAAAATATTCTTCTTTTCAGGGGAAATTTTAACAAGTTTTTTCCTTACTCTTACACTCGTTAGTTATCTGTTAAAATCTCGACCTACACATCTCCAAAGATCATGAAATTTCACGGGGGCTAGCCAAGACCGTTGTGCATCACTTTTCTCTTGGACACGTTGAGAGAAAAATTAGTTTTCTTGCACTAACGATCGTTTTAATCGAAATAGTGAAAATCTCACATTTCGATAAGTGGTACCCCTTTGTGAAATGTGGCCCGACCAATCTCGGAATTTTTTTTGCCACTAGTCACAATCAATTTGTACTACTAAGAAATGAATATGAAGAATGGTTTTGGGTTAAAATTTGTTGAAATGGCCCCCTAATTGAAAATATTCTTCTTTTCTGGGGAAATTTTAACAAGTTTTTTCCTTACTCTTACACTCGTTAGTTATCTGTTAAAATCTCAACCTACACATCTCCAAAGATCATGAAATTTCACGGGGGCCTAGCCAAGACCGTTGTGCATCACTTTTCTCTTGGACACGTTGAGAGAAAAATTAGTTTTCTTGCACTAACGATCGTTTTAATCGAAATAGTGAAAATCTCACATTTCGATAGGGTACCCCTTTGTGAAATGTGGCCCGACCAATCTCGGAATTTTTTTTGCCACTAGTCACAATCAATTTGTACTACTAAGAAATGAATATGAAGAATGGTTTTGGGTTAAAATTTGTTGAAATGGCCCCCTAATTGAAAATATTCTTCTTTTCGGGGAAATTTTTACAAGTTTTTTCCTTACTCTTACACTCGTTAGTTATCTCGTTAAAATCTCAACCTACACATCTCCAATGATCATGAAATTTCACGGGTTCTAGCCAAGACCGTTGTGCATCACTTTTCTCTTGGACACGTTGAGAGAAAAATTAGTTTTCTTGCACTAACGATCGTTTTAATCGAAATAGTGAAAATCTCACATTTCTGATAGTGGTACCCCTTTGTGAAATGTGGCCCGGACCAATCTCGGATTTTTTTTGCCACTAGTCACAATCAATTTGTACTACTAAGAAATGAATATGAAGAATGGTTTTGGGTTAAAATTTGTTGAAATGGCCCCCTAATTGAAAATATTCTTCTTTTCAGTGGAAATTTTTACAAGTTTTTTCCTTACTCTTACACTCGTTAGTTATCTATTAAAATCTCAACCTACACATCTCCAAAGATCATGAAATTTCACGGGGGCCTAGCCAAGACCGTTGTGCATCACTTTTCTCTTGGACACGTTGAGAGAAAAATTAGTTTTCTTGCACTAACGATCGTTTTAATCGAAATAGTGAAAATCTCACATTTCTGATAGTGGTACCCCTTTGTGAAATGTGGCCCGACCAATCTCGAATTTTTTTTGCCACTAGTCACAATCAATTTGTACTACTAAGAAATGAATATGAAGAATGGTTTTGGGTTAAAATTTGTTGAAATGGCCCCCTAATTGAAAATATTCTTCTTTTCGTGGGAAATTTTAACAAGTTTTTTCCTTACTCTTACACTCGTTAGTTATCTCGTTAAAATCTCAACCTACACATCTCCAAAGATCATGAAATTTCACGGGGGCCTAGCCAAGACCGTTGTGCATCACTTTTCTCTTGGACACGTTGAGAGAAAAATTAGTTTTCTTGCACTAACGATCGTTTTAATCGAAATAGTGAAAATCTCACATTTCTGATAGTGGTACCCCTTTGTGAAATGTGGCCCGGACCAATCTCGAATTTTTTTTGCCACTAGTCACAATCAATTTGTACTACTAAGAAATGAATATGAAGAATGGTTTTGGGTTAAAATTTGTTGAAATGGCCCCCTAATTGAAAATATTCTTCTTTTCGTGGGAAATTTTAACAAGTTTTTTCCTTACTCTTACACTCGTTAGTTATCTCGTTAAAATCTCAACCTACACATCTCCAAAGATCATGAAATTTCGAAGGGGCCTAGCCAAGACCGTTGTGCATCACTTTTCTCTTGGACACGTTGAGAGAAAAATTAGTTTTCTTGCACTAACGATCGTTTTAATCGAAATAGTGAAAATCTCACATTTCGATAAGGTACCCCTTTGTGAAATGTGGCCCGACCAATCTCGAATTTTTTTTGCCACTAGTCACAATCAATTTGTACTACTAAGAAATGAATATGAAGAATGGTTTTGGGTTAAAATTTGTTGAAATGGCCCCCTAATTGAAAATATTCTTCTTTTCAGGGAAATTTTAACAAGTTTTTTCCTTACTCTTACACTCGTTAGTTATCTGTTAAAATCTCAACCTACACATCTCCAAAGATCATGAAATTTCACGGGGGCCTAGCCAAGACCGTTGTGCATCACTTTTCTCTTGGACACGTTGAGAGAAAAATTAGTTTTCTTGCACTAACGATCGTTTTAATCGAAATAGTGAAAATCTCACATTTCTGATAGAGGTACCCCTTTGTGAAATGTGGCCCGGACCAATCTCGGAATATTTTTTGCCACTAGTCACAATCAATTTGTACTACTAAGAAATGAATATGAAGAATGGTTTTGGGTTAAAATTTGTTGAAATGGCCCCCTAATTGAAAATATTCTTCTTTTCAGTGGAAATTTTTACAAGTTTTTTCCTTACTCTTACACTCGTTAGTTATCTGTTAAAATCTCAACCTACACATCTGCAAAGATCATGAAATTTCACGGGGTCTAGCCAAGACCGTTGTGCATCACTTTTCTCTTGGACACGTTGAGAGAAAAATTAGTTTTCTTGCACTAACGATCGTTTTAATCGAAATAGTGAAAATCTCACATTTCTGATAGTGGTACCCCTTTGTGAAATGTGGCCCGGACCAATCTCAGAATTTTTTTTGCCACTAGTCACAATCAATTTGTACTACTAAGAAATGAATATGAAGAATGGTTTTGGGTTAAAATTTGTTGAAATGGCCCCCTAATTGAAAATATTCTTCTTTTCAGGGGAAATTTTAACAAGTTTTTTCCTTACTCTTACACTCGTTAGTTATCTGTTAAAATCTCAACCTACACATCTCCAAAGATCATGAAATTTCACGGGGGCTAGCCAAGACCGTTGTGCATCACTTTTCTCTTGGACACGTTGAGAGAAAAATTAGTTTTCTTGCACTAACGATCGTTTTAATCGAAATAGTGAAAATCTCACATTTCTGATAGTGGTACCCCTTTGTGAAATGTGGCCCGGACCAATCTCGAATTTTTTTTGCCACTAGTCACAATCAATTTGTACTACTAAGAAATGAATATGAAGAATGGTTTTGGGTTAAAATTTGTTGAAATGGCCCCCTAATTGAAAATATTCTTCTTTTCATGGGAAATTTTAACAAGTTTTTTCCTTACTCTTACACTCGTTAGTTATCTAGTTAAAATCTCAACCTACACATCTCCAAAGATCATGAAATTTCGCGAAGGCCTAGCCAAGACCGTTGTGCATCACTTTTCTCTTGGACACGTTGAGAGAAAAATTAGTTTTCTTGCACTAACGATCGTTTTAATCGAAATAGTGAAAATCTCACATTTCTGATATAGTACCCCTCTGTGAAATGTGGCCCGGACCAATCTCGGAATATTTTTTGCCACTAGTCACAATCAATTTGTACTACTAAGAAATGAATATGAAGAATGGTTTTGGGTTAAAATTTGTTGAAATGGCCCCCTAATTGAAAATATTCTTCTTTTCAGGGGAAATTTTTACAAGTTTTTTCCTTACTCTTACACTCGTTAGTTATCTGTTAAAATCTCAACCTTCACATCTCCAAAGATCATGAAATTTCACGGAGGCCTAGCCAAGACCGTTGTGCATCACTTTTCTCTTGGACACGTTGAGAGAAAAATTAGTTTTCTTGCACTAACGATCGTTTTAATCGAAATAGTGAAAATCTCACATTTCTGATAGTGGTACCCCTTTGTGAAATGTGGCCCGGACCAATCTCGAATTTTTTTTGCCACTAGTCACAATCAATTTGTACTACTAAGAAATGAATATGAAGAATGGTTTTGGGTTAAAATTTGTTGAAATGGCCCCCTAATTGAAAATATTCTTCTTTTCATGGGAAATTTTAACAAGTTTTTTCCTTACTCTTACACTCGTTAGTTATCTCGTTAAAATCTCAACCTACACATCTCCAAAGATCATGAAATTTCACGGGGCCTAGCCAAGACCGTTGTGCATCACTTTTCTCTTGGACACGTTGAGAGAAAAATTAGTTTTCTTGCACTAACGATCGTTTTAATCGAAATAGTGAAAATCTCACATTTCTGATAGTGTACCCCTTTGTGAAATGTGGCCCAGACCAATCTCGGAATATTTTTTGCCACTAGTCACAATCAATTTGTACTACTAAGAAATGAATATGAAGAATGGTTTTGGGTTAAAATTTGTTGAAATGGCCCCCTAATTGAAAATATTCTTCTTTTCAGGGGAAATTTTTACAAGTTTTTTCCTTACTCTTACACTCGTTAGTTATCTGTTAAAATCTCAACCTACACATCTCCAAAGATCATGAAATTTCACGGAGGCCTAGCCAAGACCGTTGTGCATCACTTTTCTCTTGGACACGTTGAGAGAAAAATTAGTTTTCTTGCACTAACGATCGTTTTAATCGAAATAGTGAAAATCTCACATTTCGATAAAGGGTACCCCTTTGTGAAATGTGGCCCGACCAATCTCGGAATTTTTTTTGCCACTAGTCACAATCAATTTGTACTACTAAGAAATGAATATGAAGAATGGTTTTGGGTTAAAATTTGTTGAAATGGCCCCCTAATTGAAAATATTCTTCTTTTCAGGGGAAATTTTTACAAGTTTTTTCCTTACTCTTACACTCGTTAGTTATCATTTAAAATCTCAACCTACACATCTCCAAAGATCTGGAAATTTCACGTTGGCCTAGCCAAGACCGTTGTGCATCACTTTTCTCTTGGACACGTTGAGAGAAAAATTAGTTTTCTTGCACTAACGATCGTTTTAATCGAAATAGTGAAAATCTCACATTTCGATAAGGTACCCCTTTGTGAAATGTGGCCCGACCAATCTCGGAATTTTTTTTGCCACTAGTCACAATCAATTTGTACTACTAAGAAATGAATATGAAGAATGGTTTTGGGTTAAAATTTGTTGAAATGGCCCCCTAATTGAAAATATTCTTCTTTTCAGTGGAAATTTTTACAAGTTTTTTCCTTACTCTTACACTCGTTAGTTATCTCTTAAAATCTCAACCTACACATCTCCAAAGATCATGAAATTTCACGGGGGCCTAGCCAAGACCGTTGTGCATCACTTTTCTCTTGGACACGTTGAGAGAAAAATTAGTTTTCTTGCACTAACGATCGTTTTAATCGAAATAGTGAAAATCTCACATTTCGATATGGTACCCCTTTGTGAAATGTGGCCCGACCAATCTCGAATTTTTTTTGCCACTAGTCACAATCAATTTGTACTACTAAGAAATGAATATGAAGAATGGTTTTGGGTTAAAATTTGTTGAAATGGCCCCCTAATTGAAAATATTCTTCTTTTCGTGGGAAATTTTAACAAGTTTTTTCCTTACTCTTACACTCGTTAGTTATCTCTTAAAATCTCAACCTACACATCTCCAAAGATCATGAAATTTCACGGGGGCCTAGCCAAGACCGTTGTGCATCACTTTTCTCTTGGACACGTTGAGAGAAAAATTAGTTTTCTTGCACTAACGATCGTTTTAATCGAAATAGTGAAAATCTCACATTTCTGATAAGGTACCCCTTTGTGAAATGTGGCCCGACCAATCTCGAATTTTTTTTGCCACTAGTCACAATCAATTTGTACTACTAAGAAATGAATATGAAGAATGGTTTTGGGTTAAAATTTGTTGAAATGGCCCCCTAATTGAAAATATTCTTCTTTTCTTGGGAAATTTTAACAAGTTTTTTCCTTACTCTTACACTCGTTAGTTATCTCGTTAAAATCTCAACCTACACATCTCCAAAGATCATGAAATTTCACGGGGCCTAGCCAAGACCGTTGTGCATCACTTTTCTCTTGGACACGTTGAGAGAAAAATTAGTTTTCTTGCACTAACGATCGTTTTAATCGAAATAGTGAAAATCTCACATTTCGATAGGGTACCCCTTTGTGAAATGTGGCCCGGACCAATCTCGAATTTTTTTTGCCACTAGTCACAATCAATTTGTACTACTAAGAAATGAATATGAAGAATGGTTTTGGGTTAAAATTTGTTGAAATGGCCCCCTAATTGAAAATATTCTTCTTTTCAGGGGAAATTTTTACAAGTTTTTTCCTTACTCTTACACTCGTTAGTTATCATTTAAAATCTCAACCTACACATCTCCAAAGATCATGAAATTTCACGAAGGCCTAGCCAAGACCGTTGTGCATCACTTTTCTCTTGGACACGTTGAGAGAAAAATTAGTTTTCTTGCACTAACGATCGTTTTAATCGAAATAGTGAAAATCTCACATTTCGATAAGGTACCCCTTTGTGAACTGTGGCCCAGACCAATCTCGGAATATTTTTTGCCACTAGTCTCAATCAATTTGTACTACTAAGAAATGAATATGAAGAATGGTTTTGGGTTAAAATTTGTTGAAATGGCCCCCTAATTGAAAATATTCTTCTTTTCGGGGGAAAATTTTACAAGTTTTTTCCTTACTCTTACACTCGTTAGTTATCTGTTAAAATCTCAACCTACACATCTCCAAAGATCATGAAATTTCACGGGGGCCTAGCCAAGACCGTTGTGCATCACTTTTCTCTTGGACACGTTGAGAGAAAAATTAGTTTTCTTGCACTAACGATCGTTTTAATCGAAATAGTGAAAATCTCACATTTCTGATAGTGGTACCCCTTTGTGAAATGTGGCCCATACCAATCTCGGAATATTTTTTGCCACTAGTCACAATCAATTTGTACTACTAAGAAATGAATATGAAGAATGGTTTTGGGTTAAAATTTGTTGAAATGGCCCCCTAATTGAAAATATTCTTCTTTTCAGGGGAAATTTTAACAAGTTTTTTCCTTACTCTTACACTCGTTAGTTATCTGTTAAAATCTCAACCTACACATCTCCAAAGATCTGGAAATTTCACGGGGGCCTAGCCAAGACCGTTGTGCATCACTTTTCTCTTGGACACGTTGAGAGAAAAATTAGTTTTCTTGCACTAACGATCGTTTTAATCGAAATAGTGAAAATCTCACATTTCTGATAGTGGTACCCCTTTGTGAAATGTGGCCCGGACCAATCTCGAATTTTTTTTGCCACTAGTCACAATCAATTTGTACTACTAAGAAATGAATATGAAGAATGGTTTTGGGTTAAAATTTGTTGAAATGGCCCCCTAATTGAAAATATTCTTCTTTTCAGTGGAAATTTTAACAAGTTTTTTCCTTACTCTTACACTCGTTAGTTATCTCGTTAAAATCTCAACCTACACATCTCCAAAGATCATGAAATTTCACGGGGCCTAGCCAAGACCGTTGTGCATCACTTTTCTCTTGGACACGTTGAGAGAAAAATTAGTTTTCTTGCACTAACGATCGTTTTAATCGAAATAGTGAAAATCTCACATTTCGATAAGGTACCCCTTTGTGAAATGTGGCCCGACCAATCTCGAATTTTTTTTGCCACTAGTCACAATCAATTTGTACTACTAAGAAATGAATATGAAGAATGGTTTTGGGTTAAAATTTGTTGAAATGGCCCCCTAATTGAAAATATTCTTCTTTTCAAGGGGAAATTTTAACAAGTTTTTTCCTTACTCTTACACTCGTTAGTTATCTCGTTAAAATCTCAACCTACACATCTCCAAAGATCATGAAATTTCACGGGCCTAGCCAAGACCGTTGTGCATCACTTTTCTCTTGGACACGTTGAGAGAAAAATTAGTTTTCTTGCACTAACGATCGTTTTAATCGAAATAGTGAAAATCTCACATTTCGATAAGGTACCCCTTTGTGAAATGTGGCCCGACCAATCTCGGAATTTTTTTTGCCACTAGTCACAATCAATTTGTACTACTAAGAAATGAATATGAAGAATGGTTTTGGGTTAAAATTTGTTGAAATGGCCCCCTAATTGAAAATATTCTTCTTTTCAAGGGAAATTTTTACAAGTTTTTTCCTTACTCTTACACTCGTTAGTTATCTCGTTAAAATCTCAACCTACACATCTCCAAAGATCATGAAATTTCACGGGCCTAGCCAAGACCGTTGTGCATCACTTTTCTCTTGGACACGTTGAGAGAAAAATTAGTTTTCTTGCACTAACGATCGTTTTAATCGAAATAGTGAAAATCTCACATTTCTGATACTGGTACCCCTTTGTGAAATGTGGCCCGGACCAATCTCGGAATTTTTTTTGCCACTAGTCACAATCAATTTGTACTACTAAGAAATGAATATGAAGAATGGTTTTGGGTTAAAATTTGTTGAAATGGCCCCCTAATTGAAAATATTCTTCTTTTCAGGGAAAAATTTTACAAATTTTTTCCTTACTCTTACACTCGTTAGTTATCTCGTTAAAATCTCGACCTACACATCTCCAAAGATCATGAAATTTCACGGGGGCCTAGCCAAGACCGTTGTGCATCACTTTTCTCTTGGACACGTTGAGAGAAAAATTAGTTTTCTTGCACTAACGATCGTTTTAATCGAAATAGTGAAAATCTCACATTTCTGATAGTGGTACCCCTTTGTGAAATGTGACCCGAACCAATCTCGGAATTTTTTTTGCCACTAGTCACAATAAATTTGTACTACTAAGAAATGAATATGAAGAATGGTTTTGGGTTAAAATTTGTTGAAATGGCCCCCTAATTGAAAATATTCTTCTTTTCGTGGGAAATTTTAACAAGTTTTTTCCTTACTCTTACACTCGTTAGTTATCTCGTTAAAATCTCAACCTACACATCTCCAAAGATCATGAAATTTCACGGGCCTAGCCAAGACCGTTGTGCATCACTTTTCTCTTGGACACGTTGAGAGAAAAATTAGTTTTCTTGCACTAACGATCGTTTTAATCGAAATAGTGAAAATCTCACATTTCGATAAGGTACCCCTTTGTGAAATGTGGCCCGACCAATCTCGAATTTTTTTTGCCACTAGTCACAATCAATTTGTACTACTAAGAAATGAATATGAAGAATGGTTTTGGGTTAAAATTTGTTGAAATGGCCCCCTAATTGAAAATATTCTTCTTTTCGTGGGAAATTTTAACAAGTTTTTTTCTTACTCTTACACTCGTTAGTTATCTCTTAAAATCTCGACCTACACATCTCCAAAGATCATGAAATTTTAGGTGGGCCTAGCCAAGACCGTTGTGCATCACTTTTCTCTTGGACACGTTGAGAGAAAAATTAGTTTTCTTGCACTAACGATCGTTTTAATCGAAATAGTGAAAATCTCACATTTCCGATAAGTGGTACCCCTTTGTGAAATGTGGCCCGTACCAATCTCGGAATTTTTTTTGCCACTAGTCACAATCAATTTGTACTACTAAGAAATGAATATGAAGAATGGTTTTGGGTTAAAATTTGTTGAAATGGCCCCCTAATTGAAAATATTCTTCTTTTCGTGGGAAATTTTAACAAGTTTTTTCCTTACTCTTACACTCGTTAGTTATCCGTTAAAATCTCAACCTACACATCTCCAAAGATCATGAAATTTCACGGAGGCCTAGCCAAGACCGTTGTGCATCACTTTTCTCTTGGACACGTTGAGAGAAAAATTAGTTTTCTTGCACTAACGATCGTTTTAATCGAAATAGTGAAAATCTCACATTTCTGATAGTGGTACCCCTTTGTGAAATGTGGCCCGGACCAATCTCGAATTTTTTTTGCCACTAGTCACAATCAATTTGTACTACTAAGAAATGAATATGAAGAATGGTTTTGGGTTAAAATTTGTTGAAATGGCCCCCTAATTGAAAATATTCTTCTTTTCGTGGGAAATTTTAACAAGTTTTTTCCTTACTCTTACACTCGTTAGTTATCCGTTAAAATCTCAACCTACACATCTCCAAAGATCATGAAATTTCACGGGCCTAGCCAAGACCGTTGTGCATCACTTTTCTCTTGGACACGTTGAGAGAAAAATTAGTTTTCTTGCACTAACGATCGTTTTAATCGAAATAGTGAAAATCTCACATTTCGATATGGTACCCCTTTGTGAAATGTGGCCCGGACCAATCTCGAATTTTTTTTGCCACTAGTCACAATCAATTTGTACTACTAAGAAATGAATATGAAGAATGGTTTTGGGTTAAAATTTGTTGAAATGGCCCCCTAATTGAAAATATTCTTCTTTTCAGGGGAAATTTTAACAAGTTTTTTCCTTACTCTTACACTCGTTAGTTATCTGTTAAAATCTCAACCTACACATCTCCAAAGATCATGAATTTCACGGAGGCCTAGCCAAGACCGTTGTGCATCACTTTTCTCTTGGACACGTTGAGAGAAAAATTAGTTTTCTTGCACTAACGATCGTTTTAATCGAAATAGTGAAAATCTCACATTTCTGATAGTGGTACCCCTTTGTGAAATGTCGCCCGGACCAATCTCAGAATTTTTTTTGCCACTAGTCACAATCAATTTGTACTACTAAGAAATGAATACGAAGAATGGTTTTGGGTTAAAATTTGTTGAAATGGCCCCCTAATTGAAAATATTCTTCTTTTCATGGGAAATTTTTACAAGTTTTTTCCTTACTCTTACACTCGTTAGTTATCTGTTAAAATCTCAACCTACACATGTCCAAAGATCATGAATTTTCACGGGGGCCTAGCCAAGACCGTTGTGCATCACTTTTCTCTTGGACACGTTGAGAGAAAAATTAGTTTTCTTGCACTAACGATCGTTTTAATCGAAATAGTGAAAATCTCACATTTCTGATAATGGTACCCCTTTGTGAAATGTGGCCCGGACCAATCTCGGAATTTTTTTTGCCACTAGTCACAATCAATTTGTACTACTAAGAAATGAATATGAAGAATGGTTTTGGGTTAAAATTTGTTGAAATGGCCCCCTAATTGAAAATATTCTTCTTTTCAGGGGAAATTTTAACAAGTTTTTTCCTTACTCTTACACTCGTTAGTTATCTGTTAAAATCTCAACCTACACATCTCCAAAGATCATGAAATTTCACGGGGGCCTAGCCAAGACCGTTGTGCATCACTTTTCTCTTGGACACGTTGAGAGAAAAATTAGTTTTCTTGCACTAACGATCGTTTTAATCTAAACAGTGAAAATCTCACATTTCGATAAGGTACCCCTTTGTGAAATGTGGCCCGACCAATCTCGAATTTTTTTTGCCACTAGTCACAATCAATTTGTACTACTAAGAAATGAATATGAAGAATGGTTTTGGGTTAAAATTTGTTGAAATGGCCCCCTAATTGAAAATATTCTTCTTTTCAGTGGGAAATTTTTACAAGTTTTTTCCTTACTCTTACACTCGTTAGTTATCTCGTTAAAATCTCAACCTACACATCTCCAAAGATCATGAAATTTCACGGGGCCTAGCCAAGACCGTTGTGCATCACTTTTCTCTTGGACACGTTGAGAGAAAAATTAGTTTTCTTGCACTAACGATCGTTTTAATCGAAATAGTGAAAATCTCACATTTCTGATAGTGGTACCCCTTTGTGAAATGTGGCCCGACCAATCTCGAATTTTTTTTGCCACTAGTCACAATCAATTTGTACTACTAAGAAATGAATATGAAGAATGGTTTTGGGTTAAAATTTGTTGAAATGGCCCCCTAATTGAAAATATTCTTCTTTTCGTGGGAAATTTTAACAAGTTTTTTCCTTACTCTTACACTCGTTAGTTATCTCGTTAAAATCTCAACCTACACATCTCCAAAGATCATGAAATTTCACGGGCCTAGCCAAGACCGTTGTGCATCACTTTTCTCTTGGACACGTTGAGAGAAAAATTAGTTTTCTTGCACTAACGATCGTTTTAATCGAAATAGTGAAAATCTCACATTTCTGATATTGGTACCCCTTTGTGAAATGTGGCCCGACCAATCTCGAATTTTTTTTGCCACTAGTCACAATCAATTTGTACTACTAAGAAATGAATATGAAGAATGGTTTTGGGTTAAAATTTGTTGAAATGGCCCCCTAATTGAAAATATTCTTCTTTTCGTGGGAAATTTTTACAAGTTTTTTCCTTACTCTTACACTCGTTAGTTATCTCGTTAAAATCTCAACCTACACATCTCCAAAGATCATGAAATTTCACGGGCCTAGCCAAGACCGTTGTGCATCACTTTTCTCTTGGACACGTTGAGAGAAAAATTAGTTTTCTTGCACTAACGATCGTTTTAATCGAAATAGTGAAAATCTCACATTTCCGATAAGGTACCCCTTTGTGAAATGTGGCCCGACCAATCTCGAATTTTTTTTGCCACTAGTCACAATCAATTTGTACTACTAAGAAATGAATATGAAGAATGGTTTTGGGTTAAAATTTGTTGAAATGGCCCCCTAATTGAAAATATTCTTCTTTTCAGTGGGAAATTTTAACAAGTTTTTTCCTTACTCTTACACTCGTTAGTTATCTCGTTAAAATCTCAACCTACACATCTCCAAAGATCATGAAATTTCACGGGGCCTAGCCAAGACCGTTGTGCATCACTTTTCTCTTGGACACGTTGAGAGAAAAATTAGTTTTCTTGCACTAACGATCGTTTTAATCGAAATAGTGAAAATCTCACATTTCTGATATTGGTACCCCATTGTGAAATGTGGCCCGACCAATCTCGAATTTTTTTTGCCACTAGTCACAATCAATTTGTACTACTAAGAAATGAATATGAAGAATGGTTTTGGGTTAAAATTTGTTGAAATGGCCCCCTAATTGAAAATATTCTTCTTTTCGTGGGAAATTTTAACAAGTTTTTTCCTTACTCTTACACTCGTTAGTTATCTCGTTAAAATCTCAACCTACACATCTCCAAAGATCATGAAATTTCACGGGGCCTAGCCAAGACCGTTGTGCATCACTTTTCTCTTGGACACGTTGAGAGAAAAATTAGTTTTCTTGCACTAACGATCGTTTTAATCGAAATAGTGAAAATCTCACATTTCGATAAGTGGTACCCCTTTGTGAAATGTGGCCCGACCAATCTCGGAATTTTTTTTGCCACTAGTCACAATCAATTTGTACTACTAAGAAATGAATATGAAGAATGGTTTTGGGTTAAAATTTGTTGAAATGGCCCCCTAATTGAAAATATTCTTCTTTTAAGGGAAATTTTAACAAGTTTTTTCCTTACTCTTACACTCGTTAGTTATCTCGTTAAAATCTCAACCTACACATCTCCAAAGATCATGAAATTTCACGGGGGCCTAGCCAAGACCGTTGTGCATCACTTTTCTCTTGGACACGTTGAGAGAAAAATTAGTTTTCTTGCACTAACGATCGTTTTAATCGAAATAGTGAAAATCTCACATTTCGATAAGGTACCCCTTTGTGAAATGTGGCCCGACCAATCTCGAATTTTTTTTGCCACTAGTCACAATCAATTTGTACTACTAAGAAATGAATATGAAGAATGGTTTTGGGTTAAAATTTGTTGAAATGGCCCCCTAATTGAAAATATTCTGCTTTTCGTGGGAAATTTTAACAAGTTTTTTCCTTACTCTTACACTCGTTAGTTATCTCGTTAAAATCTCAACCTACACATCTCCAAAGATCATGAAATTTCACGGGGCCTAGCCAAGACCGTTGTGCATCACTTTTCTCTTGGACACGTTGAGAGAAAAATTAGTTTTCTTGCACTAACGATCGTTTTAATCGAAATAGTGAAAATCTCACATTTCCGATAAGTGGTACCCCTTTGTGAAATGTGGCCCGACCAATCTCGAATTTTTTTTGCCACTAGTCACAATCAATTTGTACTACTAAGAAATGAATATGAAGAATGGTTTTGGGTTAAAATTTGTTGAAATGGCCCCCTAATTGAAAATATTCTTCTTTTCGTGGAAATTTTAACAAGTTTTTTCCTTACTCTTACACTCGTTAGTTATCTCGTTAAAATCTCAACCTACACATCTCCAAAGATCATGAAATTTCACGGGGCCTAGCCAAGACCGTTGTGCATCACTTTTCTCTTGGACACGTTGAGAGAAAAATTAGTTTTCTTGCACTAACGATCGTTTTAATCGAAATAGTGAAAATCTCACATTTCGATAAGGTACCCCTTTGTGAAATGTGGCCCGACCAATCTCGAATTTTTTTTGCCACTAGTCACAATCAATTTGTACTACTAAGAAATGAATATGAAGAATGGTTTTGGGTTAAAATTTGTTGAAATGGCCCCCTAATTGAAAATATTCTTCTTTTCGTGGGAAATTTTAACAAGTTTTTTCCTTACTCTTACACTCGTTAGTTATCTCGTTAAAATCTCAACCTACACATCTCCAAAGATCATGAAATTTCACGGGCCTAGCCAAGACCGTTGTGCATCACTTTTCTCTTGGACACGTTGAGAGAAAAATTAGTTTTCTTGCACTAACGATCGTTTTAATCGAAATAGTGAAAATCTCACATTTCGATAAGGTACCCCTTTGTGAAATGTGGCCCCTACCAATCTCGGAATATTTTTTGCCACTAGTCACAATCAATTTGTACTACTAAGAAATGAATATGAAGAATGGTTTTGGGTTAAAATTTGTTGAAATGGCCCCCTAATTGAAAATATTCTTCTTTTCAGTGGAAATTTTAACAAGTTTTTTCCTTACTCTTACACTCGTTAGTTATCTGTTAAAATCTCGACCTACACATCTGCAAAGATCATGAAATTTCACGGGTTCTAGCCAAGACCGTTGTGCATCACTTTTCTCTTGGACACGTTGAGAGAAAAATTAGTTTTCTTGCACTAACGATCGTTTTAATCGAAATAGTGAAAATCTCACATTTCGATAAGGTACCCCTTTGTGAAATGTGGCCCTTACCAATCTCGGAATATTTTTTGCCACTAGTCACAATCAATTTGTACTACTAAGAAATGAATATGAAGAATGGTTTTGGGTTAAAATTTGTTGAAATGGCCCCCTAATTGAAAATATTCTTCTTTTCATGGGAAATTTTAACAAGTTTTTTCCTTACTCTTACACTCGTTAGTTATCCGTTAAAATCTCAACCTACACATCTCCAAAGATCACGAAATTTCTCGGCTGCCTAGCCAAGACCGTTGTGCATCACTTTTCTCTTGGACACGTTGAGAGAAAAATTAGTTTTCTTGCACTAACGATCGTTTTAATCGAAATAGTGAAAATCTCACATTTCTGATAGTGGTACCCCTTTGTGAAATGTGGCCCGACCAATCTCGAATTTTTTTTGCCACTAGTCACAATCAATTTGTACTACTAAGAAATGAATATGAAGAATGGTTTTGGGTTAAAATTTGTTGAAATGGCCCCCTAATTGAAAATATTCTTCTTTTCAGGGGAAATTTTAACAAGTTTTTTCCTTACTCTTACACTCGTTAGTTATCTCGTTAAAATCTCAACCTACACATCTCCAAAGATCATGAAATTTCACGGGGCCTAGCCAAGACCGTTGTGCATCACTTTTCTCTTGGACACGTTGAGAGAAAAATTAGTTTTCTTGCACTAACGATCGTTTTAATCGAAATAGTGAAAATCTCACATTTCGATAAGTGGTACCCCTTTGTGAAATGTGGCCCGGACCAATCTCGGAATTTTTTTTGCCTCTAGTCACAATCAATTTGTACTACTAAGAAATGAATATGAAGAATGGTTTTGGGTTAAAATTTGTTGAAATGGCCCCCTAATTGAAAATATTCTTCTTTTCGTGGGAAATTTTAACAAGTTTTTTCCTTACTCTTACACTCGTTAGTTATCCGTTAAAATCTCAACCTACACATCTCCAAAGATCATGAAATTTCACGGGGTCTAGCCAAGACCGTTGTGCATCACTTTTCTCTTGGACACGTTGAGAGAAAAATTAGTTTTCTTGCACTAACGATCGTTTTAATCGAAATAGTGAAAATCTCACATTTCGATAAGGGTACCCCTTTGTGAAATGTGGCCCGACCAATCTCGGAATTTTTTTTGCCACTAGTCACAATCAATTTGTACTACTAAGAAATGAATATGAAGAATGGTTTTGGGTTAAAATTTGTTGAAATGGCCCCCTAATTGAAAATATTCTTCTTTTCAGGGAAATTTTAACAAGTTTTTTCCTTACTCTTACACTCGTTAGTTATCTCGTTAAAATCTCAACCTACACATCTCCAAAGATCATGAAATTTCACGGGGGCCTAGCCAAGACCGTTGTGCATCACTTTTCTCTTGGACACGTTGAGAGAAAAATTAGTTTTCTTGCACTAACGATCGTTTTAATCGAAATAGTGAAAATCTCACATTTCGATAAAGGGTACCCCTTTGTGAAATGTGGCCCGACCAATCTCGAATTTTTTTTGCCACTAGTCACAATCAATTTGTACTACTAAGAAATGAATATGAAGAATGGTTTTGGGTTAAAATTTGTTGAAATGGCCCCCTAATTGAAAATATTCTTCTTTTCGTGGGAAATTTTAACAAGTTTTTTCCTTACTCTTACACTCGTTAGTTATCTCGTTAAAATCTCAACCTACACATCTGCAAAGATCATGAAATTTCACGGGTTCTAGCCAAGACCGTTGTGCATCACTTTTCTCTTGGACACGTTGAGAGAAAAATTAGTTTTCTTGCACTAACGATCGTTTTAATCGAAATAGTGAAAATCTCACATTTCCGATATGGTACCCCTTTGTGAAATGTGGCCCGACCAATCTCGAATTTTTTTTGCCACTAGTCACAATCAATTTGTACTACTAAGAAATGAATATGAAGAATGGTTTTGGGTTAAAATTTGTTGAAATGGCCCCCTAATTGAAAATATTCTTCTTTTCGTGGGAAATTTTAACAAGTTTTTTCCTTACTCTTACACTCGTTAGTTATCCGTTAAAATCTCAACCTACACATCTGCAAAGATCATGAAATTTCACGGGGTCTAGCCAAGACCGTTGTGCATCACTTTTCTCTTGGACACGTTGAGAGAAAAATTAGTTTTCTTGCACTAACGATCGTTTTAATCGAAATAGTGAAAATCTCACATTTCCGATATGGTACCCCTTTGTGAAATGTGGCCCGACCAATCTCGAATTTTTTTTGCCACTAGTCACAATCAATTTGTACTACTAAGAAATGAATATGAAGAATGGTTTTGGGTTAAAATTTGTTGAAATGGCCCCCTAATTGAAAATATTCTTCTTTTCAAAGTGGGAAATTTTTACAAGTTTTTTCCTTACTCTTACACTCGTTAGTTATCTCGTTAAAATCTCAACCTACACATCTCCAAAGATCATGAAATTTCACGGGGCCTAGCCAAGACCGTTGTGCATCACTTTTCTCTTGGACACGTTGAGAGAAAAATTAGTTTTCTTGCACTAACGATCGTTTTAATCGAAATAGTGAAAATCTCACATTTCGATAAGGTACCCCTTTGTGAAATGTGGCCCGGACCAATCTCGGAATTTTTTTTGCCACTAGTCCCAATCAATTTGTACTACTAAGAAATGAATATGAAGAATGGTTTTGGGTTAAAATTTGTTGAAATGGCCCCCTAATTGAAAATATTCTTCTTTTCAGGGGAAATTTTAACAAGTTTTTTCCTTACTCTTACACTCGTTAGTTATCTGTTAAAATCTCAACCTACACATCTCCAAAGATCATGAAATTTCACGGGCCTAGCCAAGACCGTTGTGCATCACTTTTCTCTTGGACACGTTGAGAGAAAAATTAGTTTTCTTGCACTAACGATCGTTTTAATCGAAATAGTGAAAATCTCACATTTCGATATTGGTACCCCTTTGTGAAATGTGGCCCGACCAATCTCGAATTTTTTTTGCCACTAGTCACAATCAATTTGTACTACTAAGAAATGAATATGAAGAATGGTTTTGGGTTAAAATTTGTTGAAATGGCCCCCTAATTGAAAATATTCTTCTTTTTAGGGGAAATTTTAACAAGTTTTTTTCTTACTCTTACACTCGTTAGTTATCTGTTAAAATCTCAACCTACACATCTCCAAAGATCATGAAATTTCACGGGGGCCTAGCCAAGACCGTTGTGCATCACTTTTCTCTTGGACACGTTGAGAGAAAAATTAGTTTTCTTGCACTAACGATCGTTTTAATCGAAATAGTGAAAATCTCACATTTCCGATATGGTACCCCTTTGTGAAATGTGGCCCGACCAATCTCCGAATTTTTTTTGCCACTAGTCACAATCAATTTGTACTACTAAGAAATGAATATGAAGAATGGTTTTGGGTTAAAATTTGTTGAAATGGCCCCCTAATTGAAAATATTCTTCTTTTCAGGGGGAAATTTTTACAAGTTTTTTCCTTACTCTTACAATAGTTAGTTATCTCTTAAAATCTCAACCTACACATCTCCAAAGATCATGAAATTTCACGGGGGCCTAGCCAAGACCGTTGTGCATCACTTTTCTCTTGGACACGTTGAGAGAAAAATTAGTTTTCTTGCACTAACGATCGTTTTAATCGAAATAGTGAAAATCTCACATTTCGATAGGGGTACCCCTTTGTGAAATGTGGCCCGGACCAATCTCGGAATTTTTTTTGCCACTAGTCACAATCAATTTGTACTACTAAGAAATGAATATGAAGAATGGTTTTGGGTTAAAATTTGTTGAAATGGCCCCCTAATTGAAAATATTCTTCTTTTCATGGGAAATTTTAACAAGTTTTTTCCTTACTCTTACACTCGTTAGTTATCTGTTAAAATCTCAACCTACACATCTCCAAAGATTATGAAATTTCACGGGGCCTAGCCAAGACCGTTGTGCATCACTTTTCTCTTGGACACGTTGAGAGAAAAATTAGTTTTCTTGCACTAACGATCGTTTTAATCGAAATAGTGAAAATCTCACATTTCTGATAAAGGTACCCCTTTGTGAAATGTGGCCCGGACCAATCTCGGAATTTTATTTGCCACTAGTCACAATCAATTTGTACTACTAAGAAATGAATATGAAGAATGGTTTTGGGTTAAAATTTGTTGAAATGGCCCCCTAATTGGAAATATTCTTCTTTTAAGGGAAATTTTAACAAGTTTTTTCCTTACTCTTACACTCGTTAGTTATCTGTTAAAATCTCAACCTACACATCTCCAAAGATCATGAAATTTCACGGGAGCCTAGCCAAGACCGTTGTGCATCACTTTTCTCTTGGACACGTTGAGAGAAAAATTAGTTTTCTTGCACTAACGATCGTTTTAATCGAAATAGTGAAAATCTCACATTTCTGATAAGTGGTACCCCTTTGTGAAATGTGGCCCGACCAATCTCGCAATTTTTTTTGCCACTAGTCACAATCAATTTGTACTACTAAGAAATGAATATGAAGAATGGTTTTGGGTTAAAATTTGTTGAAATGGCCCCCTAATTGAAAATATTCTTCTTTTCAGGGGAAATTTTAACAAGTTTTTTCCTTACTCTTACACTCGTTAGTTATCTGTTAAAATCTCAACCTACACATGTCCAAAGATCATGAAATTTCACGGAAGCCTAGCCAAGACCGTTGTGCATCACTTTTCTCTTGGACACGTTGACAGAAAAATTAGTTTTCTTGCACTAACGATCGTTTTAATCGAAATAGTGAAAATCTCACATTTCTGATAGTGGTACCCCTTTGTGAAATGTGGCCCGGACCAATCTCGAATTTTTTTTGCCACTAGTCACAATCAATTTGTACTACTAAGAAATGAATATGAAGAATGGTTTTGGGTTAAAATTTGTTGAAATGGCCCCCTAATTGAAAATATTCTTCTTTTCATGGTAAATTTTTACAAGTTTTTTCCTTACTCTTACACTCGTTAGTTATCTGTTAAAATCTCAACCTACACATCTCCAAAGATCATGAAATTTCACGGTCGCCTAGCCAAGACCGTTGTGCATCACTTTTCTCTTGGACACGTTGAGAGAAAAATTAGTTTTCTTGCACTAACGATCGTTTTAATCGAAATAGTGAAAATCTCACATTTCTGATAAGGTACCCTTTCGTGAAATGTGGCCCGACCAATCTCGGAATTTTTTTTGCCACTAGTCACAATCAATTTGTACTACTAAGAAATGAATATGAAGAATGGTTTTGGGTTAAAATTTGTTGAAATGGCCCCCTAATTGAAAATATTCTTCTTTTCATGGGAAATTTTAACAAGTTTTTTCCTTACTCTTACACTCGTTAGTTATCTGTTAAAATCTCAACCTACACATCTCTAAAGATCACGAAATTTCACGGGGGCCTAGCCAAGAC
The DNA here is from genome assembly GCF_029168945.1 of Cannabis sativa. Taxonomy (NCBI): domain Eukaryota; kingdom Viridiplantae; phylum Streptophyta; class Magnoliopsida; order Rosales; family Cannabaceae; genus Cannabis; species Cannabis sativa. Next base: position 36,449 of record NW_026870038.1, on the reverse strand, counting down.
CGTTGTGCATCACTTTTCTCTTGGACACGTTGAGAGAAAAATTAGTTTTCTTGCACTAACGATCGTTTTAATCGAAATAGTGAAAATCTCACATTTCTGATAGTGGTACCCCTTTGTGAAATGTGGCCCGGACCAATCTCAGAATTTTTTTTGCCACTAGTCACAATCAATTTGTACTACTAAGAAATGAATATGAAGAATGGTTTTGGGTTAAAATTTGTTGAAATGGCCCCCTAATTGAAAATATTCTTCTTTTCATGGGAAATTTTTACAAGTTTTTTCCTTACTCTTACACTCGTTAGTTATCATTTAAAATCTCAACCTACACATCTCCAAAGATCATGAAATTTCACGGGGGCCTAGCCAAGACCGTTGTGCATCACTTTTCTCTTGGACACGTTGAGAGAAAAATTAGTTTTCTTGCACTAACGATCGTTTTAATCGAAATAGTGAAAATCTCACATTTCGATAAGGTACCCCTTTGTGAAATGTGGCCCGGACCAATCTCGAATTTTTTTTGCCACTAGTCACAATCAATTTGTACTACTAAGAAATGAATATGAAGAATGGTTTTGGGTTAAAATTTGTTGAAATGGCCCCCTAATTGAAAATATTCTTCTTTTCAGGGGAAAATTTTAACAAGTTTTTTCCTTACTCTTACACTCGTTAGTATTCTGTTAAAATCTCAACCTACACGTCTCCAAAGATCATGAAATTTCACGGGGGCCTAGCCAAGACCGTTGTGCATCACTTTTCTCTTGGACACGTTGAGAGAAAAATTAGTTTTCTTGCACTAACGATCGTTTTAATCGAAATAGTGAAAATCTCACATTTCGATGTTGGTACCCCTTTGTGAAATGTGGCCCGGACCAATCTCGAATTTTTTTTGCCACTAGTCACAATCAATTTGTACTACTAAGAAATGAATATGAAGAATGGTTTTGGGTTAAAATTTGTTGAAATGGCCCCCTAATTGAAAATATTCTTCTTTTCAGGGGAAATTTTAACAAGTTTTTTCCTTACTCTTACACTCGTTAGTTATCTGTTAAAATCTCAACCTACACATCTCCAAAGATCATGAAATTTCACGGAGGCCTAGCCAAGACCGTTGTGCATCACTTTTCTCTTGGACACGTTGAGAGAAAAATTAGTTTTCTTGCACTAACGATCGTTTTAATCGAAATAGTGAAAATCTCACATTTCTGATAGTGGTACCCTTTGTGAAATGTGGCCCGGACCAATCTCGGAATTTTTTTTGCCACTAGTCACAATCAATTTGTACTACTAAGAAATGAATATGAAGAATGGTTTTGGGTTAAAATTTGTTGAAATGGCCCCCTAATTGAAAATATTCTTCTTTTCATGGGAAATTTTAATAAGTTTTTTCCTTACTCTTACACTCGTTAGTTATCTGTTAAAATCTCAGCCTACACATCTCCAAAGATCATGAAATTTCACGGAGGCCTAGCCAAGACCGTTGTGCATCACTTTTCTCTTGGACACGTTGAGAGAAAAATTAGTTTTCTTGCACTAACGATCGTTTTAATCGAAATAGTGAAAATCTCACATTTCTGATAGTGGCCCGGACCAATCTCGGAATTTTTTTTGCCACTAGTCACAATCAATTTGTACTACTAAGAAATGAATATGAAGAATGGTTTTGGGTTAAAATTTGTTGAAATGGCCCCCTAATTGAAAATATTCTTCTTTTCAGGGGAAATTTTAACAAGTTTTTTCCTTACTCTTACACTCGTTAGTTATCTGTTAAAATCTCAAACAACACATGTCCAAAGATCATGAGATTTCACAGGGGCCTAGCCAAGACCGTTGTGCATCACTTTTCTCTTGGACACGTTGAGAGAAAAATTAGTTTTCTTGCACTAACGATCGTTTTAATCGAAATAGTGAAAATCTCACATTTCTGATAGTGGTACCCCTTTGTGAAATGTGGCCCGGACCAATCTCGGAATTTTTTTTGCCACTAGTCACAATCAATTTGTACTACTAAGAAATGAATATGAAGAATGGTTTTGGGTTAAAATTTGTTGAAATGGCCCCCTAATTGAAAATATTCTTCTTTTCAGGGGAAATTTTAACAAGTTTTTTCCTTACTCTTACACTCGTTAGTTATCTGTTAAAATCTCAACCTACACATCTCCAAAGATCATGAAATTTCACGGGGGCCTAGCCAAGACCGTTGTGCATCACTTTTCTCTTGGACACGTTGAGAGAAAAATTAGTTTTCTTGCACTAACGATCGTTTTAATCGAAATAGTGAAAATCTCACATTTCGATAAGGTACCCCTTTGTGAAATGTGGCCCGACCAATCTCGAATTTTTTTTGCCACTAGTCACAATCAATTTGTACTACTAAGAAATGAATATGAAGAATGGTTTTGGGTTAAAATTTGTTGAAATGGCCCCCTAATTGAAAATATTCTTCTTTTCAAGGGAAATTTTAACAAGTTTTTTCCTTACTCTTACACTCGTTAGTTATCTTGTAAAATCTCAACCTACACATGTCCAAAGATCATGAAATTTCACAGGGGCCTAGCCAAGACCGTTGTGCATCACTTTTCTCTTGGACACGTTGAGAGAAAAATTAGTTTTCTTGCACTAACGATCGTTTTAATCGAAATAGTGAAAATCTCACATTTCTGATATTGGTACCCCTTTGTGAAATGTGGCCCGACCAATCTCGAAATTTTTTTTGCCACTAGTCACAATCAATTTGTACTACTAAGAAATGAATATGAAGAATGGTTTTGGGTTAAAATTTGTTGAAATGGCCCCCTAATTGAAAATATTCTTCTTTTCAAGGGAAATTTTTACAAGTTTTTTCCTTACTCTTACACTCGTTAGTTATCTGTTAAAATCTCAACCTACACATCTCCAAAGATCATGAAATTTCACGGGCCTAGCCAAGACCGTTGTGCATCACTTTTCTCTTGGACACGTTGAGAGAAAAATTAGTTTTCTTGCACTAACGATCGTTTTAATCGAAATAGTGAAAATCTCACATTTCGATAAAGGGTACCCCTTTGTGAAATGTGGCCCGACCAATCTCGGAATTTTTTTTGCCACTAGTCACAATCAATTTGTACTACTAAGAAATGAATATGAAGAATGGTTTTGGGTTAAAATTTGTTGAAATGGCCCCCTAATTGAAAATATTCTTCTTTTCGTGGGAAATTTTAACAAGTTTTTTCCTTACTCTTACACTCGTTAGTTATCTCGTTAAAATCTCAACCTACACATCTCCAAAGATCATGAAATTTCACGGGCCTAGCCAAGACCGTTGTGCATCACTTTTCTCTTGGACACGTTGAGAGAAAAATTAGTTTTCTTGCACTAACGATCGTTTTAATCGAAATAGTGAAAATCTCACATTTCGATAAGTGGTACCCCTTTGTGAAATGTGGCCCGACCAATCTCGGAATTTTTTTTGCCACTAGTCACAATCAATTTGTACTACTAAGAAATGAATATGAAGAATGGTTTTGGGTTAAAATTTGTTGAAATGGCCCCCTAATTGAAAATATTCTTCTTTTCGTGGGAAATTTTAACAAGTTTTTTCCTTACTCTTACACTCGTTAGTTATCTCGTTAAAATCTCAACCTACACATCTCCAAAGATCATGAAATTTCACGGGGCCTAGCCAAGACCGTTGTGCATCACTTTTCTCTTGGACACGTTGAGAGAAAAATTAGTTTTCTTGCACTAACGATCGTTTTAATCGAAATAGTGAAAATCTCACATTTCCGATAAGGTACCCCTTTGTGAAATGTGGCCCGACCAATCTCGAATTTTTTTTGCCACTAGTCACAATCAATTTGTACTACTAAGAAATGAATATGAAGAATGGTTTTGGGTTAAAATTTGTTGAAATGGCCCCCTAATTGAAAATATTCTTCTTTTCAGTGGGAAATTTTAACAAGTTTTTTCCTTACTCTTACACTCGTTAGTTATCCGTTAAAATCTCAACCTACACATCTCCAAAGATCATGAAATTTCACGGGGCCTAGCCAAGACCGTTGTGCATCACTTTTCTCTTGGACACGTTGAGAGAAAAATTAGTTTTCTTGCACTAACGATCGTTTTAATCGAAATAGTGAAAATCTCACATTTCGATAAAGGGTACCCCTTTGTGAAATGTGGCCCGACCAATCTCGAATATTTTTTGCCACTAGTCACAATCAATTTGTACTACTAAGAAATGAATATGAAGAATGGTTTTGGGTTAAAATTTGTTGAAATGGCCCCCTAATTGAAAATATTCTTCTTTTCGTGGGAAATTTTAACAAGTTTTTTCCTTACTCTTACACTCGTTAGTTATCCGTTAAAATCTCAACCTACACATCTCCAAAGATCATGAAATTTCACGGGGCTCTAGCCAAGACCGTTGTGCATCACTTTTCTCTTGGACACGTTGAGAGAAAAATTAGTTTTCTTGCACTAACGATCGTTTTAATCGAAATAGTGAAAATCTCACATTTCTGATAAAGGTACCCCTTTGTTAAATGTGGCCCGAACAAATCTCGGAATATTTTTTGCCACTAGTCACAATCAATTTGTACTACTAAGAAATGAATATGAAGAATGGTTTTGGGTTAAAATTTGTTGAAATGGCCCCCTAATTGAAAATATTCTTCTTTTCATGGGAAATTTTTACAAGTTTTTTCCTTACTCTTACACTCGTTAGTTATCTCGTTAAAATCTCAACCTACACATCTCCAAAGATCATGAAATTTCACGGGCCTAGCCAAGACCGTTGTGCATCACTTTTCTCTTGGACACGTTGAGAGAAAAATTAGTTTTCTTGCACTAACGATCGTTTTAATCGAAATAGTGAAAATCTCACATTTCGATAGGGTACCCCTTTGTGAAATGTGGCCCGACCAATCTCGAATTTTTTTTGCCACTAGTCACAATCAATTTGTACTACTAAGAAATGAATATGAAGAATGGTTTTGGGTTAAAATTTGTTGAAATGGCCCCCTAATTGAAAATATTCTTCTTTTCAGGGGAAATTTTAACAAGTTTTTTCCTTACTCTTACACTCGTTAGTTATCTCGTTAAAATCTCAACCTACACATCTCCAAAGATCATGAAATTTCACGGGGCCTAGCCAAGACCGTTGTGCATCACTTTTCTCTTGGACACGTTGAGAGAAAAATTAGTTTTCTTGCACTAACGATCGTTTTAATCGAAATAGTGAAAATCTCACATTTCGATAAGTGGTACCCCTTTGTGAAATGTGGCCCTGACCAATCTCGGAATTTTTTTTGCCACTAGTCACAATCAATTTGTACTACTAAGAAATGAATATGAAGAATGGTTTTGGGTTAAAATTTGTTGAAATGGCCCCCTAATTGAAAATATTCTTCTTTTCATGGGAAATTTTTACAAGTTTTTTCCTTACTCTTACACTCGTTAGTTATCTGTTAAAATCTCAACCTACACATCTCCAAAGATCATGAAATTTCGAAGGGGCCTAGCCAAGACCGTTGTGCATCACTTTTCTCTTGGACACGTTGAGAGAAAAATTAGTTTTCTTGCACTAACGATCGTTTTAATCGAAATAGTGAAAATCTCACATTTCTGATAGTGGTACCCCTTTGTGAAATGTGGCCCGACCAATCTCGAATTTTTTTTGCCACTAGTCACAATCAATTTGTACTACTAAGAAATGAATATGAAGAATGGTTTTGGGTTAAAATTTGTTGAAATGGCCCCCTAATTGAAAATATTCTTCTTTTCAGGGAAATTTTAACAAGTTTTTTCCTTACTCTTACACTCGTTAGTTATCTGTTAAAATCTCAACCTACACATCTCCAAAGATCATGAAATTTCACGGGGGCCTAGCCAAGACCGTTGTGCATCACTTTTCTCTTGGACACGTTGAGAGAAAAATTAGTTTTCTTGCACTAACGATCGTTTTAATCGAAATAGTGAAAATCTCACATTTCCGATAAGGTACCCCTTTGTGAAATGTGGCCCGACCAATCTCGGAATTTTTTTTGCCACTAGTCACAATCAATTTGTACTACTAAGAAATGAATATGAAGAATGGTTTTGGGTTAAAATTTGTTGAAATGGCCCCCTAATTGAAAATATTCTTCTTTTCAGAGGAAATTTTTACAACTTTTTTCCTTACTCTTACACTCGTTAGTTATCTGTTAAAATCTCAACCTACACATCTCCAAAGATCATGAAATTTCACTGGGGCCTAGCCAAGACCGTTGTGCATCACTTTTCTCTTGGACACGTTGAGAGAAAAATTAGTTTTCTTGCACTAACGATCGTTTTAATCGAAATAGTGAAAATCTCACATTTCTGATATGGTACCCCTTTGTGAAATGTGGCCCGACCAATCTCGGAATTTTTTTTGCCACTAGTCACAATCAATTTGTACTACTAAGAAATGAATATGAAGAATGGTTTTGGGTTAAAATTTGTTGAAATGGCCCCCTAATTGAAAATATTCTTCTTTTCGTGGGAAATTTTAACAAGTTTTTTCCTTACTCTTACACTCGTTAGTTATCTCGTTAAAATCTCAACCTACACATCTCCAAAGATCATGAAATTTCACGGGCCTAGCCAAGACCGTTGTGCATCACTTTTCTCTTGGACACGTTGAGAGAAAAATTAGTTTTCTTGCACTAACGATCGTTTTAATCGAAATAGTGAAAATCTCACATTTCTGATAGTGGTACCCCTTTGTGAAATGTGGCCCGGACCAATCTCGGAATATTTTTTGCCACTAGTCACAATCAATTTGTACTACTAAGAAATGAATATGAAGAATGGTTTTGGGTTAAAATTTGTTGAAATGGCCCCCTAATTGAAAATATTCTTCTTTTCGTGGGAAATTTTAACAAGTTTTTTCCTTACTCTTACACTCGTTAGTTAACTGTTAAAATCTCAACCTACTCATCTCCAAAGATCATAAAATTTCACGGGGCCTAGCCAAGACCGTTGTGCATCACTTTTCTCTTGGACACGTTGAGAGAAAAATTAGTTTTCTTGCACTAACGATCGTTTTAATCGAAATAGTGAAAATCTCACATTTCGATAGGGTACCCCTTTGTGAAATGTGGCCCGACCAATCTCGGAATTTTTTTTGCCACTAGTCACAATCAATTTGTACTACTAAGAAATGAATATGAAGAATGGTTTTGGGTTAAAATTTGTTGAAATGGCCCCCTAATTGAAAATATTCTTCTTTTCATGGGAAATTTTAACAAGTTTTTTCCTTACTCTTACACTCGTTAGTTATCCGTTAAAATCTCAACCTACACATCTCCAAAGATCATGAAATTTCACGGGGCCTAGCCAAGACCGTTGTGCATCACTTTTCTCTTGGACACGTTGAGAGAAAAATTAGTTTTCTTGCACTAACGATCGTTTTAATCGAAATAGTGAAAATCTCACATTTCGATAAGGTACCCCTTTGTGAAATGTGGCCCGGACCAATCTCGAATTTTTTTTGCCACTAGTCACAATCAATTTGTACTACTAAGAAATGAATATGAAGAATGGTTTTGGGTTAAAATTTGTTGAAATGGCCCCCTAATTGAAAATATTCTTCTTTTCAGGGGAAATTTTTACAAGTTTTTTCCTTACTCTTACACTCGTTAGTTATCTGTTAAAATCTCAACCTACACATCTCCAAAGATCATGAAATTTCACGGGGGCCTAGCCAAGACCGTTGTGCATCACTTTTCTCTTGGACACGTTGAGAGAAAAATTAGTTTTCTTGCACTAACGATCGTTTTAATCGAAATAGTGAAAATCTCACATTTCGATAAAGGGTACCCCTTTCGTGAAATGTGGCCCGACCAATCTCGGAATTTTATTTGCCACTAGTCACAATCAATTTGTACTACTAAGAAATGAATATGAAGAATGGTTTTGGGTTAAAATTTGTTGAAATGGCCCCCTAATTGAAAATATTCTTCTTTTCAGGGAAATTTTTACAAGTTTTTTCCTTACTCTTACACTCGTTAGTTATCTCGTTAAAATCTCAACCTACACATCTCCAAAGATCATGAAATTTCAGGGGGCCTAGCCAAGACCGTTGTGCATCACTTTTCTCTTGGACACGTTGAGAGAAAAATTAGTTTTCTTGCACTAACGATCGTTTTAATCGAAATAGTGAAAATCTCACATTTCGATATTGGTACCCCTTTGTGAAATGTGGCCCGACCAATCTCGAATTTTTTTTGCCACTAGTCACAATCAATTTGTACTACTAAGAAATGAATATGAAGAATGGTTTTGGGTTAAAATTTGTTGAAATGGCCCCCTAATTGAAAATATTCTTCTTTTCGTGGGAAATTTTAACAAGTTTTTTCCTTACTCTTACACTCGTTAGTTATCTCGTTAAAATCTCAACCTACACATCTCCAAAGATCATGAAATTTCACGGGGGCCTAGCCAAGACCGTTGTGCATCACTTTTCTCTTGGACACGTTGAGAGAAAAATTAGTTTTCTTGCACTAACGATCGTTTTAATCGAAATAGTGAAAATCTCACATTTCTGATATGGTACCCCTTTGTGAAATGTGGCCCGACCAATCTCCGAATTTTTTTTGCCACTAGTCACAATCAATTTGTACTACTAAGAAATGAATATGAAGAATGGTTTTGGGTTAAAATTTGTTGAAATGGCCCCCTAATTGAAAATATTCTTCTTTTCAGGGAAATTTTTACAAGTTTTTTCCTTACTCTTACACTCGTTAGTTATCTGTTTAAATCTCAACCTACACATCTCCAAAGATCATGAAATTTCACGGGGGCCTAGCCAAGACCGTTGTGCATCACTTTTCTCTTGGACACGTTGAGAGAAAAATTAGTTTTCTTGCACTAACGATCGTTTTAATCGAAATAGTGAAAATCTCACATTTCCGATAAGGTACCCCTTTCGTGAAATGTGGCCCGACCAATCTCGAATTTTTTTTGCCACTAGTCACAATCAATTTGTACTACTAAGAAATGAATATGAAGAATGGTTTTGGGTTAAAATTTGTTGAAATGGCCCCCTAATTGAAAATATTCTTCTTTTCATGGGAAATTTTAACAAGTTTTTTCCTTACTCTTACACTCGTTAGTTATCTGTTAAAATCTCAACCTACACATCTCCAAAGATCATGAAATTTCACGGGCCTAGCCAAGACCGTTGTGCATCACTTTTCTCTTGGACACGTTGAGAGAAAAATTAGTTTTCTTGCACTAACGATCGTTTTAATCGAAATAGTGAAAATCTCACATTTCGATAAAGGGTACCCCTTTGTGAAATGTGGCCCGACCAATCTCCGAATTTTTTTTGCCACTAGTCACAATCAATTTGTACTACTAAGAAATGAATATGAAGAATGGTTTTGGGTTAAAATTTGTTGAAATGGCCCCCTAATTGAAAATATTCTTCTTTTCAGTGGAAATTTTTACAAGTTTTTTCCTTACTCTTACACTCGTTAGTTATCTGTTAAAATCTCAACCTACACATCTCCAAAGATCATGAAATTTCACGAGGGCCTAACCAAGACCGTTGTGCATCACTTTTCTCTTGGACACGTTGAGAGAAAAATTAGTTTTCTTGCACTAACGATCGTTTTAATCGAAATAGTGAAAATCTCACATTTCGATAGTGGTACCCTTTGTGAAATGTGGCCCGGACCAATCTCGGAATATTTTTTGCCACTAGTCACAATCAATTTGTACTACTAAGAAATGAATATGAAGAATGGTTTTGGGTTAAAATTTGTTGAAATGGCCCCCTAATTGAAAATATTCTTCTTTTAGTGGAAATTTTTACAAGTTTTTTCCTTACTCTTACACTCGTTAGTTATCTGTTAAAATCTCAACCTACACATCTTTAAAGATCATGAAATTTCACGGAGGCCTAGCCAAGACCGTTGTGCATCACTTTTCTCTTGGACACGTTGAGAGAAAAATTAGTTTTCTTGCACTAACGATCGTTTTAATCGAAATAGTGAAAATCTCACATTTCGATAAGGTACCCCTTTGTGAAATGTGGCCCGACCAATCTCGAATTTTTTTTGCCACTAGTCACAATCAATTTGTACTACTAAGAAATGAATATGAAGAATGGTTTTGGGTTAAAATTTGTTGAAATGGCCCCCTAATTGAAAATATTCTTCTTTTCATTGGAAATTTTTACAAGTTTTTTCCTTACTCTTACACTCGTTAGTTATCTCGTTAAAATCTCAACCTACACATCTCCAAAGATCATGAAATTTCACGGGGCCTAGCCAAGACCGTTGTGCATCACTTTTCTCTTGGACACGTTGAGAGAAAAATTAGTTTTCTTGCACTAACGATCGTTTTAATCGAAATAGTGAAAATCTCACATTTCCGATAAGGGTACCCCTTTGTGAAATGTGGCCCGACCAATCTCGGAATATTTTTTGCCACTAGTCACAATCAATTTGTACTACTAAGAAATGAATATGAAGAATGGTTTTGGGTTAAAATTTGTTGAAATGGCCCCCTAATTGAAAATATTCTTCTTTTCAGGGGAATTTTAACATGTTTTTTCCTTACTCTTACACTCGTTAGTTATCTGTTAAAATCTCAACCTACACATCTCCAAAGATCATGAAATTTCACGGGGGCCTAGCCAAGACCGTTGTGCATCACTTTTCTCTTGGACACGTTGAGAGAAAAATTAGTTTTCTTGCACTAACGATCGTTTTAATCGAAATAGTGAAAATCTCACATTTCTGATAGTGGTACCCCTTTGTGAAATGTGGCCCAGACCAATCTCAGAATTTTTTTTGCCACTAGTCACAATCAATTTGTACTACTAAGAAATGAATATGAAGAATGGTTTTGGGTTAAAATTTGTTGAAATGGCCCCCTAATTGAAAATATTCTTCTTTACAGGGGAAATTTTAACAAGTTTTTTCCTTACTCTTACACTCGTTAGTTATCTCGTTAAAATCTCAACCTACACATCTCCAAAGATCATGAAATTTCACGGGGCCTAGCCAAGACCGTTGTGCATCACTTTTCTCTTGGACACGTTGAGAGAAAAATTAGTTTTCTTGCACTAACGATCGTTTTAATCGAAATAGTGAAAATCTCACATTTCGATAAGGTACCCCTTTGTGAAATGTGGCCCTGACCAATCTCGGAATATTTTTTGCCACTAGTCACAATCAATTTGTACTACTAAGAAATGAATATGAAGAATGGTTTTGGGTTAAAATTTGTTGAAATGGCCCCCTAATTGAAAATATTCTTCTTTTCAGGGGAAATTTTTACAAGTTTTTTCCTTACTCTTACACTCGTTAGTTATCTGTTAAAATCTCAACCTACACATCTCCAAAGATCATGAAATTTCACGGGGGCCTAGCCAAGACCGTTGTGCATCACTTTTCTCTTGGACACGTTGAGAGAAAAATTAGTTTTCTTGCACTAACGATCGTTTTAATCGAAATAGTGAAAATCTCACATTTCGATAGGGTACCCCTTTGTGAAATGTGGCCCGACCAATCTCGAATTTTTTTTGCCACTAGTCACAATCAATTTGTACTACTAAGAAATGAATATGAAGAATGGTTTTGGGTTAAAATTTGTTGAAATGGCCCCCTAATTGAAAATATTCTTCTTTTCGTGGAAATTTTAACAAGTTTTTTCCTTACTCTTACACTCGTTAGTTATCTCGTTAAAATCTCAACCTACACATCTCCAAAGATCATGAAATTTCACGGGGGCCTAGCCAAGACCGTTGTGCATCACTTTTCTCTTGGACACGTTGAGAGAAAAATTAGTTTTCTTGCACTAACGATCGTTTTAATCGAAATAGTGAAAATCTCACATTTCGATGGGTACCCCTTTGTGAAATGTGGCCCGACCAATCTCGGAATTTTTTTTGCCACTAGTCACAATCAATTTGTACTACTAAGAAATGAATATGAAGAATGGTTTTGGGTTAAAATTTGTTGAAATGGCCCCCTAATTGAAAATATTCTTCTTTTCGTGGGAAATTTTAACAAGTTTTTTCCTTACTCTTACACTCGTTAGTTATCCGTTAAAATCTCAACCTACACATCTCCAAAGATCATGAAATTTCACGGGCCTAGCCAAGACCGTTGTGCATCACTTTTCTCTTGGACACGTTGAGAGAAAAATTAGTTTTCTTGCACTAACGATCGTTTTAATCGAAATAGTGAAAATCTCACATTTCCGATAAGTGGTACCCCTTTGTGAAATGTGGCCCGACCAATCTCGAATTTTTTTTGCCACTAGTCACAATCAATTTGTACTACTAAGAAATGAATATGAAGAATGGTTTTGGGTTAAAATTTGTTGAAATGGCCCCCTAATTGAAAATATTCTTCTTTTCGTGGGAAATTTTTACAAGTTTTTTCCTTACTCTTACACTCGTTAGTTATCTCGTTAAAATCTCAACCTACACATCTCCAAAGATCATGAAATTTCACGGGGGCCTAGCCAAGACCGTTGTGCATCACTTTTCTCTTGGACACGTTGAGAGAAAAATTAGTTTTCTTGCACTAACGATCGTTTTAATCGAAATAGTGAAAATCTCACATTTCCGATAAGGTACCCCTTTGTGAAATGTGGCCCGACCAATCTCGAATTTTTTTTGCCACTAGTCACAATCAATTTGTACTACTAAGAAATGAATATGAAGAATGGTTTTGGGTTAAAATTTGTTGAAATGGCCCCCTAATTGAAAATATTCTTCTTTTCGTGGGAAATTTTAACAAGTTTTTTCCTTACTCTTACACTCGTTAGTTATCCGTTAAAATCTCAACCTACACATCTCCAAAGATCATGAAATTTCACGGGGCCTAGCCAAGACCGTTGTGCATCACTTTTCTCTTGGACACGTTGAGAGAAAAATTAGTTTTCTTGCACTAACGATCGTTTTAATCGAAATAGTGAAAATCTCACATTTCGATAAGGGTACCCCTTTGTGAAATGTGGCCCGACCAATCTCGGAATTTTTTTTGCCACTAGTCACAATCAATTTGTACTACTAAGAAATGAATATGAAGAATGGTTTTGGGTTAAAATTTGTTGAAATGGCCCCCTAATTGAAAATATTCTTCTTTTCAGGGAAATTTTAACAAGTTTTTTCCTTACTCTTACACTCGTTAGTTATCTCGTTAAAATCTCAACCTACACATCTCCAAAGATCATGAAATTTCACGGGGCCTAGCCAAGACCGTTGTGCATCACTTTTCTCTTGGACACGTTGAGAGAAAAATTAGTTTTCTTGCACTAACGATCGTTTTAATCGAAATAGTGAAAATCTCACATTTCGATAAGGTACCCCTTTGTGAAATGTGGCCCGACCAATCTCGGAATTTTTTTTGCCACTAGTCACAATCAATTTGTACTACTAAGAAATGAATATGAAGAATGGTTTTGGGTTAAAATTTGTTGAAATGGCCCCCTAATTGAAAATATTCTTCTTTTCGTGGGAAATTTTAACAAGTTTTTTCCTTACTCTTACACTCGTTAGTTATCTCGTTAAAATCTCAACCTACACATCTCCAAAGATCATGAAATTTCACGGGCCTAGCCAAGACCGTTGTGCATCACTTTTCTCTTGGACACGTTGAGAGAAAAATTAGTTTTCTTGCACTAACGATCGTTTTAATCGAAATAGTGAAAATCTCACATTTCGATAAGGTACCCCTTTGTGAAATGTGGCCCGACCAATCTCGAATTTTTTTTGCCACTAGTCACAATCAATTTGTACTACTAAGAAATGAATATGAAGAATGGTTTTGGGTTAAAATTTGTTGAAATGGCCCCCTAATTGAAAATATTCTTCTTTTCAGGGAAATTTTTACAAGTTTTTTCCTTACTCTTACACTCGTTAGTTATCTCGTTAAAATCTCAACCTACACATCTCCAAAGATCATGAAATTTCACGGGGCCTAGCCAAGACCGTTGTGCATCACTTTTCTCTTGGACACGTTGAGAGAAAAATTAGTTTTCTTGCACTAACGATCGTTTTAATCGAAATAGTGAAAATCTCACATTTCGATATGGTACCCCTTTGTGAAATGTGGCCCGACCAATCTCGAATTTTTTTTGCCACTAGTCACAATCAATTTGTACTACTAAGAAATGAATATGAAGAATGGTTTTGGGTTAAAATTTGTTGAAATGGCCCCCTAATTGAAAATATTCTTCATTTCGGGGGAAATTTTAACAAGTTTTTTCCTTACTCTTACACTCGTTAGTTATCTGTTAAAATCTCAACCTACACATCTCCAAAGATCATGAAATTTCACGGGGGCCTAGCCAAGACCGTTGTGCATCACTTTTCTCTTGGACACGTTGAGAGAAAAATTAGTTTTCTTGCACTAACGATCGTTTTAATCGAAATAGTGAAAATCTCACATTTCGAATAGGGTACCCCTTTGTGAAATGTGGCCCGACCAATCTCGAATTTTTTTTGCCACTAGTCACAATCAATTTGTACTACTAAGAAATGAATATGAAGAATGGTTTTGGGTTAAAATTTGTTGAAATGGCCCCCTAATTGAAAATATTCTTCTTTTCAGGGAAATTTTAACAAGTTTTTTCCTTACTCTTACACTCGTTAGTTATCTCGTTAAAATCTCAACCTACACATCTCCAAAGATCATGAAATTTCACGGGGGCCTAGCCAAGACCGTTGTGCATCACTTTTCTCTTGGACACGTTGAGAGAAAAATTAGTTTTCTTGCACTAACGATCGTTTTAATCGAAATAGTGAAAATCTCACATTTCGATAAAGGGTACCCCTTTGTGAAATGTGGCCCGACCAATCTCGAATTTTTTTTGCCACTAGTCACAATCAATTTGTACTACTAAGAAATGAATATGAAGAATGGTTTTGGGTTAAAATTTGTTGAAATGGCCCCCTAATTGAAAATATTCTTCTTTTCAGGGGAAATTTTAACAAATTTTTTCCTTACTCTTACACTCGTTAATTATCTGTTATAATCTCAACCTACACATCTCCAAAGATCATGAAATTTCTACGGGGCCTAGCCAAGACCGTTGTGCATCACTTTTCTCTTGGACACGTTGAGAGAAAAATTAGTTTTCTTGCACTAACGATCGTTTTAATCGAAATAGTGAAAATCTCACATTTCCGATATGGTACCCCTTTGTGAAATGTGGCCCGACCAATCTCGGAATTTTTTTTGCCACTAGTCACAATCAATTTGTACTACTAAGAAATGAATATGAAGAATGGTTTTGGGTTAAAATTTGTTGAAATGGCCCCCTAATTGAAAATATTCTTCTTTTCAGGGAAATTTTTACAAGTTTTTTCCTTACTCTTACACTCGTTAGTTATCCGTTAAAATCTCAACCTACACATCTCCAAAGATCATGAAATTTCACGGGCCTAGCCAAGACCGTTGTGCATCACTTTTCTCTTGGACACGTTGAGAGAAAAATTAGTTTTCTTGCACTAACGATCGTTTTAATCGAAATAGTGAAAATCTCACATTTCTGATAGTGGTACCCCTTTGTGAAATGTGGCCCGGACCAATCTCGAATTTTTTTTGCCACTAGTCACAATCAATTTGTACTACTAAGAAATGAATATGAAGAATGGTTTTGGGTTAAAATTTGTTGAAATGGCCCCCTAATTGAAAATATTCTTCTTTTCGTGGGAAATTTTTACAAGTTTTTTCCTTACTCTTACACTCGTTAGTTATCTCGTTAAAATCTCAACCTACACATCTCCAAAGATCATGACATTTCACGGGGCCTAGCCAAGACCGTTGTGCATCACTTTTCTCTTGGACACGTTGAGAGAAAAATTAGTTTTCTTGCACTAACGATCGTTTTAATCGAAATAGTGAAAATCTCACATTTCGATAAGGTACCCCTTTGTGAAATGTGGCCCGACCAATCTCGAATTTTTTTTGCCACTAGTCACAATCAATTTGTACTACTAAGAAATGAATATGAAGAATGGTTTTGGGTTAAAATTTGTTGAAATGGCCCCCTAATTGAAAATATTCTTCTTTTCAGGGAAATTTTAACAAGTTTTTTCCTTACTCTTACACTCGTTAGTTATCTCGTTAAAATCTCAACCTACACATCTCCAAAGATCATGAAATTTCACGGGTTCTAGCCAAGACCGTTGTGCATCACTTTTCTCTTGGACACGTTGAGAGAAAAATTAGTTTTCTTGCACTAACGATCGTTTTAATCGAAATAGTGAAAATCTCACATTTCGATAGTGGTACCCCTTTGTGAAATGTGGCCCGACCAATCTCCGAATTTTTTTTGCCACTAGTCACAATCAATTTGTACTACTAAGAAATGAATATGAAGAATGGTTTTGGGTTAAAATTTGTTGAAATGGCCCCCTAATTGAAAATATTCTTCTTTTCAGGGGAAATTTTAACAAGTTTTTTCCTTACTCTTACACTCGTTAGTTATCTGTTAAAATCTCAACCTACACATCTCCAAAGATCATGAAATTTCACGGGGCCTAGCCAAGACCGTTGTGCATCACTTTTCTCTTGGACACGTTGAGAGAAAAATTAGTTTTCTTGCACTAACGATCGTTTTAATCGAAATAGTGAAAATCTCACATTTCGATAAGGTACCCCTTTGTGAAATGTGGCCCGACCAATCTCGGAATTTTTTTGCCACTAGTCACAATCAATTTGTACTACTAAGAAATGAATATGAAGAATGGTTTTGGGTTAAAATTTGTTGAAATGGCCCCCTAATTGAAAATATTCTTCTTTTCATGGGAAATTTTTACAAGTTTTTTCCTTACTCTTACACTCGTTAGTTATCTCGTTAAAATCTCAACCTACACATCTCCAAAGATCATGAAATTTCACGGGGCCTAGCCAAGACCGTTGTGCATCACTTTTCTCTTGGACACGTTGAGAGAAAAATTAGTTTTCTTGCACTAACGATCGTTTTAATCGAAATAGTGAAAATCTCACATTTCGATAGGGTACCCCTTTCGTGAAATGTGGCCCGACCAATCTCGAATTTTTTTTGCCACTAGTCACAATCAATTTGTACTACTAAGAAATGAATATGAAGAATGGTTTTGGGTTAAAATTTGTTGAAATGGCCCCCTAATTGAAAATATTCTTCTTTTCATGGGAAATTTTTACAAGTTTTTTCCTTACTCTTACACTCGTTAGTTATCTCGTTAAAATCTCAACCTACACATCTCCAAAGATCATGAAATTTCACGGGGCCTAGCCAAGACCGTTGTGCATCACTTTTCTCTTGGACACGTTGAGAGAAAAATTAGTTTTCTTGCACTAACGATCGTTTTAATCGAAATAGTGAAAATCTCACATTTCGATATGGTACCCCTTTGTGAAATGTGGCCCGACCAATCTCGGAATTTTTTTGCCACTAGTCACAATCAATTTGTACTACTAAGAAATGAATATGAAGAATGGTTTTGGGTTAAAATTTGTTGAAATGGCCCCCTAATTGAAAATATTCTTCTTTTCGTGGGA
Source organism: Cannabis sativa (assembly GCF_029168945.1). Taxonomy (NCBI): domain Eukaryota; kingdom Viridiplantae; phylum Streptophyta; class Magnoliopsida; order Rosales; family Cannabaceae; genus Cannabis; species Cannabis sativa. The sequence goes on along the minus strand of NW_026870038.1, from coordinate 18,939 downwards.
AATTTTTACAAGTTTTTTCCTTACTCTTACACTCGTTAGTTATCTCGTTAAAATCTCAACCTACACATCTCCAAAGATCATGAAATTTCACGGGGCCTAGCCAAGACCGTTGTGCATCACTTTTCTCTTGGACACGTTGAGAGAAAAATTAGTTTTCTTGCACTAACGATCGTTTTAATCGAAATAGTGAAAATCTCACATTTCCGATAAGGTACCCCTTTGTGAAATGTGGCCCGACCAATCTCGAATTTTTTTTGCCACTAGTCACAATCAATTTGTACTACTAAGAAATGAATATGAAGAATGGTTTTGGGTTAAAATTTGTTGAAATGGCCCCCTAATTGAAAATATTCTTCTTTTCGTGGGAAATTTTTACAAGTTTTTTCCTTACTCTTACACTCGTTAGTTATCTCGTTAAAATCTCAACCTACACATCTCCAAAGATCATGAAATTTCACGGGGCCTAGCCAAGACCGTTGTGCATCACTTTTCTCTTGGACACGTTGAGAGAAAAATTAGTTTTCTTGCACTAACGATCGTTTTAATCGAAATAGTGAAAATCTCACATTTCCGATAAGGTACCCCTTTGTGAAATGTGGCCCGACCAATCTCGGAATATTTTTTGCCACTAGTCACAATCAATTTGTACTACTAAGAAATGAATATGAAGAATGGTTTTGGGTTAAAATTTGTTGAAATGGCCCCCTAATTGAAAATATTCTTCTTTTCGTGGAAATTTTAACAAGTTTTTTCCTTACTCTTACACTCGTTAGTTATCTCGTTAAAATCTCAACCTACACATCTCCAAAGATCATGAAATTTCACGGGGCCTAGCCAAGACCGTTGTGCATCACTTTTCTCTTGGACACGTTGAGAGAAAAATTAGTTTTCTTGCACTAACGATCGTTTTAATCGAAATAGTGAAAATCTCACATTTCCGATAAGTGGTACCCCTTTGTGAAATGTGGCCCGACCAATCTCGAATTTTTTTTGCCACTAGTCACAATCAATTTGTACTACTAAGAAATGAATATGAAGAATGGTTTTGGGTTAAAATTTGTTGAAATGGCCCCCTAATTGAAAATATTCTTCTTTTCGTGGGAAATTTTTACAAGTTTTTTCCTTACTCTTACACTCGTTAGTTATCTCGTTAAAATCTCAACCTACACATCTCCAAAGATCATGAAATTTCACGGGGCCTAGCCAAGACCGTTGTGCATCACTTTTCTCTTGGACACGTTGAGAGAAAAATTAGTTTTCTTGCACTAACGATCGTTTTAATCGAAATAGTGAAAATCTCACATTTCGATAAGGTACCCCTTTGTGAAATGTGGCCCGACCAATCTCGGAATTTTTTTTGCCACTAGTCACAATCAATTTGTACTACTAAGAAATGAATATGAAGAATGGTTTTGGGTTAAAATTTGTTGAAATGGCCCCCTAATTGAAAATATTCTTCTTTTCGTGGGAAATTTTAACAAGTTTTTTCCTTACTCTTACACTCGTTAGTTATCTCGTTAAAATCTCAACCTACACATCTCCAAAGATCATGAAATTTCACGGGGCCTAGCCAAGACCGTTGTGCATCACTTTTCTCTTGGACACGTTGAGAGAAAAATTAGTTTTCTTGCACTAACGATCGTTTTAATCGAAATAGTGAAAATCTCACATTTCGATAAGTGGTACCCCTTTGTGAAATGTGGCCCGACCAATCTCGAATTTTTTTTGCCACTAGTCACAATCAATTTGTACTACTAAGAAATGAATATGAAGAATGGTTTTGGGTTAAAATTTGTTGAAATGGCCCCCTAATTGAAAATATTCTTCTTTTCGTGGGAAATTTTTACAAGTTTTTTCCTTACTCTTACACTCGTTAGTTATCTCGTTAAAATCTCAACCTACACATCTCCAAAGATCATGAAATTTCACGGAGGCCTAGCCAAGACCGTTGTGCATCACTTTTCTCTTGGACACGTTGAGAGAAAAATTAGTTTTCTTGCACTAACGATCGTTTTAATCGAAATAGTGAAAATCTCACATTTCTGATAGGGGTACCCCTTTGTGAAATGTGGCCCGACCAATCTCGGAATTTTTTTTGCCACTAGTCACAATCAATTTGTACTACTAAGAAATGAATATGAAGAATGGTTTTGGGTTAAAATTTGTTGAAATGGCCCCCTAATTGAAAATATTCTTCTTTTCGTGGGAAATTTTTACAAGTTTTTTCCTTACTCTTACACTCGTTAGTTATCTCGTTAAAATCTCAACCTACACATCTCCAAAGATCATGAAATTTCACAGGGGCCTAGCCAAGACCGTTGTGCATCACTTTTCTCTTGGACACGTTGAGAGAAAAATTAGTTTTCTTGCACTAACGATCGTTTTAATCGAAATAGTGAAAATCTCACATTTCTGATAGGGGTACCCCTTTGTGAAATGTGGCCCGGACCAATCTCGGAATTTTTTTTGCCACTAGTCACAATCAATTTGTACTACTAAGAAATGAATATGAAGAATGGTTTTGGGTTAAAATTTGTTGAAATGGCCCCCTAATTGAAAATATTCTTCTTTTCAGGGGAAATTTTTACAAGTTTTTTCCTTACTCTTACACTCGTTAGTTATCTGTTAAAATCTCAACCTACACATCTCCAAAGATCATGAAATTTCACGGGGGCCTAGCCAAGACCGTTGTGCATCACTTTTCTCTTGGACACGTTGAGAGAAAAATTAGTTTTCTTGCACTAACGATCGTTTTAATCGAAATAGTGAAAATATCACATTTCTGAGTGTGGTACCCCTTTGTGAAATGTGGCCCGGACCAATCTCGGAATATTTTTTGCCACTAGTCACAATCAATTTGTACTACTAAGAAATGAATATGAAGAATGGTTTTGGGTTAAAATTTGTTGAAATGGCCCCCTAATTGAAAATATTCTTCTTTTCAGGGGAAATTTTTACAAGTTTTTTCCTTACTCTTACACTCGTTAGTTATCTGTTAAAATCTCAACCTACACATCTCCAAAGATCATGAAATTTCACGGGGGCCTAGCCAAGACCGTTGTGCATCACTTTTCTCTTGGACACGTTGAGAGAAAAATTAGTTTTCTTGCACTAACGATCGTTTTAATCGAAATAGTGAAAATCTCACATTTCGATAAGGTACCCCTTTGTGAAATGTGGCCCGGACCAATCTCGAATTTTTTTGGCCACTAGTCACAATCAATTTGTACTACTAAGAAATGAATATGAAGAATGGTTTTGGGTTAAAATTTGTTGAAATGGCCCCCTAATTGAAAATATTCTTCTTTTCAGGGAAATTTTAACAAGTTTTTTCCTTACTCTTACACTCGTTAGTTATCTGTTAAAATCTCAACCTACACATCTCCAAAGATCATGAAATTTCACGGGGCCTAGCCAAGACCGTTGTGCATCACTTTTCTCTTGGACACGTTGAGAGAAAAATTAGTTTTCTTGCACTAACGATCGTTTTAATCGAAATAGTGAAAATCTCACATTTCGATAAGGGTACCCCTTTCGTGAAATGTGGCCCGGACCAATCTCGGAATTATTTTTGGCACTAGTCACAATCAATTTGTACTACTAAGAAATGAATATGAAGAATGGTTTTGGGTTAAAATTTGTTGAAATGGCCCCCTAATTGAAAATATTCTTCTTTTCAGGGGAAATTTTTACAAGTTTTTTCCTTACTCTTACACTCGTTAGTTATCTCGTTAAAATCTCAACCTACACATCTCCAAAGATCATGAAATTTCACGGGGCCTAGCCAAGACCGTTGTGCATCACTTTTCTCTTGGACACGTTGAGAGAAAAATTAGTTTTCTTGCACTAACGATCGTTTTAATCGAAATAGTGAAAATCTCACATTTCGATAGTGGTACCCCTTTGTGAAATGTGGCCCGACCAATCTCCGAATTTTTTTTGCCACTAGTCACAATCAATTTGTACTACTAAGAAATGAATATGAAGAATGGTTTTGGGTTAAAATTTGTTGAAATGGCCCCCTAATTGAAAATATTCTTCTTTTCGTGGGAAATTTTTACAAGTTTTTTCCTTACTCTTACACTCGTTAGTTATCCGTTAAAATCTCAACCTACACATCTCCAAAGATCATGAAATTTCACGGGAGCCTAGCCAAGACCGTTGTGCATCACTTTTCTCTTGGACACGTTGAGAGAAAAATTAGTTTTCTTGCACTAACGATCGTTTTAATCGAAATAGTGAAAATCTCACATTTCTGATAGTGGTACCCCTTTGTGAAATGTGGCCCGACCAATCTCGGAATTTTTTTCGCCACTAGTCACAATCAATTTGTACTACTAAGAAATGAATATGAAGAATGGTTTTGGGTTAAAATTTGTTGAAATGGCCCCCCAATTGAAAATATTCTTCTTTTCGTGGGAAATTTTAACAAGTTTTTTCCTTACTCTTACACTCGTTAGTTATCTCGTTAAAATCTCAACCTACACATCTCCAAAGATCATGAAATTTCACGGGGCCTAGCCAAGACCGTTGTGCATCACTTTTCTCTTGGACACGTTGAGAGAAAAATTAGTTTTCTTGCACTAACGATCGTTTTAATCGAAATAGTGAAAATCTCACATTTCCGATAGGGTACCCCTTTGTGAAATGTGGCCCGACCAATCTCGAATTTTTTTTGCCACTAGTCACAATCAATTTGTACTACTAAGAAATGAATATGAAGAATGGTTTTGGGTTAAAATTTGTTGAAATGGCCCCCTAATTGAAAATATTCTTCTTTTCATGGGAAATTTTTACAAGTTTTTTCCTTACTCTTACACTCGTTAGTTATCTGTTAAAATCTCAACCTACACATCTCCAAAGATCATGAAATTTCACGGGGGCCTAGCCAAGACCGTTGTGCATCACTTTTCTCTTGGACACGTTGAGAGAAAAATTAGTTTTCTTGCACTAACGATCGTTTTAATCGAAATAGTGAAAATCTCACATTTCTGATACTGGTACCCCTTTGTGAAATGTGGCCCGGACCAATCTCGGAATTTTTTTTGCCACTAGTCACAATCAATTTGTACTACTAAGAAATGAATATGAAGAATGGTTTTGGGTTAAAATTTGTTGAAATGGCCCCCTAATTGAAAATATTCTTCTTTTCATGGGAAATTTTAACAAGTTTTTTCCTTACTCTTACACTCGTTAGTTATCTCGTTAAAATCTCAACCTACACATCTCCAAAGAGCATGAAATTTCACGGGGCCTAGCCAAGACCGTTGTGCATCACTTTTCTCTTGGACACGTTGAGAGAAAAATTAGTTTTCTTGCACTAACGATCGTTTTAATCGAAATAGTGAAAATCTCACATTTCTGATAAGGTACCCCTTTGTGAAATGTGGCCCGGACCAATCTCGAATTTTTTTTGCCACTAGTCACAATCAATTTGTACTACTAAGAAATGAATATGAAGAATGGTTTTGGGTTAAAATTTGTTGAAATGGCCCCCTAATTGAAAATATTCTTCTTTTCAGGGGAAATTTTTACAAGTTTTTTCCTTACTCTTACACTCGTTAGTTATCATTTAAAATCTCAACCTACACATCTCCAAAGATCATGAAATTTCACGGAGGCCTAGCCAAGACCGTTGTGCATCACTTTTCTCTTGGACACGTTGAGAGAAAAATTAGTTTTCTTGCACTAACGATCGTTTTAATCGAAATAGTGAAAATCTCACCCCTTTGTGAAATGTGGCCCGGACCAATCTCGGAATTTTTTTTGCCACTAGTCACAATCAATTTGTACTACTAAGAAATGAATATGAAGAATGGTTTTGGGTTAAAATTTGTTGAAATGGCCCCCTAATTGAAAATATTCTTCTTTTCAAGGGAAATTTTTACAAGTTTTTTCCTTACTCTTACACTCGTTAGTTATCTGTTAAAATCTCAACCTACACATCTCCAAAGATCATGAAATTTCACGGGGGCCTAGCCAAGACCGTTGTGCATCACTTTTCTCTTGGACACGTTGAGAGAAAAATTAGTTTTCTTGCACTAACGATCGTTTTAATCGAAATAGTGAAAATCTCACATTTCTGAAAGTGGTACCCCTTTGTGAAATGTGGCCCGGACCAATCTCCGAATTTTTTTTGCAACTAGTCACAATCAATTTGTACTACTAAGAAATGAATATGAAGAATGGTTTTGGGTTAAAATTTGTTGAAATGGCCCCCTAATTGAAAATATTCTTCTTTTCATGGGAAATTTTTACAAGTTTTTTCCTTACTCTTACACTCGTTAGTTATCTGTTAAAATCTCAACCTACACATCTCCAAAGATCATGAAATTTCACGGAGGCCTAGCCAAGACCGTTGTGCATCACTTTTCTCTTGGACACGTTGAGAGAAAAATTAGTTTTCTTGCACTAACGATCGTTTTAATCGAAATAGTGAAAATCTCACATTTCTGATAGTGGTACCCCTTTGTGAAATGTGGCCCGGACCAATCTCGAATTTTTTTTGCCACTAGTCACAATCAATTTGTACTACTAAGAAATGAATATGAAGAATGGTTTTGGGTTAAAATTTGTTGAAATGGCCCCCTAATTGAAAATATTCTTCTTTTCAGGGGAAATTTTTACAAGTTTTTTCCTTACTCTTACACTCGTTAGTTATCTGTTAAAATCTCAACCTACACATCTCCAAAGATCATGAAATTCACGGGGGCCTAGCCAAGACCGTTGTGCATCACTTTTCTCTTGGACACGTTGAGAGAAAAATTAGTTTTCTTGCACTAACGATCGTTTTAATCGAAATAGTGAAAATCTCACATTTCGATAAAGGGTACCCCTTTGTGAAATGTGGCCCGACCAATCTCGGAATTTTTTTTGCCACTAGTCACAATCAATTTGTACTACTAAGAAATGAATATGAAGAATGGTTTTGGGTTAAAATTTGTTGAAATGGCCCCCTAATTGAAAATATTCTTCTTTTCATGGGAAATTTTTACAAGTTTTTTCCTTACTCTTACACTCGTTAGTTATCATTTAAAATCTCAACCTACACATCTCCAAAGATCACGAAATTTCACGGGGCCTAGCCAAGACCGTTGTGCATCACTTTTCTCTTGGACACGTTGAGAGAAAAATTAGTTTTCTTGCACTAACGATCGTTTTAATCGAAATAGTGAAAATCTCACATTTCGATAGGGTACCCCTTTGTGAAATGTGGCCCGACCAATCTCGAATTTTTTTTGCCACTAGTCACAATCAATTTGTACTACTAAGAAATGAATATGAAGAATGGTTTTGGGTTAAAATTTGTTGAAATGGCCCCCTAATTGAAAATATTCTTCTTTTCGGGGAAATTTTAACAAGTTTTTTCCTTACTCTTACACTCGTTAGTTATCTCGTTAAAATCTCAACCTACACATCTCCAAAGATCATGAAATTTCACGGGGCCTAGCCAAGACCGTTGTGCATCACTTTTCTCTTGGACACGTTGAGAGAAAAATTAGTTTTCTTGCACTAACGATCGTTTTAATCGAAATAGTGAAAATCTCACATTTCGATAAGGTACCCCTTTGTGAAATGTGGCCCGACCAATCTCGGAATTTTTTTTGCCACTAGTCACAATCAATTTGTACTACTAAGAAATGAATATGAAGAATGGTTTTGGGTTAAAATTTGTTGAAATGGCCCCCTAATTGAAAATATTCTTCTTTTCGTGGGAAATTTTTACAAGTTTTTTCCTTACTCTTACACTCGTTAGTTATCTCGTTAAAATCTCAACCTACACATCTCCAAAGATCATGAAATTTCACGGGGCCTAGCCAAGACCGTTGTGCATCACTTTTCTCTTGGACACGTTGAGAGAAAAATTAGTTTTCTTGCACTAACGATCGTTTTAATCGAAATAGTGAAAATCTCACATTTCGATAGGGTACCCCTTTGTGAAATGTGGCCCGACCAATCTCGGAATTTTTTTTGCCACTAGTCACAATCAATTTGTACTACTAAGAAATGAATATGAAGAATGGTTTTGGGTTAAAATTTGTTGAAATGGCCCCCTAATTGAAAATATTCTTCTTTTCGTGGGAAATTTTTACAAGTTTTTTCCTTACTCTTACACTCGTTAGTTATCTCGTTAAAATCTCAACCTACACATCTCCAAAGATCATGAAATTTCACGGGGCCTAGCCAAGACCGTTGTGCATCACTTTTCTCTTGGACACGTTGAGAGAAAAATTAGTTTTCTTGCACTAACGATCGTTTTAATCGAAATAGTGAAAATCTCACATTTCTGATAGTGGTACCCCTTTGTGAAATGTGGCCCGGACCAATCTCGAATTTTTTTTGCCACTAGTCACAATCAATTTGTACTACTAAGAAATGAATATGAAGAATGGTTTTGGGTTAAAATTTGTTGAAATGGCCCCCTAATTGAAAATATTCTTCTTTTCAAGGGAAATTTTAACAAGTTTTTTCCTTACTCTTACACTCGTTAGTTATCTGTTAAAATCTCAACCTACACATCTCCAAAGATCATGAAATTTCACGGGGCCTAGCCAAGACCGTTGTGCATCACTTTTCTCTTGGACACGTTGAGAGAAAAATTAGTTTTCTTGCACTAACGATCGTTTTAATCGAAATAGTGAAAATCTCACATTTCTGATAGTGGTACCCCTTTGTGAAATGTGGCCCGGACCAATCTCGAATTTTTTTTGCCACTAGTCACAATCAATTTGTACTACTAAGAAATGAATATGAAGAATGGTTTTGGGTTAAAATTTGTTGAAATGGCCCCCTAATTGAAAATATTCTTCTTTTCAGGGGAAATTTTTACAAGTTTTTTCCTTACTCTTACACTCGTTAGTTATCTGTTAAAATCTCAACCTTCACATCTCCAAAGATCATGAATTTTCACGGGGGCCTAGCCAAGACCGTTGTGCATCACTTTTCTCTTGGACACGTTGAGAGAAAAATTAGTTTTCTTGCACTAACGATCGTTTTAATCGAAATAGTGAAAATCTCACATTTCCGATAAGGTACCCCTTTGTGAAATGTGGCCCGACCAATCTCGAATTTTTTTTGCCACTAGTCACAATCAATTTGTACTACTAAGAAATGAATATGAAGAATGGTTTTGGGTTAAAATTTGTTGAAATGGCCCCCTAATTGAAAATATTCTTCTTTCGGGGGAAATTTTAACAAGTTTTTTCCTTACTCTTACACTCGTTAGTTATCTGTTAAAATCTCAACCTACACATCTCCAAAGATCATGAAATTTCACGGGGGCCTAGCCAAGACCGTTGTGCATCACTTTTCTCTTGGACACGTTGAGAGAAAAATTAGTTTTCTTGCACTAACGATCGTTTTAATCGAAATAGTGAAAATCTCACATTTCTGATAGTGGTACCCCTTTGTGAAATGTGGCCCGGACCAATCTCGGAATTTTTTTTGCCACTAGTCACAATCAATTTGTACTACTAAGAAATGAATATGAAGAATGGTTTTGGGTTAAAATTTGTTGAAATGGCCCCCTAATTGAAAATATTCTTCTTTTCAGGGGAAATTTTAACAAGTTTTTTCCTTACTCTTACACTCGTTAGTTATCTGTTAAAATTTCAACCTACACATGTCCAAAGATCATGAATTTTCACGGGGGCCTAGCCAAGACCGTTGTGCATCACTTTTCTCTTGGACACGTTGAGAGAAAAATTAGTTTTCTTGCACTAACGATCGTTTTAATCGAAATAGTGAAAATCTCACATTTCTGATAGTGGTACCCCTTTGTGAAATGTGGCCCGGACCAATCTCGGAATTTTTTTTGCCACTAGTCACAATCAATTTGTACTACTAAGAAATGAATATGAAGAATGGTTTTGGGTTAAAATTTGTTGAAATGGCCCCCTAATTGAAAATATTCTTCTTTTCATGGGAAATTTTAACAAGTTTTTTCCTTACTCTTACACTCGTTAGTTATCATTTAAAATCTCAACCTACACATCTCCAAAGATCATGAAATTTCACGGAGGTCTAGCCAAGACCGTTGTGCATCACTTTTCTCTTGGACACGTTGAGAGAAAAATTAGTTTTCTTGCACTAACGATCGTTTTAATCGAAATAGTGAAAATCTCACATTTCTGATAAAGGGTACCCCTTTGTGAAATGTGGCCCGGACCAATCTCGGAATTTTTTTTGCCACTAGTCACAATCAATTTGTACTACTAAGAAATGAATATGAAGAATGGTTTTGGGTTAAAATTTGTTGAAATGGCCCCCTAATTGAAAATATTCTTCTTTTCAGGGGAAATTTTAACAAGTTTTTTCCTTACTCTTACACTCGTTAGTTATCTGTTAAAATCTCAACCTACACATCTCCAAAGATCACGAAATTTCACGGAGGCCTAGCCAAGACCGTTGTGCATCACTTTTCTCTTGGACACGTTGAGAGAAAAATTAGTTTTCTTGCACTAACGATCGTTTTAATCGAAATAGTGAAAATCTCACATTTCTGATAAGGTACCCCTTTGTGAAATGTGGCCCGGACCAATCTCGAATTTTTTTTGCCACTAGTCACAATCAATTTGTACTACTAAGAAATGAATATGAAGAATGGTTTTGGGTTAAAATTTGTTGAAATGGCCCCCTAATTGAAAATATTCTTCTTTTCAGGGGAAATTTTTACAAGTTTTTTCCTTACTCTTACACTCGTTAGTTATCTGTTAAAATCTCAACCTACACATCTCCAAAGATCATGAAATTTCACGGGGGCCTAGCCAAGACCGTTGTGCATCACTTTTCTCTTGGACACGTTGAGAGAAAAATTAGTTTTCTTGCACTAACGATCGTTTTAATCGAAATAGTGAAAATCTCACATTTCTGATAATGGTACCCCTTTGTGAAATGTGGCCCGGACCAATCTCGAATTTTTTTTGCCACTAGTCACAATCAATTTGTACTACTAAGAAATGAATATGAAGAATGGTTTTGGGTTAAAATTTGTTGAAATGGCCCCCTAATTGAAAATATTCTTCTTTTCAGGGGAAATTTTAACAAGTTTTTTCCTTACTCTTACACTCGTTAGTTATCTGTTAAAATCTCAACCTACACATCTCCAAAGATCATGAAATTTCACGGGGCCTAGCCAAGACCGTTGTGCATCACTTTTCTCTTGGACACGTTGAGAGAAAAATTAGTTTTCTTGCACTAACGATCGTTTTAATCGAAATAGTGAAAATCTCACATTTCTGATAGTGGTACCCCTTTTGTGAAATGTGGCCGACCCAATCTCGGAATTTTTTTTGCCACTAGTCACAATCAATTTGTACTACTAAGAAATGAATATGAAGAATGGTTTTGGGTTAAAATTTGTTGAAATGGCCCCCTAATTCAAAATATTCTTCTTTTCATGGGAAATTTTAACAAGTTTTTTCCTTACTCTTACACTCGTTAGTTATCATTTAAAATCTAAACCTACACATCTCCAAAGATCATGAAATTTCACGGAGGTCTAGCCAAGACCGTTGTGCATCACTTTTCTCTTGGACACGTTGAGAGAAAAATTAGTTTTCTTGCACTAACGATCGTTTTAATCGAAATAGTGAAAATCTCACATTTCCGATATGGTACCCCTTTCCGAAATGTGGCCCGGACCAATCTCGGAATTTTTTTTGCCACTAGTCACAATCAATTTGTACTACTAAGAAATGAATATGAAGAATGGTTTTGGGTTAAAATTTGTTGAAATGGCCCCCTAATTGAAAATATTCTTCTTTTCAGGGGAAATTTTTACAAGTTTTTTCCTTACTCTTACACTCGTTAGTTATCTGTTAAAATCTCAACCTACACATCTCCAAAGATCATGAAATTTCACGGGGGCCTAGCCAAGACCGTTGTGCATCACTTTTCTCTTGGACACGTTGAGAGAAAAATTAGTTTTCTTGCACTAACGATCGTTTTAATCGAAATAGTGAAAATCTCACATTTCTGATAGTGGTACCCCTTTGTGAAATGTGGCCCGGACCAATCTCTTAATTTTTTTTGCCACTAGTCACAATCAATTTGTCCTACTAAGAAATGAATATGAAGAATGGTTTTGGGTTAAAATTTGTTGAAATGGCCCCCTAATTGAAAATATTCTTCTTTTCATGGGAAATTTTTACAAGTTTTTTCCTTACTCTTACACTCGTTAGTTATCTGTTAAAATCTCTACCTACACATCTGCAAAGATCATGAAATTTCACGGGGGCCTAGCCAAGACCGTTGTGCATCACTTTTCTCTTGGACACGTTGAGAGAAAAATTAGTTTTCTTGCACTAACGATCGTTTTAATCGAAATAGTGAAAATCTCACATTTCGATGTTGGTACCCCTTTGTGAAATGTTGCCCGCACCAATCTCGAATTTTTTTTGCCACTAGTCACAATCAATTTGTACTACTAAGAAATGAATATGAAGAATGGTTTTGGGTTAAAATTTGTTGAAATGGCCCCCTAATTGAAAATATTCTTCTTTTCGTGGGAAATTTTAACAAGTTTTTTCCTTACTCTTACACTCGTTAGTTATCTCGTTAAAATCTCAACCTACACATCTCCAAAGATCATGAAATTTCACAGGGGCCTAGCCAAGACCGTTGTGCATCACTTTTCTCTTGGACACGTTGAGAGAAAAATTAGTTTTCTTGCACTAACGATCGTTTTAATCGAAATAGTGAAAATCTCACATTTCGATAGGTACCCCTTTGTGAAATGTGGCCCGACCAATCTCGAATTTTTTTTGCCACTAGTCACAATCAATTTGTACTACTAAGAAATGAATATGAAGAATGGTTTTGGGTTAAAATTTGTTGAAATGGCCCCCTAATTGAAAATATTCTTCTTTTCGTGGGAAATTTTAACAAGTTTTTTCCTTACTCTTACACTCGTTAGTTATCTGTTAAAATCTCAACCTACACATCTCCAAAGATCATGAAATTTCACGGGAGCCTAGCCAAGACCGTTGTGCATCACTTTTCTCTTGGACACGTTGAGAGAAAAATTAGTTTTCTTGCACTAACGATCGTTTTAATCGAAATAGTGAAAATCTCACATTTCTGATACTGGTACCCCTTTGTGAAATGTGGCCCCGACCAATCTCGGAATTTTATTTGCCACTAGTCACAATCAATTTGTACTACTAAGAAATGAATATGAAGAATGGTTTTGGGTTAAAATTTGTTGAAATGGCCCCCTAATTGAAAATATTCTTCTTTTAATGGGAAATTTTAACAAGTTTTTTCCTTACTCTTACACTCGTTAGTTATCTCGTTAAAATCTCAACCTACCCATCTCCAAAGACCATGAAATTTCACGGGGCCTAGCCAAGACCGTTGTGCATCACTTTTCTCTTGGACACGTTGAGAGAAAAATTAGTTTTCTTGCACTAACGATCGTTTTAATCGAAATAGTGAAAATCTCACATTTCGATAAGGTACCCCTTTGTGAAATGTGGCCCCGACCAATCTCGGAATTTTTTTTGCCACTAGTCACAATCAATTTGTACTACTAAGAAATGAATATGAAGAATGGTTTTGGGTTAAAATTTGTTGAAATGGCCCCCTAATTGAAAATATTCTTCTTTTCAGGGGAAATTTTTACAAGTTTTTTCCTTACTCTTACACTCGTTAGTTATCTGTTAAAATCTCAACCTACACATCTCCAAAGATCATGAAATTTCACGGAGGCCTAGCCAAGACCGTTGTGCATCACTTTTCTCTTGGACACGTTGAGAGAAAAATTAGTTTTCTTGCACTAACGATCGTTTTAATCGAAATAGTGAAAATCTCGCAATTCTGATAATGGTACCCCTTTGTGAAATGTGGCCCGGACCAATCTCGGAATTTTTTTTGCCACTAGTCACAATCAATTTGTACTACTAAGAAATGAATATGAAGAATGGTTTTGGGTTAAAATTTGTTGAAATGGCCCCCTAATTGAAAATATTCTTCTTTTCAGGGAAAATTTTAACAAGTTTTTTCCTTACTCTTACACTCGTTAGTTATCTGTTAAAATCTCAACCTACACATCTCCAAAGATCATGAAATTTCACGGGGCCTAGCCAAGACCGTTGTGCATCACTTTTCTCTTGGACACGTTGAGAGAAAAATTAGTTTTCTTGCACTAACGATCGTTTTAATCGAAATAGTGAAAATCTCACATTTCTGATAATGGTACCCCTTTGTGAAATGTGGCCCGAACCAATCTCGAATTTTTTTTGCCACTAGTCACAATCAATTTGTACTACTAAGAAATGAATATGAAGAATGGTTTTGGGTTAAAATTTGTTGAAATGGCCCCCTAATTGAAAATATTCTTCTTTTCAGGGGAAATTTTTACAAGTTTTTTCCTTACTCTTACACTCGTTAGTTATCTGTTAAAATCTCAACCTACACATCTCCAAAGATCATGAAATTTCACGGGGCCTAGCCAAGACCGTTGTGCATCACTTTTCTCTTGGACACGTTGAGAGAAAAATTAGTTTTCTTGCACTAACGATCGTTTTAATCGAAATAGTGAAAATCTCACATTTCGATAAGGGTACCCCTTTCGTGAAATGTGGCCCGACCAATCTCGAATTTTTTTTGCCACTAGTCACAATCAATTTGTACTACTAAGAAATGAATATGAAGAATGGTTTTGGGTTAAAATTTGTTGAAATGGCCCCCTAATTGAAAATATTCTTCTTTTCATGGGAAATTTTAAAATGTTTTTTCCTTACTCTTACACTCGTTAGTTATCTCGTTAAAATCTCAACCTACACATCTCCAAAGATCATGAAATTTCACGGGGCCTAGCCAAGACCGTTGTGCATCACTTTTCTCTTGGACACGTTGAGAGAAAAATTAGTTTTCTTGCACTAACGATCGTTTTAATCGAAATAGTGAAAATCTCACATTTCCGATAAAGGGTACCCCTTTGTGAAATGTGGCCCGACCAATCTCGAATTTTTTTTGCCACTAGTCACAATCAATTTGTACTACTAAGAAATGAATATGAAGAATGGTTTTGGGTTAAAATTTGTTGAAATGGCCCCCTAATTGAAAATATTCTTCTTTTCATGGGAAATTTTTACAAGTTTTTTCCTTACTCTTACACTCGTTAGTTATCTGTTAAAATCTCAACCTACACATCTCCAAAGATCATGAAATTTCACGGGGCCTAGCCAAGACCGTTGTGCATCACTTTTCTCTTGGACACGTTGAGAGAAAAATTAGTTTTCTTGCACTAACGATCGTTTTAATCGAAATAGTGAAAATCTCACATTTCCGATAAGTGGTACCCCTTTCGTGAAATGTGGCCCGGACCAATCTCGGAATTTTTTTTGCCACTAGTCACAATCAATTTGTACTACTAAGAAATGAATATGAAGAATGGTTTTGGGTTAAAATTTGTTGAAATGGCCCCCTAATTGAAAATATTCTTCTTTTAAGGGAAATTTTAACAAGTTTTTTCCTTACTCTTACACTCGTTAGTTATCTCGTTAAAATCTCAACCTACACATCTCCAAAGATCATGAAATTTCACGGGGCCTAGCCAAGACCGTTGTGCATCACTTTTCTCTTGGACACGTTGAGAGAAAAATTAGTTTTCTTGCACTAACGATCGTTTTAATCGAAATAGTGAAAATCTCACATTTCCCCGATAAAGGGTACCCCTTTGTGAAATGTGGCGCGGACCAATCTCATAATTTTTTTTGCCACTAGTCACAATCAATTTGTACTACTAAGAAATGAATATGAAGAATGGTTTTGGGTTAAAATTTGTTGAAATGGCCCCCTAATTGAAAATATTCTTCTTTTCAGGGGAAATTTTTACAAGTTTTTTCCTTACTCTTACACTCGTTAGTTATCTGTTAAAATCTCAACCTACACATCTCCAAAGATCATGAAATTTCACGGAGGCCTAGCCAAGACCGTTGTGCATCACTTTTCTCTTGGACACGTTGAGAGAAAAATTAGTTTTCTTGCACTAACGATCGTTTTAATCGAAATAGTGAAAATCTCACATTTCGATTAAGGGTACCCCTTTGTGAAATGTGGCGCGGACCAATCTCATAATTTTTTTTGCCACTAGTCACAATCAATTTGTACTACTAAGAAATGAATATGAAGAATGGTTTTGGGTTAAAATTTGTTGAAATGGCCCCCTAATTGAAAATATTCTTCTTTTCAGGGGAAATTTTAACAAGTTTTTTCCTTACTCTTACACTCGTTAGTTATCTGTTAAAATCTCAACCTACACATCTCCAAAGATCATGAAATTTCACGGAGGCCTAGCCAAGACCGTTGTGCATCACTTTTCTCTTGGACACGTTGAGAGAAAAATTAGTTTTCTTGCACTAACGATCGTTTTAATCGAAATAGTGAAAATCTCACATTTCCGATAGTGGTACCCCTTTGTGAAATGTGGCCCGGACCAATCTCGAATTTTTTTTGCCACTAGTCACAATCAATTTGTACTACTAAGAAATGAATATGAAGAATGGTTTTGGGTTAAAATTTGTTGAAATGGCCCCCTAATTGAAAATATTCTTCTTTTCAGGGGAAATTTTTACAAGTTTTTTCCTTACTCTTACACTCGTTAGTTATCTTTTAAAATCTCAACCTACACATCTCCAAAGATCATGAAATTTCACGGGGGCCTAGCCAAGACCGTTGTGCATCACTTTTCTCTTGGACACGTTGAGAGAAAAATTAGTTTTCTTGCACTAACGATCGTTTTAATCGAAATAGTGAAAATCTCACATTTCTGATAAGGTACCCCTTTGTGAAATGTGGCCCAGACCAATCTCGAAATTTTTGCCACTAGTCACAATCAATTTGTACTACTAAGAAATGAATATGAAGAATGGTTTTGGGTTAAAATTTGTTGAAATGGCCCCCTAATTGAAAATATTCTTCTTTTCAGGGGAAATTTTAACAAGTTTTTTCCTTACTCTTACACTCGTTAGTTATCTGTTAAAATCTCAACCTACACATCTCCAAAGATCATGAAATTTCACGGGGGCCTAGCCAAGACCGTTGTGCATCACTTTTCTCTTGGACACGTTGAGAGAAAAATTAGTTTTCTTGCACTAACGATCGTTTTAATCGAAATAGTGAAAATCTCACATTTCTGATAAGTGTACCCCTTTGTGAAATGTGGCCCGGACCAATCTCGAATTTTTTTTGCCACTAGTCACAATCAATTTGTACTACTAAGAAATGAATATGAAGAATGGTTTTGGGTTAAAATTTGTTGAAATGGCCCCCTAATTGAAAATATTCTTCTTTTCAGGGGAAATTTTTACAAGTTTTTTCCTTACTCTTACACTCGTTAGTTATCTGTTAAAATCTCAACCTACACATCTCCAAAGATCATGAAATTTCACGGGCCACTAGCCAAGACCGTTGTGCATTACTTTTCTCTTGGACACGTTGAGAGAAAAATTAGTTATCTTGCACTAACGATCGTTTTAATCGAAATAGTGAAAATCTCACATTTCGATAAAGGGTACCCCTTTGTGAAATGTGGCCCGGACCAATCTCCGAATTTTTTTTGCCACTAGTCACAATCAATTTGTACTACTAAGAAATGAATATGAAGAATGGTTTTGGGTTAAAATTTGTTGAAATGGCCCCCTAATTGAAAATATTCTTCTTTTCAGGGGAAATTTTAACAAGTTTTTTCCTTACTCTTACACTCGTTAGTTATCTGTTAAAATCTCAACCTACACATCTCCAAAGATCATGAAATTTCACGGTTGCCTAGCCAAGACCGTTGTGCATCACTTTTCTCTTGGACACGTTGAGAGAAAAATTAGTTTTCTTGCACTAACGATCGTTTTAATCGAAATAGTGAAAATCTCACATTTCTGATAGTGGTACCCATTTGTGAAATGTGGCCCGGACCAATCTCGGAATTTTTTTTGCCACTAGTCACAATCAATTTGTACTACTAAGAAATGAATATGAAGAATGGTTTTGGGTTAAAATTTGTTGAAATGGCCCCCTAATTGAAAATATTCTTCTTTCAGGGGAAATTTTTACAAGTTTTTTCCTTACTCTTACACTCGTTAGTTATCTGTTAAAATCTCAACCTACACATCTCCAAAGATCATGAAATTTCACGGAGGCCTAGCCAAGACCGTTGTGCATCACTTTTCTCTTGGACACGTTGAGAGAAAAATTAGTTTTCTTGCACTAACGATCGTTTTAATCGAAATAGTGAAAATCTCACATTTCCGATAAGCTGGTACCCCTTTGTGAAATGTGGCCCGGACCAATCTCGGAATTTTTTTTGCCACTAGTCACAATCAATTTGTACTACTAAGAAATGAATATGAAGAATGGTTTTGGGTTAAAATTTGTTGAAATGGCCCCCTAATTGAAAATATTCTTCTTTTCATGGGAAATTTTTACAAGTTTTTTCCTTACTCTTACACTCGTTAGTTATCTGTTAAAATCTCAACCTACACATCTCCAAAGATCATGAAATTTCACTGGGGCCTAGCCAAGACCGTTGTGCATCACTTTTCTCTTGGACACGTTGAGAGA
Source organism: Cannabis sativa (assembly GCF_029168945.1). Classification (NCBI taxonomy): domain Eukaryota; kingdom Viridiplantae; phylum Streptophyta; class Magnoliopsida; order Rosales; family Cannabaceae; genus Cannabis; species Cannabis sativa. The sequence continues at coordinate 378 of NW_026870038.1, read as the reverse complement.
AAAATTAGTTTTCTTGCACTAACGATCGTTTTAATCGAAATAGTGAAAATCTCACATTTCTGATAGTGGTACCCCTTTGTGAAATGTGGCCCGGACCAATCTCGGAATTTTTTTGGCCACTAGTCACAATCAATTTGTACTACTAAGAAATGAATATGAAGAATGGTTTTGGGTTAAAATTTGTTGAAATGGCCCCCTAATTGAAAATATTCTTCTTTTCATGGGAAATTTTTACAAGTTTTTTCCTTACTCTTACACTCGTTAGTTATCTCGTTAAAATCTCAACCTACACATCTCCAAAGATCATGAAATTTCACGGGGCCTAGCCAAGACCGTTGTGCATCACTTTTCTCTTGGACACGTTGAGAGAAAAATTAG